>NW_026859286.1:0-327235 GCF_026571515.1 Ruditapes philippinarum
TAAAGAAACAAGTTCTGTATTGGAATTATATAATGTGTGTAAAATTAGTTTTTGTTACGAAAATTATTTAGATATATTGCCTGATCATTTGAGACGACTTATTACTAGATTAAGAACTTCTGCACACAGCTTAAGAATACAAACTGGTAGATATGCCAGAAATAGAATACAAAGAAATGAACGGTATTGTCAATGTTGTTCTTTAAGAGACTTAGAAGATGAATTTCATTTTGTTCTTATATGTCCATGTTATACAAGTATTCGTACCCTTTATATTAAAAGATATTATTTTGTTAACCCAAGTATGTACAAATTTATTGCATTGCTGCAAAGTATTAATAGAAATGAGCTATGTAAATTAGCACTATATTACAAAAATGCTATGACTATTAGAACTACAGTGTTAAATAATGTTCAATGATAGATAAAAAATTTAGTTTATTAAAAATAAAGTTTAATGATAGATTAAAAATTAGTTTTGATATTGATTTCTGCAAAGTATTAATAGAAATGAGCTATGTAAATTAGCACTATATTACAAAAATGCTATGACTATTAGAACTACAGTGTTAAATAATGTTCAATGATAGATAAAAAATTTAGTTTATTAAAAATAAAGTTTAATGATAGATTAAAAATTAGTTTTGATATTGATTTTTCTTCTTAAATATGTTCATCCTCACTTAACTGAGGCTTAATAACAAATATCTGAACAATGACAATTGTTACAATTACAATTATTAATCTCTTTATATTATTTATTGTATTAATTTCTTTATATTGATTGCACTGAAAATTACATGTTACTCAAATATTATTATGTTATGTATATGATGATGTACTATGTACAAATCAGAAATAAAAGATCTGTTCTGTTCTGTTCTGTTCTATAGTAAAAAATTACAAAAAGAAAAACAAAAGAAATACACAATATATCCCATTGTTTTCTCTTTGCAGGGAAGTAAGTGTATTAATCGTCTGATTACTGGTGCCTCGAGGCTAAGTTTGATAACATTTTACCAACTTTATCATCAAACAAAACAGTATTCTAATTTTGAGAAATTTTATTACATTCTAGAATAACATGTATTAAAATAAACTCAACCATACAAATATAATTTACCAAATACAAAGACAATGTACTAATACATAACTACCAATAACATCCAAGAATACATGCCCTTTCCCATGGCGTACTAATCACTGAACTGAAAGTGCGTGTAATGACGTGGCTTTTTATTATGTCTAAAGTCTGAACTCTGAAATCTGAAATCTGAAGTCTGAAGTCTGAAATCCGAACTCCGAAGTCTGAACTCTGAACTCTGAAATCCGAACTCCGAAGTCTGAACTCTGAACTCTGAAGTCTGAAATCCGAACTCTGAACTCTGAAATCTGAAGTCTGAAATCCGAAGTCTGAAATCCGAAGTCTGAACTCTGAAGTCTGAAATCCGAACTCTGAAGTCAGAAGTCACCACCGGTCTTTCGTAGAAATCCAATAAAACATATAATTATTTTTCAGTGTTACAGAAAATTCATAATTATAATACTAATAATACAAGAAAAAGATCTTTACAGTTTAAGAAAATATCCGTATTTATCAGTACCGTATAATTTAAACTGGTAATTTTCAGCTAGTTAAGAGAATGTCGACGGTTCTTCTAAGATGCCTGTTCGTACGTGAAATAATGTGCGGAAGGGCACCTGAGATCTTCCTCTAACAGAAAAATTAATACGTCGCAATATGAGTCACGCATAAAAACGTGCAAACAAAGGCGCGTGCTTGCATGAATTATTCCTTAAATGCATGTTTTCTTCCACTTGAATGTATACCTGGGTGCGCAAATTTTGTGCACGAAAACGTCTCGCAAATTATTTTGGAATATTGATTTTAACATTTAGACATTTTAATTTAACTCTTGTTCGCTGTTTTATTAATGTCTAGAGTAGGATATTTGTCTACTTCATTTTTATCTTTGGGGAATAGTAATGTGTTAAAATCTAGTGAAATCAAGTTTTAAGAAGTAATAGATAAATTATACGGATGTGCAATGAGCACGATCATTGATTTGCATTAAGGCCAGTCAAACAGTTTATGTATTCTCTACTCAATTTTTATTCAGTGACTATTTTTTTGTATTCGCAATAGAATCACAAAGTCTTTTTTTTTAAGATTTCGGTAAATTAAATACAATAAATGACCTCAAAGATTAAAACTTTTCTATTCATAGACACGTTTTATCTCTTTTTATTTTTCATGTGTGTGCATTATTATGTTCACGCCAATTTTCATTTTGGCTCTTGAACCTGTATATACCCTTGATAATTTTGTATGTTTACGCTTATAAAATAGACAAACGGGCAACAACAGGTTGTCTAAACGAGTAAGAATTAAATAATAATTATGACCTATGTCGTAACAAATGATCTAGTGACGTAAACAATTCGTCGATTACCTCGGATTGTTATGAATTCGAGATATTGTTATAAAATGTACTCGAGCATACCAAAATACCTTGGTCCTTTTTAATACAATACTTAAATGATGCACTTCCATTACTTGTAATGTATAACATACTTGGTAATGTTTTATATTTCGTCACTAACAGTTTTACGTTAAAACAAGCATTAGCGGAATTATTTCTCTGGAACAGGAAGGATCTTTTTATTCGGTTTCTAAAAGATATTAATGAGATTGAAAGGTTCTTGGACAACTTTATTCAAATGTGATAACAATGTGCATTTATATCCAATCATTAAAGACAAAAAGCTAACAATACTGGTTTAATGATTCTGTTCTATAATCAAGATGCATTAATTTGTTTACTAGACGCGTTTGCAATCAGCAGAAATCATTTACTTATACAAGTATAACAAAATTGTAGAACTTGTTATAGAAGATCGTAAAACTTAGTTTACCAAACTTCTGTTAAAATTAATTAATTAATTACACATTAAATTTCAATTTTGAGATTTCTAAATCATAATAATGATTGTCAACTTTTCAAAGTCGTATTACCTTCCATGTTTTCAAATATCTTTCAAAGAATGTCTGCATTAAATGAAAAACAAATTAGAGAAATAATTATTTCATAACATTTTCGTAATTTTGTTTTTGTTGCATTAAATATCATACCCAATATAAAAAACGGCATTCTTTAGACGCATTGTATATAAAAGTTGATTTCCTAATTATTACAAAACATATTTATGTAAAGAAAATATTTGATAATCGCTGTCTTTGTACAATTCCCAGTAGAAACATAAAAAACACCTCATTCCTTTTGCATAAATTGTATATGTCATTGACGATTTCGTTATTACGGAGGCAGATAAACACTTTTCTATAGCAGATCAGACAAATAAAAGATTAGTAATGGTTGCGTTTTATGTGACGAAACATCATATTCAAGTGACACAAGAAAAGCATGAGCAAACAGTATGTTTCTCTAACTTATCTTTTCTATTCTATAATATATCTTTTTGCATGTATGATATTTACATTAAGCACAGGATAATTAAAGGATCTTTTGAAATTTATTTGATGAATCGTGTGTATAGATTGTTATACAATATAGATACATGTATAGATACATTCTCTTATTTATCTGGAGTATGTGTCTGTCTTTTTATCTGCTCACGTCTTGTTACCTTTGCAAAATCTGACTGAACTGTAAATGTTTGTTTTTGTATTGTTTTTTAGAAAAATCAAAAGTTTTACCATAAACATTTAAATTTTGAAACACAAACAATAGCAAAAAGAAATTCATTGAAACAAGTATGCATTTAGATGAAAACATTGTTGTGTTAATCTAAGGATGCAGAACAAAGTGAAGATAAAAACTCAGTCATATTTTGATGGTGCTTCCTTTCGGTACATTTTAAAAGAAATGTTTAAATTTACTTAATATCGTTTTCAACGTAATTTCGGTTAAAAAGAAATATAAATTGGAAAACATATTATTCTTTTATTCTCTATTTATATTTGATTTAGTCATTTACATATATGACGTTCTTTATACAAATTGGGTAAACGTCTCACGCTATTGTTTCTTTGCCGTTTATCACTGACTTTCTCTGGCGAGGAATGAAACAATATCACATGATTGAATTGATATTTAAACAAGCAAATTATTTCAAATCCCTACAGAAAAGTTTGCAAAAGCTTGTCTACGCATATTTCAGATACCATTATCTTCATGATAGATACGTTAAATAAAGAAATCGAATCGTTGTGCGAAAATATTGTTTATTTTTTAATATCTTTGAATAGGATATAATGCGTGTATGCCAGAACATTATCGATTGTGATGAAACCAAACAAACGGACAATATTATTCTAGATATTTGTGTTTTCAACCAAAAGCTACTTTGTGTTTACTACCTTATCGCCATTATACAATAGTATGTTGTTACGAGAAAATCACATTATAAATACCCTCTGTCTTCCTCGCCTGATTTCATGATAATCCAATTTGCGAAAGTTGTCAACATTTCGTACCTTTCAATTTACTTGTAAACGAGGTGAATCAAAACTCACCGTCCTTTTGCGTAGAACGAAACACTATCATGCATGTTTTGATTTAACAAGAGAACACATTACAGTTTCATGCATAAATATGTGTGTACGACAACTGACATGTCAATTATAATTGACAGCTAAACGACATTTAGGCCGATGTGACGATAACATCGAAAAATATGGGAGTTCTTTAAGAACTCCGAAAACGACAATATTGAAAACGTTGCACGCTGGCTATGTTTAGTCATGTTTGCGTTTAAGCTCACTAGCATAGACTTAAGCAGAATTGAACATTTAACCCGGTAAAACTTTGAACTTGGTGACATCTGCAGAGGTTTTCATATGGCGGAACCTTTAATGTGACACGTTTGTTCTATTCCATAAAGCGGCGTTTGACTCCCTTAAAACTCGCATGTTCCTTAAACGACAAAAATAGCAGAACTAGGTAAATGTAATTTTGAAAGAGGATCAGAAAAGTGCATATGACAGACAAGCTGTCAAAATACAAATTAAAATCGCAGACAACAACTCCTCAAGGAAAATATACATCATAAGACAACGGATTCCATAGCCAAGTAGAAAAAGCCAATTCACATTACAATTAAACGGGCATTAGACGTATAAAGTTAACTAAAGAGAAACAATTGTTTCTATGGCACGATTGTATTTTTCTACAATATAAATAAATAAATATTTAAATAATAAATAAGTAAAGAAAAACAAATACATTTTCAATTAAATATATGTTTCACAAGGTATTATCTGTCTTTTGCTCATACAAATACAACACAGTTCAATTTTTGATATGCAATCAGCAAAAGATGCATCATTATCAAAACATTATTTCTATCCGAGGTAAAATGCTATTTTATTCTTTAGAAAAATACAAACTTATCAGATAAACAAATGAGAAACAAATCTAATATCGTTAATATATCATTTAAATGTCAGTCATTTGATTAAATTCCTGCTTTACGGAATAAAGAAACTATTTTTTCAAAGATAAAATAATAGTTACAGTGTAAAAATAAATCTGAAAATATGAATAAATGTTAATGAGAAACAGCTGCAAGCAAAGTCTGTTTCTATTTTTGACGAGATGTGCATCTCATACTCATTGATATAGCTTTATTTATTTTCTCTTCATTATACGTGATTTGTTTTTTTTATTGAAACAATTGTCATGTTGAGAAGTTTTAGGAATGAATTGAACGAAGCTAATTATTTACATATTTCTACATTTAAAACTTTACCTACTTCGTTATCGCTATATTGATATCGTTTTTAAAATCAAAATAACAAAAATTATCTATTTTATTTCCATACAATATAATGGTAGACAAAAGTCATGATTTGTTCCTGGTTCAAACAGATTAAAATAGGTTCATTATTTCCATTTCATTAACTGCCGAATATTTCATACCCTCATAACTTTATATATAAACTGAATCTTCATGTAAATTTATTTTGTGCCATTTAAGAGTATTAATATTCAATTTAATCATAGTAATGTATATATTTAACGAAATTGTTCAAATTTTGTAGCAGTAATATTACTATGGCATACCAAACAAATTGTACGATATAAAATGTTCATAATAGTATATGTCTCACAATTATCCAGCATCATAAATCCTTTACAGTTGTTTGTAATTTACTTGAATCAACAGAGCATAAAATTCAAGAAGAATAATTTCAAACGCAATAAGTTTATACTATAAACATATTCTTTCGAAATAAAACGTAACTCTTAATGTAGAAAAAAATGATTTATTAATTTATTAATTTTGTGTATTGGTAAATTAGTCACTCATGATAGTTCTACTGGCCTTGCTGTTAATATATTTAATGCTTTGTATTGGACAAATGTTAATAATTGCGAACAATTCATATATTTTATATTATTTCATTTTCGAAAATTGAAATGACAATTAACAGACCTGTTCAAAAAGGGTACATTTTCATTAAATTGTTGTTGTTGTAAATGTTCCGCATGAAATTGTGCAGATATTTTGCATACCCATATCTTTATAAACGTATTTTATATAGGCAATTTAGTTTATTAAGTGATTAATTTAAAATAGTCTGCTTAGAATTAATTTTAACTTTATTTTATACAATAAGCAACACTATCTAACATGGTACAATGGATGTTATACATTTGGTAAAAAAACCAAAGGTAAGCAGAAAATTCAATGATGTATTAAACCGGAAAATACTTTACAGAAGACATATTTATAGATTTATCTATATAATGCTATATATTTTATCGTCTACTTTTCTGACATTAAGCCATATTATTATTGATTATCTTAGTTCGATTTGATTTTTTACTTAACAATATTTGACAAACGTATTGCTCGTGATTCTATCCAGGAAAATCATTTATGATCCATTCATTGGAACCTGTCCGCTAAAATTAACAGTAAAGAAATGAATATAGGCAGAATTTTCATTAGTCATTTAAACACTAATAGCCTGTTCGATTGATACTTCAGAGTAGCTTCCGTTATAGGTAGAGGTCTGTTCGATTGTGCGATGGCAAGAAGTGTTGGAAAAACATATGTCAGAATAAATATAAAAACACAATAATGATATTTTCTGGATGTTTCTTACAGCTCTTCAATAAATATATGAAATTGAATATGACAGATCGCCCTTTTGATACTTTTGCATTCGATTGGGTTTCTCTTCTAAGCTGTTGTAGTCATTATTTTCTCTTCTCGAACCGGGCATAAGGCGATTGAAACGAACTTTCGACGAATTTACAATTGCAAAATTCTCCGTGGAATAAGTGTACAGTATCTACTAAATCTTTATTTTATTTATAAATTCCTATTCAAATCAAATTCCATTGTGATTAACAAAAATAATGTAAACGATATTGTTTAAATCTAAGATGACAATTAATTGGGTAAAACATTGCGGGTAAAAATGAACTGAAATTAAACTATTGAGGACGAAGAGAATGTTCTGTTTGAGGTTTGCATGGTTAGTAGTAGCTTAATTATCCTATGCAAGTTAACAAGTTTGACTTCGGCCGAGTATCTTTTGAAATACACTTCTTGTTTGCGGTTAGCATTGTTAGTAGTAGCTTAATTATCCTATGCAAGTTAACAAGTTTGACTTCGGCCGAGTATCTTTTGAAAGCCACTTCTTGTTTTATTTATAACAAACATCTCTAAATATGTCAACATCAAAGGGTTTTAGTTAAAGCAGGAGTCTGTGTTATATAAAATGATTCGAAATGTTGGCGTACACAGTTTCATTCTTTATTCCTTTTGTAAACTGCTTGAAGTAAGATATATAAGATGTATTTCTATTGTAATTTAATTCTAAAATGATGCAAATTAAACTTAAAAATAATTATCAGAGTGAGCATTTTACTGATAATATTAGAATATAAATCCATCCTTTTTTCACCATTGTAGAAGCTCGACAACGCATTTAAAGGTACATAAGCAATGTTTGGATCTGATTCGATCATTCCTCTTTCGTGAACCTTATTCCGAATATAAAAATTGGAATGGTCATACTTTTCACATGCTAATACGATATTATTTGAAAGGAATGTTTTGATATTGAAACAACCTGGATAGTCATTGCAGATAGCTATTGTTTTATTGCACATTGAGTGATTTTATCCGTAATGCAAGTTTTATACTTCTTGTTAGTTATCAAATATGATCTTAGCCTCGACTTTATTTGGTCATATTTGATAATGCAATAAAGACCTGTCTTGAATAGAGCGGTTTATTTACTGTATCTGCTTGCCGTATTACAAAAAAAGAAGCCTATGACGTTTTCATTTTTTTCTGTTTATACGTTCTAGTATTTGTTTTCTTTTTTTCTCAATGAAAATATGAAAAACGCATTACATTACATTATATTACATAACATTAGCATAAAAAAGAACATTAAAACGCACGGTAGTTAAACATGTTATTCTAATTACATTCTCAGAGAGCTATTGGAGTGTTTGATGCATCCAGACAAATGGTCTGCTATCAGAAAAATATCTAAGTTTCAAAGGAACAATATAACATAACGAGCAATGATCTTTTGCTTTTTGTAGTTTTTCTTGTCATGATAAAGGGTTATTATATGATATAAAAGAAATAAGATAATATTACTTTTTCTCAGAATATCATTTAATCTACCGCAGAATATTTCTTTTTTTTTCAATTGACAAAACATCTATATACTTTATATTATACCGTTTACAATTCTTAATGAAACTGTCGTATATAAACGTTTTATGAATAAAATATTGCAGCTTTCGTTAAGCCTAGATTAAGCAATTAACATTATTCAGCTTAAAAACGTATACAGGATAATTTCTCTTCCATTCTATTTCTTACGGATTATATGTTTTGCCATGTATCTTTAAAAGGTGGAATTTGGTAAAGCATAGTGTCAATCATTTAAAGCACTAGAACATGTAGTATGCAGTTACTAACCAGAAGTTTGATATAAAATTAAACTATACTATTTAGATTGGTCTTAACATAGATATCTAGATAATCTCTCGTGTACAGTTATATTAATTTGTACTAAAAGTAAAATGATACCACTAAAAACTATGGGCCGTTTATTTAAAGCCTATAAAAGGCTATATAAGACGCTATCTGTTTTCAATTGCATCATTGCTTGACTTGTAATCCGATGTAGATGAAGGTCATATTACATCAGATAAAACATTTGTGCAAAAGATTTGTTTGTTTATTTGTTTCATTTTACGCCTTTTTCCAACAGTATTTCAGTCATATAGGCGAGTAGTTTCCTAACTATCGTTCCTGGACGGTTACACTAGTACTAGACTACCTTCCTCTGTGCTAAACTACCAAAGCATCTTACGGGGATCGAACCCACGCCAGAGAGGTAACTGGATTAGAAGTCATCGACTCTAACCCCTCGACCACGGAGGCAGTCTTGTGCAAAAGAAGGAACTCCACAATGGGCAACTGAAATCACATAAAACATATAATTATTTTTCAGTGTTACATAATATTCATAATAATAATACTAATAATACAAGAAAAAGATCTTTACTGTTTAAGAAAATATCCATATTTATTAGTACCTTATTATTTAAACTGGTAACTTTCAGCTAGTTAAGGGAAAGTCGGAGGTTCTCTAAGATGCCTGTTCGTACGTGAAATAATGCGCGGATGGGCACCTGAGAGCTTCCTCTAACAGAAAAACTAAAACGTCTCAATATGAGTCAAGCATAAAAACGTGCAAACAACGGCGCGTGCTCGAGTGATTTATTCCTTAAATGCATGTTTTCTTCCCCTTGAATGTATACCTGCGTGCGCAAATTTTATGCAAGAAAACGTCTCTTAATGTTGATAGACATTTTAATTTAGTTTTTTCGCTGTTTTAATTATGTCTAGAGTAGGATATTTGTCTACTTCATTTTAATCTTTGGGGAAAACGTAATGTGTTAAAATCGAGTGAAATCAAGTTTTAAGAAGTAATGGATAAATTATACGAATGTTCAATGAGCACGATCATTGATTTGGATTAAGGCCAGTCAAACAGCTTTATGTACTTTCTACTCAATTTTTATTCAATGATTTAAATGTTTTATATTCGCGATATCATCACAAGTCTTTTTTTAATTTTAGGTAAATTTCATGTGTGTACACATGTTCACGCCAATTCTCATTTTGGCTCTTGAACTGTAAATAATCTTGATAATTATGTATGTTAACTCTTATGAAATAGACAAACGGACAACAATAGGTTGTCTAAACGAGTAAGAATTAAATAATGATTATGACTTATGTCGTAACAATTGATCTAGTGACGTAAACAATCGTCGATTACCTCGGATTGTTAAGAATTCGAGATATTGTTATAAAATGTACTCGAGCATACCAAAATACCTTGTTCCTTTTTAATACAATACTTAAATGATGCACTTCCATTACTTGTAATGTATAACATACTTGGTAATGTTTTATATTTCGTCACTAACAGAGTTTTACGTTAAAACAAGCATTAGCGGAATTATTTCTCTGGAACAGGAAGGATCTTTTTATTCGGTTTCTAAAAGATATTAATGAGATTGAAAGGTTCTTGGACAACTTTATTCAAATGTGATAACAATGTGCATTTATATCAAATCATTAAAGACAAAAAGCTAACAATACTGGTTTAATGATTCTGTTCTATAATCAAGATGCATTAATTTGTTTACTAGACGCTTTTGCAATCAGCAGAAATCATTTACTTATACAAGTATAACAAAATTGTAGAACTTGTTATAGAAGATCGTACAACTTAGTTCACCAAACTTCTGTTATAATTAATTAATTAATTACACATTAAATTTCAATTTTGAGATTTCTAAATCATAATAATGATTGTCAACTTTTCAAAGTCGTATTACCTTCCATGTTTTCAAATATCTTTCAAAGAATGTCTGCATTAAATGAAAAACAAATTAGAGAAATAATTATTTCATAACATTTTCGTAATTTTGTTTTTGTTGCATTAAATATCATACCCAATATAAAAAACGGCATTCTTTAGACGCATTGTATATAAAAGTTGATTTCCTAATTATTACAAAACATATTTATGTAAAGAAAATATTTAATAATCGCTGTCTTTGTACAATTCCCAGTAGAAACATAAAAAACACCTCATTCCTTTTGCATAAATTGTATATGTCATTGACGATTTCGTTATTACGGAGGCAGATAATCACTTTTCTATAGCAGATCAGACAAATACAAGATTAGTAATGGTTGCGTTTTATGTGACGAAACATCATATTCAAGTGACAAATGAAAAGCATGAGCAAACAGTATGTTTCTCTAACTTATCTTTTCTATTCTATAATATATCTTTTCGCATGTATGATATTTACATTAAGCACAGGATAATTAAAGGATCTTTTGAAATTTATTTGATGAATCGTGTGTATAGATTGTTCACTACATTCTCTTTTTATCTGGAGTATGTGTCTGTCTTTTTATCTGCTCATGTCTTGTTACCTTTGCAAAATCTGACTGAACTGTAAATGTTTGTTTTTGTATTGTTTTTTTGGAAAAAATCAAGCGTTTTACCATAAACATTTAAATTTTGAAACACAAACAATAGCAAAAAGAAATTCATTGAAACAAGTATGCATTTAGATGAAAACATTATTGTGTTAATCTAAGGATGCAGAACAAAGTGAAGATAAAAACTCAGTCATATTTTGATGGTGCTTCCTTTCGGTACATTTTAAAAGAAATGTTTAAATTTACTTAATATCGTTTTTCGGTTATATAAAAAACATAAATTGGAAAACATATTTTTTTTTATTTTCTATTTATACATGTATTTGATATAGTCATTTACATATATGACGTTCTTTATACAAATTGGGTAAATGTCTCACGCTATTGTTTCTTTTACGTTCATCACTGATTTTCTCTGGCGAGGAATGAAACAATATCATATGATTGAATTGATATTTAAACAAGCAAATTATTTCAAATCCCTACAGAAAAATTTGCAAAAGCTTGTCTACGCATATTTCAGATACCATTATCTTCATGATAGATACGTTAAATAAAGAAATCGAATCGTTGTGCGAAAATACTGTTTATTTTTTAATATATTTGAATAGGATATAATGCGTGTATGCCAGAACATTATCGATTGTGATGAAACCAAAACAAACGAACAATATTATTCTAGATATTTGTGTTTTCCACCAAAAGCTATTTTGTGTTTACTACCTTATCGCCATTATACAATATTATGTTGTTACGAGAAAATCACATTATAAATACCCCCCTGTCTTCCTCGCCTGATTTCATGATAATCCAATTTGCGAAAGTTGTCAACATTTCGTCCCTTTCAATTTACTTGGAAACGAGGTGAATCAAAACTCACCGTCCTTTGCGTAGAACGAAACACTAACATGCATGTTTTGATTTAACAAGAGAACACATTACAGTTTCATGCTTAAATATGTGTGTACGACAACTGACATGTCAATTATAATTGACAGCTAAACGACATTTACGCCGATGTGACGATAACATTGAAAAATATGGGAGTTCTTTAAGAACGCCGAAAACGACAAAATTGAAAACGTTGCACGCTGGCTATGTTTAGTTATGTTTGCGTTTAAGCTCACTAGCATAGACTTAAGCAGAATTGAACATTTAACCCGGTAAAACTTTGAACTTGGTGACATCTGCAGAGGTTTTCATATGGCGGTTATCATTGAACAATTTTCATCGATATCACGTTTGTTCTATTCCATAAAGCGGCGTTTGACTCCCTTAAAACTCGCATGTTCGTTAAACGACAAAATAGCAGAACTAAATAAATGGAATTTTGAAAGAGGATCAGAAGTGTGCATATGACAGACAAGCTGTCAAAATACAAATTAAAATCGCAGACAACATATCATCTACACATGAGCTAGGAGAATATACATCATTAAAGAAGGGATTCCATAGCCACCAAACTAGAAAAAGCCAATTCACATTACAATTGTACGGGCATTAGACGTATAAAGTTAACTAAAGAGAAACAATTGTTTCTATGGCACGATTGTATTTTTCTACAATATAAATAAATAATTATTTAAATAATAAATAAGTAAAGAAAAACAAATACATTTTCAATTAAATATATGTTTTACAAGGCATTATCTGTCTTTTGCTCATACAAATACAACACAGTTAAATTTTTGATATGCAATCAGCAAAAAATGCATCATTATCAAAACATTATTTCTATCCGAGTTAAATGCTATTTTATTCTTTAGAAAAATACAAACTTATCAGATAAACAAATGAGAAACAAATCTAATATCGTTAATATATCATTTAAATGTCAGTCATTTGATTAAATTCCTGCTTTACGGAATAACGAAACTATTTTTTCAAAGATAAAATAATAGTTACAGTGTAAAAATAAATCTGAAAATATGAATAAATGTTTAAGAGAAACAGCTGCAAGCAAGGTCTGTTTCTATTTTTGACGAGATGTGCATCTCATACTCATTGATATAGCTTTATTTATTTTCTCTTCATTATACGTGATTTGTTTTTTTTATTGAAACAATTGTCATGTTGAGAAGTTTTAGGAATGAATTGAACGAAGCTAATTATTTACATATTTCTACATTTAAAACTTTACCTACTTCGTTATCGCTATATTGATATCGTTTTTTAAAATCAAAATAACAAAAATTATCTATTTTATCTCATACAATATAATGGTAGACAAAAGTCATGATTTGTTCCTGGTTCAAACAGATTAAAATAGGTTCATTACTTCCATTTTTAACTGCCGAATATTTCATACCCTCATAATTTCATACATCAACTGAATCTTCATGTAAATTTATTTTGTGCCATTTAAGAGTATTAATATTCAATTTAATCATAGTAATGTATATATTTAACGAAATTGTTCAAATTTTGTAGCAGTAATATTACTATGGCATACCAAACAAATTGTACGATATAAAATGTTCATAATAGTATATGTCTCACAATTATCCAGCATCATAAATCCTTTACAGTTGTATATCATTTACTTGAATCAACAGAGCATAAAATTCAAGAAGAATAATTTCAAACGCAATAAGTTAATACTATAAACATATTATGTCGAAATAAAAACGTAACTCCTATTGTAGAAAAAATTAAATTTATCAATTTATTTTAGTACTTGTAAATTAGTCGCTTATGATGATTCTACTGTTAATGTTTATTTATTTGTGTGTTTGTGTAGGACAAATGTTAATAACTGCAAATAATTCATATATCTTTTATTATCTAATTTCCGAAACAAAAAGGAAATGACAATTAACATTCTGATTAAAAAGGCTACATTTTCATTTCATCGTTGTTGTTATTGTTGTTGTTGTAAATGTTCCACATGATTTTGTGCAGATATTTTGCATAATCATTTCTTTATTTGTGTCTGTTAAATATACAAAAGACAGTGGCAGGCTTCAGATCATGCACTGCAGAATTTCAAACCATATTCAAGGAAAATGTGTCGTAATATTTAAAAAAACTCATCTGTATATTAAACACATTAATTTTTGATCAATCTCTAAATGATTATTCGTCCCGAGAGATATGAGAAATTACGAAACTTCAAGGCGCTCTTTTGTGGAAACATTTGTATCAAAACAAGTCAACTCTTCAAATACAATAATCATTAAACTATTTTTTCTATCTAAAGATATATGGATATAAATAATTTAAATGCAATTCTATATCACTTTTGATAAATGAGGATTCGACAAATGTTCTATTTCAAATTGAATAAAGGGCAACCCTAAATAAAGCAATCGATTTTCTTGCATATTTTCGTTTCAATAAATGGTGACCTAAGTGTAATCGTTAACATGTTTAACAATCTTTGCATACCTTTGTATAGAGTAATGTTTTTTTTAACTTCTAATGAATGTGTTATGAACTTGTTCTACAGGAAAATATAAATGGGTTTACATCAGAAGTGTCTTTTAGTGCTTTAAGTGCTGATATACTGTGATATTCACATATGTCTGATATAGACGATATATGTTTGTTTTGCATGCAAAATCAAAAGTTAGTGCACAGAATGTAAACGAGATACAGTTTAGTCATAAATGGTATAGCTACAACTTAAGGTATAATAGGTAATGTTCACAAATTAAAAATGACAAGTTAAATTAAAACTCTTTTATTTACTGCCTCCATAAGTCTTAAGTCTTTTTTGTTTTTGCCGAATAGTATCACAAGCTCTCCTTTAAGACGTCTTCACACTATACCAAAGATTATAACAATATTGTAATATTATAACAATTCGTGAATGTTGTTACATCTCTATACGGCATGTGCAAATATTTATGTGTTTGCCGTAATCAAGTGCAATTAAATTACGACGGGTTGTATTTTTGGCGGAATTTCCATACGTTTGCTGGTATATTGTTTTCATCAGCATTTCAAATCTATCAAGGCAACAGTGAAGTAATATTGTGAAAACCTTATTGTAAAGTATAAAGCAATTATTAGATGCAGAATTCATATCGATATCGCAGCAGAACGTTTTATTATACAAAACATCTATAAAACTCGAACAGGAAATTATAATGTAACTTAATTAAAAAGTTATTGATATTGAATCTTATTTGCGTCATTTTGCGTCATTTGAATTATACACTGCTATTCATTTTTGTTTTCAATATAATGCGACTGGGAATAAATAAATAATATTAAAGAAACGACAAATGATGAGTTGCTGTACAACAATTTAGAAATCTTTTCCCTCATCCAGTCCATAGATGGTTCACATTTTGTACTGTTGTTTGCACGTTCTTTACGATATTTATATCTTCATTTTAGAATTACTTTAGTCTATCTTTTGAATACCTTCATGCTCTATGCTAAGCAGTGTCAATAAAAACTTCAGCGACTGAAATGTAAGTTGCTCGTTCATTTAAATAGATGGTTTAAATTAAGCCATTTTATGCCCCCAAAGCTTTATTTTTTTATTTTGCAATTTTTCTTTTAAAATTTTACTGTTTTGATATATTTTACATATAGTTACTCATTGACCAATTGTCTGAATCGCCTTTGCTTCAGAATCTGTTGTTTTTGTGAGAAAAAGTAATAATATAGTGACTAAGTATTTTCTATGGAAGTAGAAATACTAATTTGTTTACATTTTACGTTTCTACTTTTAAGATAAATAATTACACATTCATAGTGATAAGCTTCTAAAATGCTCTAAAACCATTATTTGAACCGCGTCATGACAAAACTAACATAATAAGTTTGCGACCAGCATGGATCCAGACCTGCCTGCGCAGTCTGATCAGGATCCATGCTGTTCGCTTACGAACCATATAACAAGACAAGAAACTGGTAGCGAACAGCATGGATCCTTATCAGACTGCGCGGATGCGGAGGCTGGTCTGGATCCATGCTGGACGCAAACGCACTATGATGCTTTTTTCATGGCGCGGCTCATTTAACGTTTTTAAACTTCTGTTTGTTTGCCTTTTCTAAAGAATGAAACAAATCATTTCTGAGGCATAATGTGCCTTTAAATTATCTAGAAGCTACCTTATATTTTCTAAAGAAAATTTATATCTATAATTTCTACGAGGTGTATGCTTTACATCCTTTAACACTAAAACTTGATCACTTTCAAAACATAAACAAACTTAGAAATATGTTAGAAATTTGAGCGTTACAACATTTAAATAACACTAAAACTAGATTTGTTATATGTACATAGTTTTTGTGTCATTCCTACTTTGATTTCTGCATTTGTGTAAAAAGAATTAATTGCCAAATGAATATAACAACATAGAATTTGATAGAAAAGAAAATACAATATGCCTACAAGAAAAGGTGTAAAATAAACGTACTCGTTTACTTAGTTTACCTAAATTTAACAACAAAGAAATAGATGATAATAGTCATTGGTGATTTCATGAGATATCACAAATTTGAATGCGAAAGGTCACTTTAAAGCGGACTTTGACAACTGCCGGCCAGCTGGCATATTTTTGATAGGTGTTTGAAAATATTCTCTATTTGTTTAAAACAATTGCCCGGAAGTATTCACTTTTGTCTGATATGAAACATTGTACCTTTGTTCATTTATACTATGTGATGACTTTTGACCAGAACATATGTTGCTCATATTTCCATTGTAGTCAGTCCATGGTATATTGTTTCATCAAAATGATAATAGCTTCTTTACAAGAGTTTACAAAAGTCAGATTTATAATTTTATATATAAAATCTTGTTCTTAAGCATACAAAAATTACTTTTCTAAAGCATTTAATTATTTTGGAGATTATAATATTTTAACTCATTTAAAAAGTAAATGCATATCAAAGTTATGTCTGCGACTTATAGTGGGGCGGGAAATAAGGTCTCTGCTGTCAAAATAGTGCAAATTGTGATACAAGCATGAAACTTTCAGGAAATTATCTTTAGACCATGTAGATTTCAAAAGTGAAGTGGGCCCAAAAATATCTCTGCTCATTCAAGATGGCCGCCATTTTCAAGATGGCCGCCATATAAATTTGATGTACATAATAGATAATTCATTCCAATTTTTTGTACAGACCTGAAACTTACACCAAAGCATGCATATAGTTTCCCCTTTTCAAAAATTTTAATCTTAAAGCAATTTCTCTTGCATATTTCTTCAGAATCCAAGATGGCGTCCAATATGGCTGCCAATTTTAATGAAAACTGATATATCTCTTTTTGTAGTATAATTTTTTTGCACACGGTATGCGTATTTCCATATAAAATTGTGAAATATATTAGAAAAATATCAAATTTTAGGTTAACCACATTGTTAGTCATGTTTTTAGTTTTTTGTACAAAAGAATCTTTAAAAAAATCAAAGAAAAAGTGCCATTTTTTTCATTTTTCTCTAACATGGTTTTCTAGGTCTATGTACAAAATTCCAAAAGTTACATAGTTTCTTAAAGTGTATTTGATATTCAATCAACACTATGTTTTATTGTATAATTGTAACAAAAACAAACACAAATGTGAAGGTTTTATACTTATTAAAAGTGGGTGGGGTAAATTTATCAGACAATTGTAGTACAAAATAACGTTTTTTAAGAATTCTTATGCAAATATTCACTGTAAAAGTATTTTATTGTATTAAGGTATTTTTGTTTTCCTTCAGGTCTAGAGGGTGTACTAAAATATCAAAAAATGCAGATACAATCATATGTATACATTCAGTTATTAAATGTGTTTGCATGATATAAGTTGTTTCAATAGTCATAATATAACTTGATAATTGTACAGAAAGAAGACTGAATATTCATCAACGAACCATATGTTAGATAAAATCATGCCTGGACCTTAGTGGAATGTTGTCTATTTATGAATACAATTATTTTCTGCACAATTTAGTCTTGCTAAAAGCTTGTAACAGAATGATTCAAAGTTATATTTACTTGCACATCACTGTAACCAAGTATAATTGAATAAGTACCGTCCATTTCTAATAACTTATGTAGACATGATATTTTCAAAAGAAAAAAAATTTAGGCGACTGATACATCATATTATCTAATGACTAGGTGTGCTAAAATAGGTATCAATAAAACCGCTTGTCCCACATAACAAACATAGCTTATACTTTGGAATATAAACTAAATGTGTTCCTACTTCAGTTTTCCCATAAAACAAGAGAGCATTGTTGACCCTAGATCACGGGCCTAAGACCCACTGCTGGAAAAGGTCTATAATTCTTTTATACTGAAGAATGCTAAAATCATATAAGAAGTATCTTTTTTTCACCAGTCATGATTTAAAGAATCATGTCCAATAACTAGGCTCTCAGAACTACAAGAAGACTCATATAACTATATTCCAACAAGAGTCCATGTAAACTAAGTGATTTTGACCCTATGCCAATAGTTTATAATCTTTATATAGCATCACAATGTTATGATATACGATATTTTCTCTTCTCTGTGCACATAGTTTCGGAGAAGAATTTTATTATATAAGTCAATGTAAACTAAGTGACAGGGAAAGCCATTTTGGACTGCAGGAACATGATTTAAAGGCCCTCAGGAGGAACACAGTTTTTAAAGTAATAGTTGTTCATAATGTAGTTTGTTACAAAATTGTCAGAAGCTCATTGAGGCGTATTTGATTTAGAATTCGATTAAGTCACTTAGGATAAAAATTAACGCAGCATTAGTTTTCATCAATGTATTTAGACTTGTGTAGGGAATCGCATTGAAGTTGTTTTGTTGTTGATGTTATTAAAAAAAATCAACAAACAAACAAATTGTAATGCCTAGAGCTTAGATAGTCAAAATATAACCTTGCCAAGTAAAGAAGACCTCTTTAAAAGTTACATAAAACACTTTTGTATCATTAAGTGTACATGCAATAAAAAAATCTTCTCAAAAATCAAAATGCATAGAGCACTGGTACTAAGCTGGCATGTAGCACCACCTTGGGTCTTTATTAACGCATTTAATGAATCATGCTCATAGAGCCACCTGGCTTCACAGACTTGTACAGGAAAACACATTTAAAACATCATTGACTTGAAATAAGATATTTGGGATGTAGACTGATATAACATGCATAAATTTGTATGATGCTACTGCAGTCTAAAATGGTTTTGCAATGGTATCACTTAATTAATTTACAAAGACTACTGTAATAAATCTGTTTTCTGTTAACCTACACTATCCGACGCATATACATTAATCATGTATCATCATAATTATGTTATAATAATGATATATCATGGACAACATGGTCCAAATTTACCAAACACAAAAGGTCACTAAGTTTATATGGACTCGTATATAGATATGGTTATTAAAGTTCTCTCGTGTGAAATAAAAAATTGAAAGCAGATATTGAGCATTTTTCTTTAAAAGCAACCGGATTCAATTATGACACAAATCATGTGTGTTATGACATAATTGACACTCCCAAAATGATCTTGTTACCTTTTTTCCAACAATGATCTTAGGTGAGTGATCCAGGGTCACCATTACCCTCTTATTGAAAGAAAAAGATATGATTACTTTAGGAAATACTAGTACACTTAGCTTGTATCTTAACTTTTCAAAAAGTTGCATGCAGACCAGGCCATATCATTGATATATATGTTTCACATCACATACATTTTGTTGGCTTTTAAGCCATGTTTATATTATAAATATAAAATTGTGGAGGAGTCAAAAATATGCGTTTATAGACTACCTTTATACCTTACATTCAAGTACATGTTTGCTATTTTAAGCACGTTTAGTTGATTTATTGTCTTCTTATATGTCTTTACGATTAACAATTAATATATGATATAAAATATATTGAAACAAGAATTATCACATGTTAATTTGTATGTGCATTTCTTGCTCACCCACCAAATGGCCCGAAGGAAGACAAAAATACTTTCATCCAATAAAAAGTACTTTTTAAGTTGGAACATTTACATAAGAATTCATAGAAAAGTAAAAAGGTAAAGAAATAGAATGAACTTAGCTATGTAGATTTTCTGTTGTTTTTTCTTTCACAATTATAAATCATATAAAATTACCCCACCCACTTTCACAAAATATAAAACCTACAGATTTAATGCTTTTCTTACATTCTTTACAATAAACACATGCTATTAATGGAATATCAAATACAGTTTAAGATATAAAGTAACTTTTTTAACTTTGTACATTACTTTAGAAAATCAAATTTGAAAAATATGGAAAAAAATGGATTTTTTTCTTGATCTTTTTAGATATTTTTAGACAAAAACTTTTTAAATGTTTACTTTTATTAAGATTTACATATAATTTGATTATCTCTGATATGTTTAAACACTTTTTTTAACATAATAAACATAATTTGTGCAACAAATTATACTATAAAAATTATATAACAGTTTTGCACAAAATCGACGGCCATTTTGGACGCCATCTTGGATTTGGAAGAAGTATGAAAGAGAAATTTTGTGAGATTTAAATTTTTGAAAAGGAGAAATTATATGCATGCTTTTGGTGTGAGTTAAAGGTCTGTACAAAAAATTGGAATGAATGAGCTAGAATGTACTCAAACTTATATGGCGGCCATTTTGAAAATGGCGGCCATCTTGAATGAGCAGAGATATTTTTGGGCCCACTTCACTTTTGAAATCTACATGGTCTAAAGATGATTTCCTGAAAGTTTCATGCTTGTATCACAATTTGCACTATTTTCTCAATTTCCCGCCCCACTATTATTTGTAGCTCAATAATCTTGCGTTAGTGGCAGAGGTAAACATGTTAAAATGAGGCTGGCCGCATCTCTTTTAACATGTCTTTTATCGTATATTTTCACATATAGCGTGTACACAATACAAATGTTTTCAATAAAACGAATTAAAATTGATAACTGACTTTAAATAATTTATAATTATTTGCAGCATTACACTGTAAACGTTTTAAACTCTTAATGCCTAAAACCTGTGAATTTGTGTCATATTAAATGTGAGCATTTGAACAAAAACAGCAAAAAAAACCCAATAAATAAATAAAAGAAAATAGAACAACTTCAATCATTAAGCACAACCTTCTTAAAAGTAAGACTTATTAAATGGTCAGATCTATTAGGTATTTTTTGCTCTATATCTCTTTGGGGCGGATACCTGCTGTCATTATACTTTTCAAAAATATTCTTGTAAAAACTAGAACATGCTGGTGCTCATTCACCTTTGACTTGACATAGAAAATATCAAAGATTCTTGACATTACACATATTACCTTAGATCGGGAGAATAACTTGTTTCTTTTATTAAATGCATAAGACAAAGTGTCACACGCTCAAAATAATCATCTTCACACAAATATATATTTGAAAATACATATTTTATGTTCCTCGTTTATTACCACTTTTCTCGATGCAGCAAAACTATAAATCTTTGAGATACAATCAGCAATCATAATGAAAGAATCATTAACATATCCGAGGCAAAATGCTGATTTTCTCTTTCAGAATTCACAACCATATCAGAGAAAAATAGAAACAGATCTAAAACTGTTCATATATCATTTGTACTTCAAGGCAATTGATTAATTTTCTAGAAATAATGAACTATATTCGTTCTTTTACGTAATTTGAATAATTTATATGCAATATTTTTGTTTGTAAAATAAACTATTCAAACAATAGTCTTTTCAATTTTATCTGACAATGATTGATTTAATGTGAATTTGATTACATATACACATTCATTATCATACCAATATGCCGAACGAAACAAAACAGAATGCTGCATTAGTGAAAGGCCGTCCTCGTAGTCTGGGATGTTTGATATAGAAAATAATGCCTTCCGAAATAATAAACTAATAGCAAATAATCTTTATGAAATATGCGCATGTGTTTAACAAGAACGGAACTTTGCTTTTTCATATAGAATGTGAATATTGGCGTGACTACTTTATTTTGGAATTAGAGTTAAATATAATATTTGCAGTTGGAAAAATATAGGAAGACTTATAAATCTAAATGGGAAATGAAACAGCTGCAAGCAAAGTCGTTTGATTTTGTATTCTTGAATTTATACCGTTAAAGAAATATTTTATTTCTCCTCTCTTATGTCATTATGCAATCCTTATCTTTACAACAAAGTGGTGTAGGAACGTATTGTCCATCGAATTTATTTACCCATTTTCTTATGCAGTTCAAAGTTTCATAGTTTGTTACCACTTTTTGACAAATGGTATCAGTCAAAAAGGTAACAATATGTTATACATGTTTACAAATGAATCTGCCTTATGCTTTGTACATTGAAAGAAAACAACTTCCTTCTTTTGTAAACACATGTCCTTGCAAATGACAATGCTAAATATATAACAATAATCAATCCTTAACAAAACAAAACTGTCAAAAACAAATATTAAGAATAAATATCTGGAGAAAGTGTGAGCCCTCGGAAGCATAAATCACAATAAAATACATGGAAATTGCAGCTCCGTTTGATTGGGTCTGTACATGAGGGATAATGAAAAAGTGCAACACCCTCACGGCCCCTAGTACTTCAATAGAAATAGCAATTTGAACCATAGGAAAATCAGACTTTTCAGATATTTGATTTTGACGCATTTTATGCAAGACTGTTTTTCTGCTTCTATTGTTGTTACCTAGTTAACACACATTTCCTTATTAAGGCGTTTAAGAAAATATGTCATCTAAATAAAAAAAAATCCTGATTATCTTACGTTATGATTAGTAACAGAACAGAACTTTATTTTCTGTACATATACATTTGTTTTAATGTCTTCGTCTTGTTTACATGCAATGTATGCATAAATACAACATAATGATGTAAAAATATGTATGACAAGTGTTTATAATAAATATGAATTTTACATTATTTTTATAACAAAAATTTGCTTTTTCATATCTTGTACTCAACCTAGTCTTTTGGTTCACTCGCAAAAGACGTTATAAAGTATTGTCTAGTTAAAATACGTTTTATAGTTATCACGGTGATTTTGTTAAAAGTTTCCGTGATAAAGGATTTTATCATAATTTCACGAATCTCTCAATTTAGATAATCAATGATATTTTAAACACACCTTAAATCTTCAAACTTGGAAAATTCTTTTGTGAATTGCGAAAATATAATAAAATTTAGCAGTTCCAGTGAAGGATTATGGTGCTTAGAGACGAGATGATTTTTTTCGGGAATGCATGTGAACACGAGAACAAAATAACTGAAAGACCGAGATTTTTCACCACGGCCTTAAATTGATGAGTTATAAGTTTGAACACACACACACACGCTGCTAAATGGTGCATGGTTTTGAGGTTTCAACCCATTACTTCATAAGCATTTTGTGAAAAATGGCTGTTTTCATTGAAAAGTCTCCCGTTACAAGTTCAAATTGCTATAATACTATAAAAACTGCTTCAACACTAATCAAACTTGGCACAAATGTTGACTGGACCATTGCCCTTGCAACAACATGCTCAGGCTTAAATTTTCTGTTACCATGGCAACAAGGGGATATCTCAAAATTGCCAAAAATCACTATTTTGCTTTGATTTTTTCCATCAAAATTGATTTCAAAGTGATGCCACTTTTCAATGGATTGAGATAGAGTCAAATGCTTTTCAGCGTTGGGTACACGTTACCTTATGATCAATCTGGGGTCATTTACAGCCTTTCACAAGTCCAAAATTTTCTTGGCGATTAGGGGGAATCCGGCCACTTCAACCCCCCCCCCCCCCAAACAAAAGGGGGCACATCCCCCTTCTGGCAACCCCCTGATGTATCTTTTGGTTGGGGGCCGCGCCGAAAAAGAAATCACTTTTTTAACAACATTTCTCAAACAAAAACAAGTGTTTGGGGCCTAAATAAGGCATTATTTCATCATTTGAGGCAACAAAAAAGGGGGGATGAAAAAGGCGTTAAAAGGCGTGTATATGAAGTAATGGGTTAACAGAAAATGATGAAAATACTTGAAATTACCCTAAATCGCGTTTTTTCATGTTTGAACATGTCCTGTCATATAAATTTGAAGAAAAATTGGTGTTTTGTAGATTTTTTAATTTTTTTCATTAACCCATTACTTCATGAGCATTTTGTGAAAAATGGCTGTTTTCATTGAAAAGTCTCCCGTTACAAGTTGAAATTGCTATAATACTATAAAAACTGCTTCAACACTAATCAAACTTGGCACAAATGTTGACTGGACCCTTGCCCTTGCAACAACATGCTCAGGCTTAAATTTTCTGTTACCATGGCAACAAGGGGACATCTCAAAATTGCCAAAAATCACTATTTTGCCTTGATTTTTTCCATCAAAATTGATTTCAAAGTGATGCAACTTTTCAATGGATTGAGATAGATTCAAATGCTTTTCAGCGTTGGTTACACGTTACCTTATGATCAATCTGGGGTCATTTACAGCCTCTCACAAGTCCAAAATTTTCTTGGTGATGAGGGGGACTCCGCCCCCTTCAAACCCCCCAAACAGAAAGGGGCACATCCCCCTTCTGGCAACCCCCTGATGTATCTTTTGGTTGGGGCCGCGCCGAAAAAAGGTCACTTTTTTAACAACATTTCTCAAAAAAAACAAGTGTTTGGGGCCTAAATAAGGCATTTTTTCATCATTTGAGACAACAAAAAAGGGGGGGGGGATGAAAAAGGCGTTAAAAGGCGTGTATATGAAGTAATGGGTTAATACAACAAGCGTAAACATTAAAGTGTTAAACTTATAACTTATAATTTTGGAAGGAAAAGGGAAAAGAAAAGCATGTCACTGTCCTTTGATAACTAGATAGAGATTTAAAAAAAAGGTTAGATATCATTTAAAACATTGATTTGACAGTCCACATACTATCTAACAATAAGAACAGATGTAAATAAATGTACTGAAAATGGTAACCCCCAAGTTAACATAACTCGGATCTCAAGATCACAAAATTGAAAGCCAGTTTAGAAATATGACCACACTTTCTAGGTCTGAGACCAGATTAAAATTATTATGCAAAATCATCTTTATTGTAGGATTAAACAAAGAACGAGTCCTCTTCTCTATGGACTGTTTACATTCCCAAGAGTTAAGAACACATATCAAACAAGAAACTAGAAATTCATTAAGACAAAATACAATCCCAAACTTTAGTTGTGCCTTTTTAGATAAACATATAAAGCCACATTAGGCCTCACAAATGATTATTTTGTTAATTCTAAAAAAATACAAATGTGAATTTTATAACATTTATGTAATCGTTAAAGAGTATGTTAGATACTTAACACCTGACGAAAAACTTTGTCATAAAAACAGCAAACTATAAAGTACGTATTTTCTTTTTCTTTCAATCAAAACACTTAGTCTAATCACTTTATTGTTCTAACTGTCAAAAAGAAATAAATTAAAGCAAAATACAGTTCAGGTATCTAAAATTATAAGTCATGGTTATTTTTTATATTTTGATAAAGTTATTATTGGTTAATATAATAAGGTTTTGGGTATACTTTCTGAAACTATTTGATATAGCCTTGGTATGTTTGTCGAGATGTATCTAAACATTATATATTATTGTTTGAATCGTTTTATATCTTGTAAATATATCTAGAGACATAAACGATGAAGCAGTAATATATCATCATTCAAAACATCAGTGGTGCATACTAATCGTATAGAACATTTAAGAATAAGAAAATGTACATTTCCTTTAAACACAGATGGTTTTATATATACTTCGATAATGTATTTTAATGTCGCACCAGTATCGGTGATATGTCGACTTTCCAGCTGTACTGGTGGAGTTAGACCTTAGGTGCCCCTTTATACGTTATTTCACACTTGAGTAGGACCATCCTTACAGTTCTGTTGAATGGTAAGAAATTAAGAAAAAAAGGTGCTTAAAATATTTGCCAGTTTTTCGTTTGATCTTAAAATATTAAAAAAGTTATTTTTAATTTTTAACACTTATCGAACTTCTGGGCCATAGTCATTCTAGTAAAAATATTACAGTTAATCCTAGTTATATAAATATACTTAAGGACAATAAAAACGCACGCTCGCTCTATATGCATTGTATTGCATAAAAACAAAACATTAACGACTCCATTAGATATATATCATAACTTTAATACAAAACGCAAACTTAACAACTGAAAATAATTCGAAATGTTTGAAATCAAATGTACACCAGTAAATCGGAGAACCTAAGGTGAAAATCCAAAAATCACACTTTTTCATCACAGTAATGCAAACTTAACAAAGGCAAAAACCAAAATGAAAATCCAAAACAAAGTCACTCATAAATGTCTATTCGTAATGTCACCGTTGGGATCTTTAGAAACGACAATATTCTCCGTCAGCGTCTCTTACAGATGTACATCATCGCCTCATAGACCTTACGGTGCATATAGTCGCTTATGGAATCTGACGCCATTCGGCCTGTAGTGTAGTGCGAAAACGCTGGTGAAGCCGAGAAAATTTAGACCGATGGATGCCAAAACGGTTGGCGCTTTGTTTGTAAGATAGACAAGAATGAATCTGTCCTAAATCTACCCAGCGTTTTTTTGCATACAATTTGCTAGCAAGTCTTCAGTAATGTTTGAAATTAAGCACATTTTATAGAGGTAAAGTGTGTATATGCAATTTCCATGTAAGCTGTTATGATTTCTAAAACTGACCATTGACATAGTTTTATATTCATTTTCATAAAGATTTGAATTGCTCATTTGTGTTAAACATTTCTAGAACGTTTTGAAAAACAAGTTAATAATTAATAGTTTAAAAAATAAATAATTTCATTTCATAAATTAACCATATATTTGTTCAATCTGTATTACTGTTGTAATCTTATCACAATTAGCCAAAAGTGTTACTTTTGATTTTTCGGGTACTGTCTTTATTATGCAATAACTCCATTAAAATGCAATCATTTTTCATAACTGTGGTATTTAATGACCGGAATGCGTTCGGTTTTATGAAACTGTGAACAAAATATTCAAAAGAAATATATTTTCTTTGTAAAATGCAATTATCCCGACCGTGCGTTTTCATTGTCCTTAAGTATACATATTATCCACTTATTATCCACATTTTGGGAAAGTAATATAAAAAAACAATCATTTTACAAAACGGTATTAAATCTCTTTTTTTCTTATGTAAATTTGAAAATACAATAATACCTCTACTCATTTTAATGTGCCCATTATAACTTGGCAAGCTTCTCTATTAGTTTGAATATTTTTCAGAACCTAGATATATTGCATAAATATTTGACCCAAATACCTGTACGGGTTAATCAACATAGATTAAATGCATGCTTCTTTTTTACATAAATCATTTTGAATTAGTTCATTTGATGCCGAAGAACATTTTAATAAACACATGTGAATACCAAGATTGATCTTTGCTCTGCAGGTGTACTTTATAAATGATTACACTAATTACATATATTGGATCGTTTTCTATTTATTATAATATTATCTTAACAGCGAGGAAGTAACTCATCAAGAATTCATATTACTGTTCATGAATTCAAAAAAGCATAAATGTTAATCGCGTTGAAATTGATATAAATAAACTGTTAATTTTGATGTAGTATTTATATTTATCACGTAAATGAAGTAGCAGGGATGTCATAAAGTCTTTTAATAAAAACAATATTACACTAGTGTATTAACACGTCAATTTTGTTATATACAAAATTTATATTGCGTTCAAGCGCGTTAATGTTAGCTTTTTGTTAAAGACGTTTGTGTAAATTTAATGAACTTGTTGATGCTCACCAGAAGCTCGGATAGTATGATTTTGTCCAAAGTGTTCAATAAATGTAGAATTAAATCAATTCATTTAATAATCTCTATTTTAACAAGCTTGGTTTTCATAGGGAAAAAAGCATGGTATTATAACAAGTTTTAGCCTGATTATAAAATGCTTAATTATTTTGTTTCCGATTTTATGATGTTATTTTTCGTAATGCAATTTTCTCAAAGCAAATGACAAAAAGAGGCATAAAACTAAGAATAATTATCAATTATTAGACAAATGAAAAACAATGAGATGCAAGAAGCACATCAATAGTGGGAACAGTTTATCAAAACAAATCATGTTACAACAGATGAACACATTTTACAAAGATAAACGAGGCTAATTTACAACTAATTACATCTAAAGAAAAGTTCTTTTAGAATACACCCTTTTCAAGTTTGTTATTTGAAGGAGTATGAAGATGAATTAACTGATAATTCCTACACTTATCACACTAAGAACTTAAAATGATTTGATATGAGATGTTTTGTAATATTTAGAAAAATAAGTATATTTGTATGTTTAGCAAGACACGTTTACGCTATTTCTCCTTCTCCCTTCTTTGTTTCAGATCAGCTTTTCCCTAATTGCAAATGATCAGCATCGTATGATACATTGCCAATTAAACAAACAAATAATTTTACCACAAAATTTATAAAAGTGTCTGCTGATTTTCTGCCGATATAGCTTATAGAAGATTATCCAATATAATTATTGATCTGATAAATTGATTTAATCGTTCTGCAAAGAATTTTTGTTTTAAATATTCGACTACTTTGTTTTCTTTATTATCTTTTAATTCGATATGATGCAATACGTGTACTTTAGTCCATCTTTAATAAGATAAAACTATATTTTTCTGTTTACATTTCAACAAAGGTTCAATATGGAAACATACAATTCAACAGCAAATGCATACCTTGATCAACATACGATAATGTTAATGCAATTGTATGTTGTAATAGACTCCTTTATTATTATTATATATTATACAGCACTAAGCAATCAAGTTATTTAAATAACTCATTTAAATAAAACCAGCATGGAACATAAATCTTTGTATGATTTTGCTGACAAGCATCAATGATGTTTTTTATACTTTTGTTAAAATCAAAAGTGTCTCTCTTTGACACAATCTGTATTTATTTTCTTACATAGTAAGGCATTGTTTTATTGATTTATTCAATAATAAATGCATAAGGATATATACACAGGCATATATTTTGCATTAAGATTTTTTATTTTGCTATGTATATACTATTAATCATAACAAGCATAATTCTGAATTTAACAAACAGTTTTTCTTCTTTACATTTAATATTCAGCTGCTAATATTGTACATGTTTCGGAGAAGTATATCCCAGCCACAAATGAAGCACATGCTTCAGGTAAGTCCCCCAGCTTTAAGTATACCTGAAATGTACTTCAGATATACTTACAGATAATAAGACCTGCTTCATCTGAAGTCCTACAGACTTCAATGATACACAACAACCATACTTCAAATGAAGCCCCTGGAACTTCAAGTATACTCTTCCTAACACATGCCTGCTTCAGTAGAAGCCCCTGGAACTTCTGCTGGAAGTGCCAGGGACTTTGTTGATGCTTTGTAAACATTAATAAATAGATAAGAACAGTAATGGGGCTTCAATGATGCCTTAAACACTTATATGAAAATATAAAGCATATTTCTAGGGACTTCATATGTACTTTTGAGAATTGAGTAAAATTTAACTCACAAACACAAGTGATTGTAACATTATATAAACCATGTGTAATTGGTCAGTGAGGGGTCAAGAGTTTCTCCTTGCTGTTTTCATAATAGCCTGTGTTAAACTCGCCTATCTTATATAAAAGAAAGTGTTAGATAAGTGGGGTTTACAGCATGTAATCTAATATCCTGAACAAATCTGGCTCTCAGAAAATTCAAATATTACTCAGGAAGTTTCTTGGACCTCATTGCTTATAATTTATAAAGATGCTTAGGACTAAAGTTAAACATGTGCCTATAGTGTCATAGATGAAACAACTTTATAATGTGAACTTTAATGAAATTATAATGGGACATTAAATGAGTTCTTCAATCAGATGGAAATTGAAATTTACTATTGTTCAATGGAAAAATGGTAAGCTATTTAGACTATTTTGTTACAACAGCCTTTTCAAATTTACCTTAAATTAACACTAAGTATAAGTTAAGTTTTGTTTCTCATATGTCCTAATTTAAATCTTTTTCACTGAGTGTTATTGAGGGGGAAATTATAAATCTGCCCTTTTCTTTACATTATGAACCAGTAAATTACATGCCTGTGCAGGTCATGATTTTTCATAACATTTACATTCTGAGGGCAAGGGGACCCTTCTGTTATAGTAAATTATGGGTTATATTAACAGTACAATCAATCATATAAAAATGGAACCAATATTATTTTACCGTTGATAGAGTTTATTAAAATATTTCATAAGATATAGATTTATACCCTTTAACCATTTAAAACTTTATATATATAATTTATGATGCTTTAAATGTACTTCTTCAATGATGCTTTAAATGTACTTCTTCAATGATGCTTTAAATGAACTTCAACTTGATGCTTAAATTGTACTTCTTAAGATATATAGTGTTTGATGCTTTAAATATACTTCAATAAATGATCATGCTTTAAATGAACTTCTTTATGTTGTGCTTCAAATGTACTTCATTATTAATTTCAAGCTGATGTTTAAAAGGGCTCCAAGTGATGCTTCTATTGTACTTCTGGTAAAGCTTTAAAGGTACTTCCTAAATTGATACTTAAAATGTACTTCCCTGAGCCTACCATGCAGAGCTTGTAGGTACTACCTGACTGATGCTTTATATATGCTTTCTTAAAAGAAGTATCTTTGAAGCATAATTTAAATATTTTAGACGGAGCTTTAAGTGAACTTCCCCCTGTTCGAGTGAATGTTAAATTTTTCTCCATAAAATAAAGTACACTAGAAGCAGGTACTTAAGTGATACCATATTGATACTACATTGTGGGGCTTTATAGGTACTTCTATTGTACCTAAAACGTACTGTATTTGTGGCTGGGATGTCTAAGATCTAAATATATAAATCTTTAATCAGAATATGAGTGTGTTTTACCGGCACTATTCTTACTTTATGTCATGTCATTTCACATTGGTAAGCACTTTTGAGTTTGACTACGTAAAGGACCAATGAAAATGATAAAAAGCACAATATCACATTGTGAAATGTCCCTTTTTGTGGAATCTCAAGGTTTATTCTTTGCCTACAAAAGTTGATTTTCTGACTTAATATTCAATGTCACATACAAACTCTTCTTCATAAAGGAAAAACAGTCTGAGAACATTTCCCTATAGAAAACTGTTTCAGCACAAATTAATTCAAACATATAATTGTTCCAAAAATAATGCGATACAAAAAGAAAACTCTTGTAAATTGTTACTATTTATGTCTAATAATAAACAAAAGCGTTATCCACTAAACTGTAAAACGATATTTATTGTACATGCTATTTAAGGCTAATAAAAGAACATATCATGTGCTTGGCACATAAATATTATGTACACGAAATGACTGTGTTTCAAGTAAAAATATACATTTCTTTGATGTCTTCAAGCAAATGGATTTTCTTTTATGACAAAGTAATATTGTCCATTCAAACAAACTATAAGTCATGATACCTCGCAACCATATATTTAGACATACCCAGAAATGATGTTAAGACCGTTTTTGCATTCAGAATAATCAAATATTAACAGTACATGAAACTCTTCTTTATTGTAAAATATCTAATCATTCTTTTTTTTTTCAAATAAAATTATGGTCAACAGGCAAGAGATTTCTAAATATTTTTAATTTATTAAAATGTTCGATCTTGATTTAGAGGTACATTTCAAAGTAAGTGTATTTAGAAAAGTTATGTTTTATTGTAAGCAATGTCTTCAATGGGACCAGAAAAATGAAATTTATGTTCAATATGAACGTTCTCCTTTTATGGTTTGCAAAACGATAGATCAGTTTATCTAATTATAACTAATTATACAAGATATCTAAAACTTATTCAGTGATCCTAGTTTGACATTGATCCATCATATGCCAAAATGTTTGAACTTCTCATTGCTATTGCACAAATATTAGCTCCGCCCACTTTATCATTCAATATCAATAGTTTATATCTTTGTTATCTTCTATAAAGCAAATATGTTCCTTGTAAATATTATTGTCTGCAGTAGATCAGTATGCTAGCAATAAACACAACATACGATTGATTAAAAATGATGTCGCATATCTTGTCTAATAGACAAGTTGAAAATTGTTACGAAATAAATCATTCCTTCAAGCTTGAAACAAACACTTGTTTTACATGAATTTCAAAATAAACATTATTTTCATTGTTTACAAAACACAGTGTTAAATTCAATAAATCCAATAACCAGACAAAAAAAAAAATATTTGGCGACTTTTGTGCAATTATTTCCTTTCGTGGCAAAAGAAGTATAATGTTGGTAGCAAACAGTATTCCTTCATTTCTTTTAATAATGCAAAAAACTAAAAACAGAATAAAAAAGAATTTTTGTTTGCTTAACTTAAATTGACTTACAATATCGATCAGAGTGCTATCAATAAATCATTCTTCAATTTTAAGGTTTCCAAAAGTCCAATTCTGACTGTACAATTAATTGACAAAACAACTTTGTAACGCTTCAAACTACTAGAAATATCATGAACAAAATGTACACATATTGGTTTAGGAAAATAAATTGTCGCAATTTCAGTCAATTAGAAAGTGTATTTGTAACATACTGTTATGTCTGTAAAAAGTTATTATTGCTATTTACTTGTCAAAGCATTGCAATTATCGGAAATTGAATCAACCACTTATGGTCCTTATTCTGCATCTTAAACCGCCCAAAAACAATATATTAACACACCTAAAATAATACGTAACAATAATTTCCTTTCTCATATGCAAATGGAAAACTCATTATATAACATAAAGTATTGGTGAATGCCACAAAAGTCGCTGCGTAATAACCTTATCTTACATTATTATAAAAACATTGCAAGAAGTTGATGTCAGCAAAATGTATTTACATGCAGAGACAATGTCCCAATATTCCTTGAAAACTATTGCCTTCCCTTACCATTTCTCCCTATGGTTTTGTTTTATCGGACGGAGATTAACAATCAGAAGTTTAGTTTGTTTTCTATTACATTAAGATATCAATTAACTAATTCTCTTAACAAATTGGTTTTCAATTCTGTGAAATACACTTTTTACAAGACATATTTACAATTTTGCAATGTACATCGAGTGTTGTTATGCAACAAAACCGATCGGTCAACTTTTGAAGTCTCCTATACGGGATATAAAGGTTGATTAAACAAAACGAACCACTTTGCACATTTTGAGTTATTTACCGTTAGTCTACTTAAGCATCATTTGAGGTTCGTGATGATGAGTTGAGATTGAGATAAAGTATCGTTTCTGAATACGGGCCATTGTGTTGTATCTATCGGGGACCGCCAATACGCCCTTTGTAATTCTACCACCCTGCCCGAATAAGCTCCACGTTGCCCATATATCAAAGTGATAACTCATACCTTACTGTTATTTATCTAATAATAAAGTGTCAAAATCTTGATAAATTATCAAAAAAAATTGTTTGACTTGATATGTGTTGTTCACTGCCATAGGCGAGATTGCTTTTGATGCAATTGTATGACTTCACAGCACGTGCTTACTAAGAGATTGATGTAATTAAGTTCCCTATTCAATACTATCGCTTGATGTTGCTGGCTTTGGCCGGTGTGATTGTGAAGTTCAGAATGTTGTTCACGACTGGCAGGGATGAAATAATACGTATTTGTATAAATTCAAGAAATGTTTTCACGAATATCTTTGATATATTTAATGACAATTTAGCCTTAACTATCCGTTACGGTAATTACGAGATAAATGTGCTTACCCTCAGCCCTCGTGTCAATAAAAATTTCAAGAAGCTATAAACATATATCAAATAATTAAGCTTGATTACATTTAAGATATCATAATGACCATGTAAAAATCGCTACTGAGTAGCTGGCAACAGACATCGTCTTAAAGATAAGCCCACCGTGAATTCTGCAATGGCCGGTGTGATATTGAAATAAATTTTCATTCCAAGGCTCCTTTTTATATCGCCAGTGAGCAGCATTGAAAAAATCAAAACGTATTCATTTTTTATCCTATAATTTATGTCTCAAAGCGGTAGAAATTAGCAAGATTTTGGAGTAGTGTTGCTTCAGCTAATTTAATATTGAAATTAAAAACAGCCTCGTTTTCGTTAGCAGCTGACACAACATAGATTTCGGACAGTAATAATATTACATTGTATATTGTATTTTACAAAGATAATACTGTTACAGTGAACAATATATACACAATAAATTCTTAGTACTGACATATTTCATGCAAGATAAAAATATTAAGAGTGGTAACTAGTTACTTATTGTTGTTTCAATTTGATATCTAATTTTATCATTGTATACACTTGCTTTATAATTACTTTTATACAATTCGCTTGTAATTTATTTCGTTTACTTAATATGACTATTTAATAAGAGATAGCTTATTTGTTATTCAGGAGATGCATTTATAAGTTGCAAAGACCACAGCTATATAAGAGACATAGAGAACTCAGAACACGATTATAAAGCAATGCGGTTTTCCTATTCGATTACAGGCGCGATTAATAGAGATATGTTGAACTAAACATTGTACTTATTTTGTGATAGGAAATGAAGTATTCAAGTCTAATAAACCATATTTCAACGCGCAATAATGTAATGACTATTAGAGAGCAATATAAACTTATATTGTCATTTAAGGGCAATGATGACGCAATAGACAAGACAAAGTTCTAAGAACTTCCGTGCAAGTGGACTGTAAGAGTTAACTTCCAGCTGATCCGTCTGATACTTTAAGAGTATTAGCAATATAAACAACAAAAAAACACACAAGTTTGATTTTCCGTAATATTCTTGTTATTATCTCGGTTGTTAATTGCCAAACCATCTTATGTTTATAAAACCTTAAGGTCTTAGACTAATGCTTCGAAAATGTTACCGGTACCACCGCGCCTTACTGACCGTAGAACCTTCTTTGCTGACTGTAATTGTTTTGCACTGACGAATCTTTTAGCGTATCTAGAAGTCGAATATAAGTTTGTTTTCTGCTTTGACAAATGTGTTGTGTTTATCACCTTAAATAATAAAAAAATAAACAAGAGTTTTTGTTTGAAATAAACTGTTAATTTTCCTGGCCTTTTAAATATGTTGTCATTGTCTAGATGTAGATTTCACCAAGCACAAATTCTAACAATCTTGGTCACTGAGAATATATGTAACTTCGACATAAACGTAGGGTTGCATTATTTACGAAACACTTTTCGTAGGTATACTATAAAGAAGATAAAATAGTGTGAAAATGTATAGCAAATATCAACGTTTTAAATGTCTGAAAATTATTTTTCACTATCTGCATATCATCAAGACGAATAATTGTAAGTGTATTTGAATTCGCGGAAGCAAATTTTCGCGGAATGGTCCACAGAACAAAGACATTGTGTAGCCCCGTTACCGTGCATGCACAGTTTTATAGTACTCTGAATGAGACCTTATTTTTTTCACCGACTTTTTTGAATTGCTACTAAGTAAGGGTGTTTTGTTTGCCAAGTTTTTCATCAGTTGAAATACTTTATGTTTGTGTTGTTTGTATTTTCCTTTAGAAGAAAAACAAAATATGATCTGATCAGATGTCAAGACGTTTATGCCGTAAATGATCAAACAATTAGCTTGATGCAATGGTACTGTACAAACATGTATGTACACATTCAAGAAATCTGATAATCATATCAGGCAAACAATCATATACTAGCAAACAGATTGATATACAGAGTTGAGTGTTACATGTACAGTTTTAGCAGTCAAATCACTATTTCAAAGCGCCACGGATGCAATACTTATCCAAGCCGTGAACACACTTATATACATTATTCTATAGAAGCGCGAAAGTATCACTATTAAGAAATTATTGTTGTAGAAATATTTGCACTAAACATGAATTCGCGAATAGAATGTCACCGACTCGTCTCATGACCGGATTCATTTGGCGCTTGCTTGTTGTCTTAGTCTGCACTTATCGCACCGATGCAATGGATTGCCGCCAAGAGGCTTGGGTTAAACATTTTCGTGAGAAAGCCCTACAAGTTGTTAAGATAAAAAATGCTATCATTTGCTGAAATCTTAGTTTTCAGGCAAGTAAAAATATATAGCATGCTGACGTCCGTTTAAGTTTGACTTAGCTTAATTTAAACATAGAAAATTAATAAATCATTAAAAACATAAAGAAAATAAATTGTTTAACACATAGACATAAATGCCTTCGTTTAAACAATAATTTTTTGAATGTTTAACGAGTTGATAAATATCATTTCATCATGAAACGACATTACAACACATCAATAAATATTTCAAATACAAACAACAATCATTATAAAAATATTCTTATATATGGCGTAAAGGAGATACTTTCTACTTTGGACGATACTTGGTATAAGACAAAATATTACCAAATCTAATGATGTTAATATATCAAATGAATGTCAAATAAAGTGATTGAATCTCGCTAGATAGGCACTAATCAAAGAATAATAGTACTATTGCGTGTAAGGTTTTGAAAAATTTCTACGAAAAATACATACTTTAGTGAAGCTGATATATCTAATTAATACCAATTAATACAATTATACGAGATTATCAGTAATCAAATGTGGTAAACTATGTTACTAATCTTAACAAGGAAACATAAAAGTAGCTTCGAAAAAAACAAACTATTTTTTAAACTTTATATATTGCTTTTTCAATAAATCCCAGTAATGTGGCTAAGTAAATGGTCCATGCAATAATATGATTGTAAAAATGCTTCTAAGAATGCATTCTGATAATTAACTGAGCAAGCCTGTCGTGTGTTTTCTGTATTGTTTTTCATGATAGCCACAAAATAATGTTAATATCTGTATGCGAATACATTTCATATTAGTTGTTGGTCGTACCAATCATATAAAATGTTTGCATTATTTTGCAAAGTCAAAAATGTTTGGCAGAAATATTCATTCCATTCCCAACATAAATAATGGACTATTTTAAAATTTGTTATTTTGTAACAATTGTTATAAATGCGCTTACAAAATACGCGTATGTCAATATAAAAACCAAAACAAATATTCATTTGAAAATGTGAAGTCATTTGATTCAAGGGCGACTTTGAAAGGGATTTTTGGGATGTTTAAGCTGCATTGTGTCATGATAGTGATGCAAGGTAGAAAATTTCGAAATTATTTAATATTTCATGATATTAATTTAATAGAATATTATTTTGTAATAAGAATTACAGAAGGAAGCATAAAGTAGCAAATCGTTTCCAGTGTGTACATTTCCCCTCGTCTTAAATGTTTAACTTACAAATTAACCGTAAAATCTTTTACCAAAGTCTCTAATTACATTGCGTAACAAAACATTCATAATTATATAGCTATAGGCTTCTTGAAAACTGAACATAATGAAAACTGGACTGGTATCAATATCATTAATTACGGAATAGATTTTTTTCTCTTTCGTTTAAGTTCCTTCAAGATCTTAAATAAAAGTTGTCCTCTGTGATTACGTGTATTATCAGCATTTGTTCTCATGTCTATGTATGTTACATACTGAGATATATTTAATATATTTAATAAACTTGAAGCTTGAAATGTTTGATATGATGACAGAAATTGCCTCGCCTTTTGGTCACGCATTATAGCTGTATCTAATTAACTGAACAAGAGAACACATGTCAACAATTAATCCCATAAGTCAAGTTATGTTGAATATAAAGTGATTATTTAATAAATAAAAATGATATATGTGTCTGTAAGATATATTGACCATTATAAGTGTATACTAAATAAATTAAAAGTGTATATTAAATAAGTATAAACCCAGACAAATGTATTAATTAACTTCAATGGCTTAGGCAAGTCCTTCAACAAAACAGATGTAAGAAATAATGGTGTTTATTTAGTCAATAATTTGAGAGAGTACTTAAAGTGTATTAGGCTATTTACTCTAACCTCATGCAAAAATTATGTTTGAATCGTAAAAAGGAATACTTCCAAAATAGTTTAAATGAAAGGAATATGGTGAAACTTTTAATAACCTGAAATGTTAAGCGACTTGCACATGCTCAAAATCATCGCTTAATTTAAAAAGCAGAATGACATACCCTTAAAGTACCACGCCTATATATGTATGCTGATATTGATGAACATTTTGAATATGTATAGTAAAGTAAAATTTTGTGAAGTGAACAAAGAAAATAATAAAAACATTGGAAACGGCACTTTCACGTAAATTTCTAAAGAAAATCAAAATATGCCAAATTAGTCAGGCAGTAGGAATATGGTGTAACATTCTGCAAAATCAATAATTCATTGTATACAACATGTACATCATAACTTTAATTTTAAACAATTTTACTTTTCTAAAAAGATGATTTTCTTGAATTGTTTTTGAGGCATGCAGCTTTAACGCAAATGCCCTTTATTTATTTTGCTCTTAGTATGTTGAAACTTCCATGCAATCTTGATACAAATTTTTGTTGTTGTTTTCAAAACAATCGCACAATTCTCAAAATAGATAGAACATTATAACAAATGGTACCTTTTTTATGGTGAACTTAATACTATTGCATGTCTTTGCCAAACGTATAATTTCCCCTGTATGACTTTGTGTAGATCAGGTTTCAAAAACTTTCAATAAACAATATAAATGTGAACGTTAAAAGCAAAACGACTTTATATGTATTACAATTATTGTCTAAACAGATTGGACTGAGATATTTGTTGAATTGCAGAATGATACATTAGAACACTTTGAAAATTGCTGGATAAATCTAATCGAATTTTATTTCTATCAAAAGAAATACATGCAGAGAGAAAAGCTACCAAAGCAGTTTATTATGTTTTCATTTTAACTCTTTCGGTCCCTTTCTTGTGTATTTAAGATAAATGAGCTTCTAAACTTTCAGTAATGTATTCATTTTTCTAAAATACCTGACGTAAAATCACAATTTTGTATATTATTAGTTATCCAGTTAAAATGCAAATGCTATAATTATCATGTTTGTATTTATCTCTTGGGAAAAAAAACAACAAACAAACAAAACATTATTGCCTTTATGTTTAAAAAATCATGCAATATTGGAAGCAAATGCTCAGCAATATATTATAACATTTTCTGTATAATAAACACATTAGTCTTTGATCAATCTCTAAACGATTATCCATCTTGAGAAACACGAGAACTTACGAGACTCCAAGGCACTATTTTGCGACAAAGTCTGTATAAAATAAAAGATCTCTCAAACGCAAAACACATTTAATTAAATTGAATTTGATTTATAGGCCGTTAGCTTGACTCATTTCATATTTGTTTTAACATCAATGCCGTGTTAAATCTTAAACAACATTCAATAAAAGACTTTCGTCAATATATTCCTTTATAAATAGTTTCATGATAGCACCTTATTACTCAACCTGTCTCACCATGATAAAAACTTTATATTTTTACTAGAAGTATTGCCATTTTAATTTCCAAAGACACTTTGAAAAGCAGCACATGCATTTAATTTTAAACACCAACATATTTTACTTTTTTAGTTTTAAATATGCTTAAAATGCGGATTTTACATTTTACTATATATATTAATTAACTTCCCAGTGATCATAATTTCATGCTTAAAGTTGACCATAAAGCAACCAGTCAGTTAAATCCAGAATTATTATAGTCACTATATCTGAGAAATCTTCCGTGGCCATTCGAAGCTGCGGCTTCCATGACTGTGGTGTGCATCCTAAACGACAACACAAGTAAAAAATGAAAACTTTAATTTCGGCTTGATTAAGTCTGCTGATAAGAGATTGGGTTGCAAATTCTCTCAAGCTTAACCATATTCAAATATATTGATTACTTTAAACGGTTGATATTGTCAAACATAATTTAATTTCAAGAAAGACTATACTATTATTGACTAGTGTGCCATTGAATATCATATAATATTCATCGGCAGATGACATATTGACCGAGGAGATAGGCGAGGTCAATATGACTTTCTGCCAGTGAGTTTATACTCATCATTTATACTCATCATAACTTTTAACTATAATAGTAAAGTAGTTATATTTTAATCGAGAAATATGCCAAGTTTTCAATTAATACTTCTTATTAATTAACATTATGAAAATAATAATATAGAAATAATTTTACGAACTAGAATTATTGTATCCTTTAATAAATCATATCACTTTACATATTATTTATAATAGTTTATTAATCATACAAAATTGTATGCCCATTAACGTTATAAATTGACACAATATACAAAATACAATTCATATACATGACTATATAAAACAGTTCCGAGACATTCATTTGTAGAATTTTCAGCGTTATTAGTACTCTTTAAGGACTTATTTATTTTTGATGGAATTACAGCAGGCATCTACAGTGAATGTTAGTGTTCATTTGTAATGGCAAAAACATATTCTAAAATGTCAGACTGAAGAAATGCAAATATACAAAATGTGAAAAATAAACATACAATAAAACAATTTCATATTCTGTTAAAAATCCTCCTAGGTTATTGACAAAAATAATTTTGTCAAAATAAATACTTTACCCACTTCAAGAAGGTTTGGATAAAATGCCTAAAAACAATTTCCTAACTTCCTTTGAGTTGTTACGTTTTTATAATAATTCAAAATATGCAAATTTCAATTGATATTTATGAATTTCGATTTAATTATGAATTCAAAACATAAAAACCTTAAAGAACGCCACAAGGCAAACAAAATGTTGCATAATCGGTTTGATTGAAGCTACACATAGGAGGCAGTAATAAGTGCAAAATACCATCCATGCTTCTAGCACTGTCTTTATCATTCTATATTTTAAACCTGACGATGGTAAAATTTCGCATAATTCGGATATGTGAAGATGATGAAGCCTTTACATTACTTTGTCTGTGTTATTCCATGACTAGCGATGTATAGTCCGAAATTGCATCGCATTTGCCTTTCACGGCGAGCAATGTGCTATATACAATGTACTAAACATTTATCAACATAATCAAATAATATGTGGCCTGCATTTCACACAAAACTAAACAAAAAACAAATAAAGAAATGATTAACATATCCGAACGTCGATTTAGTAGTATCCTGAAAAACTGACTTATTGTTACCTGCTTGTGATTTTAGACCGGCTTTAAATAAACTCGTATCATCTGAATGGAAAGCAAATTGGGACAATGCCGTTTTTAATAAACTTCACGATATAAACCCATCTCTTGATATGTCACCATCTCTATCTCTGTCAAACCGCCGTGATCAAACAGTTTTTCTCCGATGCCGAATTGGACACACTAAAATTACCCACTCTTATCTCCTCACAAATTACAATGCCCCTTTCTGTGTAGGTTGTAATAAAAATTTTACTGTCAAGCATTTTCTTCTTGAATGTCATGATTTTTCACAGGCCCGTAATAGATTTTATTCTGTAAATTCACTCAAAGAACTTTTTAATACAATTCCATCAAAAAACATAATTGATTATTTAAAAGAGATAAATTTGTATTCTAGGATCTAATTGGCTCATTTCTATTGTCATTTACAATGTTTTACATAATATTTTAAGCCTATTATAGCATTCGGCACGATATGGCCAGTTATGTGTTGACGTGCCGTAAAAATCCAAACAAACAAACAGACAGAATATTGGTACCAAAAGCATTGGAAATATAAAACTGTTGGACAAACACAACAATATTGTGAATCTGAACGATCTTCAAGCTTTCGCGAATGTCAGTTTTTAATTCCTAATTCATAAAATTAATGCATATAAACGCATTTCACATACTAAATTAACAAAGCTGAGTAGGTCTGCAAATGTGACAGGTGTTGCAGATATATTATAATGAGTAAATGACAACTGTTGAAATTGAACACTTTTATTGACATTTTCATGTGTGTAAACGCACCTTCTTCCTGTGCTTGCAAAACAGTGTGAACGTTGCAATAAACTAACTTGCAATTATCCATACAGTGTTCGCAAGTAGAGGGTGATTTTGCTTCACGCAATCAACCTCACACATTAGATCGTTTTGACACGATATAGATGATACAATAATTCTGTTTACTAGTACTTTGATCTTCAAAAGCATTCAAAAGTGGCTGATATTCTGGAAACTAGACATCCTGGAAATTTCTTTTGTACCACACAATTTATAACCTGATTATTCAACAACTTTTCATATGCGAGTTATTTCGAAGTGTGGAAATTTCTTTGTTCAGCTAAATATACATATTTCCCTGTAGAAAATAATCAGACATCTGACTTGTTTTATGTTAAATCAGACGCTGGTTTGGCCTTTTTTATTTTTGTATGACCAAGACTCATTCAAGTATTTATATCAGAAGTGTGAATAATAAGAAAATATCTTAGATTTAACAGTTCAGGGTTAATACAATTTCTGTTCTGTTCTGTTTTGTTCTGTTAATATATCAATTTTGTTTGTTTTGATTTACGGCGCGGTCGTATGGTGCCAAAACAGGTAGGGTGATCTAGGCTTACATCGATCCGGAATTAACAACCTTAAAGCAACACCAGGGGTCAAAACGACTCTACCTGTTGGAGCAAAAAATGCAAAGACTCCAATAATTCGAACGCATTGTGTGGCTGCAATTTGATAGTCAACTCGTAAAAGCAACCCTTCAGTTACTAGGGGCAAATATAATATACTGTTATTTAAATAGTGATTTTCTCAGTGTACAGTATGCTATTCGTCGTTTTTACAACTATATACTATGACTACTATCAAGCCAGTTTCCTTGTAAGTACATTAAGGCTAAAAATATTATGTCTATTTTTATTTAAAAAAGATAAACTGAATAATTTCAGATTGACTATAAAATCAGCATTTTTTATTTTAACATTTTTGTCTTTTTGACACTGTGTTAACATTTTGCTACCTTTATAATTTTATGGAAACAAAATGAGGCTGAATGACCCTTAAAACTTCAAATTATTTTCGTGAAACAATTACCAGCGAAATTAAGACTATATTTTAGTTTATAATAGTATCGACATACCTAGGGAATTTGATACAATTTAATTATATTCTATGTATATGATATTTCAAAAATGCTAACAGTTTTCCTTTCATTCATAATTACATGTAATCATGTAACCTACAGAGATGAAAATTGAGAAAATAAATCCTAAGCTCAGTTCAGCTGTCAGTGATGTTTAAAAGATAACGGTTCTTAGAAAATTAATATTTAGATAAAGTGTATATCAAAATTTTGCTAACACCCGGTAGATTTATCTCTATTCTAGCTGTTCTATTAGATCTATCATGTACATTCATAGTAACATCACACAAGTTTGTATATGTAATCTCGCGATTAAAGCAGAGTGCAAATAAACAACAACAAGAAACATTCATCCATTTATTTAAATTTATTTTGTTTATACAATAAGTTCATCTTTTTTAAAAACAAAATGAGTAAACAAAGTTCATTTGATCATAATTAAGATGATTGATGCTGATCAATAATCTGAATGCAGTGACAGTTCTTGTTGATTTCACATTGATTATGATTATGATCGGGGGAAAGAAAAAGCATGTGCATCTGAACAAGAATGAAAAAAATAAATGATAAAATAACGACATAAACTGGTTATCGAAAAACGCATAACATTTTGCGTCATTGGTAATAATGTCAAACTCTTTCTTTTTGTTACGTCAGTGTGATTGTTTGCAAATTACTCTGTTAATTGCATCATGTCTGGCAATTTGTCCAATTTCTTGCCTTCGTATTACTTTTGTTTGATAGATTGTCTAGACATTCGTTAATTTCAGATACGGGCTAAGTTATGTTGAACGTAAATTAAGGAATAAACTTAAGACCCTGACTGTTTGTAATCATAAAATCAAACAAATGATATAAATATATCTATTATATACAATTCAGACGACCAACATGTATTTCTCTCTGAATTTCATATTTGTTTAGTTACATATACATTTCCCGGTAGAAGCTGTTACGAGTTGTTATATACATAATTTCAAAGTTGTTATATTTTCCTGGTCGTTCCGGCCCATTGATTATAATACTTCAAGTGTTTATGATTGATTACGCCAAAGCCGGTAAACACTACGGGGCGAAATAAGTTAAACATTATGCACATATATACCTTTGGAACTGACTTACAATGTAATAAAACCGAGCCTGCGATTTTTCAGTATTTTATATCATTTTAATTGCTTTCGAAAATCATTAGATAATATATGGAACTAAAGATATTCAGTGCACAAAGGTCTTTTTCTGGGAGCGTTAAATGAAAGAAAATATGTATTGATTACCGACTGTTCAATGTTCTATATTAATCGTCATTTTATACTTTAAACGATTGGAAACATATACCACGTACGGTTGTAGACAGCTGATTAAGAACTGGCGACTAGTTTCATATTGAAACATTATAGTTGATGCAGGTGCAATCAATTGATCGCAATCAAATCATTGAAATGTCTTTCATTTTATAGGTCTAAGAAATTGAAAATAACATGCTGCACATTAATAACAGTTGCCAGACTGGACATAAAGTATTATGATATTGAATAAATGAAAGGAAATAAAGTTTAATTATTACTTTCAAACTAATCTTGTCTATGTTTCTAAAAGTTTCATTTATTTGGTTTTATTTGATATACTCAAATGTCTCTGAAAACAAGCAAATGGAACATCTCAATAGTTTAAAACAAAAACTACAATAACTATTATAGTTATTCACTGATTAAGTTGGATCAGGGTGACTACCCTTCGGGGTATCGTAGAAAATAACCCGTTTTTTCAAAACATGAATTAAAATTGATATATTGCACGTACTGTACTGATTATCTGTTATCAAATTCTCAGTTTTTTTGTAATGATCAATAGCACGAGATTTTTCACCTGCCAAAATATCTGACAGCTGATTTGTAATAAAAAGATAGTGACATCTATTCAAAGAGTAAAGGATAAAAGATGAATAAGAATATAACCCCAATGTTATCTCTTCATTGACAGTTGAAATAATGATTTCTTTATGCTTATTAATATAATAAATTAATTCATTTGTTACCATGGTAGTCATCATACTCTATTTAATACCACAATCATGAGCATGTTGAAATTTCTGTCAATAAGTAATTCGATGATGTTTAAATATAAGGAAGAACAAGAAGAGTATATTATTACATATTTCAGATATGCATATGCTTTTTTCACTTAGATCACTTAGACAAAAGTAAATGCAAATAACTAAACAACAACAATGAAACAAATACACTAGATTTAATCAAGACGTATTGTTATCTTATAAAAATAATTGCTTTTCTGCATCAGGTAATATTAAAACATTTGGTCAAAGTTATAAATTTGCTTTAAAGTTTATTGTCAGAAGCAAACTATTCCGTTGATAACAAAAACAAGACAATGGAAATGTTATTTCTAATAATAAATGTATCAATATTATTAGTTGAAAATCTTCAACGTTTGTGACAGGTATTCAAAATATCGCACTTGTTTGTAAAATGTCCGAAAATATACATTGTATATTGAATTAGTTATGTAGAATTGGTTTAGATAGACAAAAAATTCAATCATGGTTAAACCTCAAATTCTTCTCGGCGAGTTAAGTAGTTCGTAAAATTTATCTCTGTTCTTAATTGTGATTCGAGGAGCAGTTCGTCTATTCTGGAATTTACATTCCTATATTTCGGGTCAGTTTTGTTTAAATATTTCGAAGGTGTTGTGGTATTTATCATGATACCAGTGACTACAAAAATATATATAGTGCTTTGTAACATTTTTATATTCAAGACAATTTTGAATGTCCAAAAAGATTACTCCATAACGTCACAACGATTCGTATCGTTTCATATCCCAAATATTTACATTAATTTCGCTTTATGTTCAATGAAATAGGATCATAGAATTTATTGAGCATCGGAAATGACTACTCCTTCTTATAAAAATAAGTATCGGTTTTGATTGACTTCTCTTTTCAGATTGCACATTTTGAATCTTTCAATATCAATATAATGAGTAACTAAATGTGAATGTGAATATCTAAGTTACAAATGATATATTTTATTGTCTTAACATTTATTGCATAGTATTGTCTTTGTCCTGCCAAATATAAAATTATCATTCTAGATAGATGTAAATGCTGTAAAACATGCTTAAATAGAAAGTTTACTTATCTTAAAAGTAAAACAGCTAAGGTTAACATTACATAACGCGTTTGTTATAATAACCAAAATCAGATTACACATCGGTTATAAACAATGTTAATGTCGTTTCAATTGGTAGAAAATATACCAATTGATAATAATTATTAAGATATTCAGCATGTAAATGAAGTGATTATTATGGAAATTGATTATCAATGTTTTACAACTGCCTTGGAGACAGCTTTCTTGTAATAATTATTCGACGCGCTCAAACACGTTTTATGTATTCAATTTACACCGGTCCCGTTAAAGTTCATTTATAATCTTTTCCTGATTACAAAACAAACAAAAATGCAGATGCTCATTCTCTTTTGATGAATCTTGTGCTCTCAATTGCTGAATAAACGTCAATGATATAAAACTACTTAAGTGCATCTTGAGTGCAAATCAATTTGCATTTCAAAAACAATATCGTTTAAGATGTATTAACAAACAAAATGGAAATGGATGAGCAATTTTACCCTTTATTCATTAAACACACTACAGCCGTCGCCGATATGTCTACACAAAACAAAGTGACTCATCAATTTTATAGAAAATTCATTACTTTTAAATATACAAATTGCCAAACTCTATCTTGTAAGAAATACAACAAATACATTTCATTAGGTAGATAAATCTGTATCAATTATCATGTGAAAGTAACACAAGACTGTCCAGAGAGAAACTAAAATTACAATTATAGTATTCTTAATGACTTTCGTTGACCTCTTCCGACATCAAGCGATATATATATATATATATATATATATATATATATATATATATATATATATATATATATATATATATATATATATATATATATATATATATATATATATATATATTTGCAGCTTGCATAGACAATGTTTTAAAGCCAGAGTTTTATGTCTGTTGCAGAAGATTTTGAATTACGTAAGGACATATGTAAAACTTAAGAAGTAAAGAATGTGCATAATTCTACGTTACAAAGGACACAGGTAAAAAGCAGATATATACATTTTTCATAAGCAAAATGATCAAATATATGGCTTTATAACCAGATATAAAATGATACAGAAAGTAATGGTATTGACTATAAAATTGTGTTAAAGTTGATATAATGCTCTTTTTGTGACATTTATTTGCCGATCAGATAGAAGTAAATTACAGAGGAATAACTCGTTAATAGCACCCGATTTGTGAATAAATCAGGCTTTAATATGATTGATAGCTCGTCTAGACATTGCTAAATTACATATGTTAAGATAATTTATTTAATATTGTAATTAACTTGTTCTTTCAAACCTTTCTGAACTTGTCATAGGCTCAGGATAATTATGATTTAAGCAATAATGCAATAAAACCATTAAAGTGCTTTTCTAGTTTTGCTAGTCACTGCAGGTACGTTTCACCTCTTTGTCTTCTTAACTTCCTTTCGTCGTAAAAACATAATGGAAATAGCTGATAATTTGTATAGTATTTAAATTTAACAATGTAGACCAAGTATAACAATCTGTAGCGTAGCCCGCATATAACCAGTGCCTTTTCGATTATAAGGCTCGACAATTTATACATTACTGACCAATACAGAAAAAGAAATTGAATACAAAATCTGTGAAAAAGCTAAGGTTTTATCGGCATTACCTTTTGAACGCTAAGAAATAATGAGAAGTATGAAATACTAGTATCAATAGATTTAATACAATTCAATCAAAACAACACAAACTTCTGTGATCTTGAAAAAAATAGTATGTTTTTAAAAGAAATATCATTTCTGAATACTATTTTGCATGCAAACATCTAATGACATTAAATCAGAATCTTTTTCATTTAATGCTAGCATTTTAAGCTAATATGGCACAAGCTATCTTTATCATGCTAAGTGTTACTTTTCTGAAAGGGCAAACAGGAAATCAAACACATTGGTATGCTATCATAAACTAAGTATTATATAACTCAAAACTTAAAACATAAAACTTAAATTGACACTTATATTGCAATAATTATATTATTATATTATATCATAATGTCTAAATTTCTATGATAGCTCCTAGCATTAGCAATGTATATTTACTTCAAAATACTTTATCTTTTTATTGATATGCCGAGCATTGTTTGTTAAGGTTGATCATAGCATATGTACGAGAGATACCTTGACCGCTAATCATATATTTTTGTGTATTTTATTCCTAAAGAGTATGGTTACATATGATATGTCTTACTTCCTTTTCATTTGTCAGTATTATAGTGATACAAAAGAAGGCAGATTGTATTTACATTAAGCAGAAATACAAAATATACATTACAATCTTCTGTAGCATGGTGATTCTTGTAAGTAAGTTATCTAAAAAAATAGTGCTGTACGAAAATATATTAACTTAATCTCATGCGGTTTCAGTATAGTTCTGTTTTGAGGAAAAGATAATTATATTTATAATTCATTCTTTTATATCAATAAAATGAGTGTTATGATATATTTAATTTCTTTAAAAATTTGATTGATGATAAACCAAAATATAAAATATCTTAATACTGGCATAAAACATCAAATATTTCTTTTTTCAAGAATTTGAATGTGCATTATATTTGCTAAAATGTTATGTTACATAAAGGTGTAACATGTATTAAGTCAATACACTATTTCTTCTTAACACAACTGTCCATATAAATATATGAAATGTATAAAAAATAAACAGTCATGTGACTGTGTTAAGAGGCAAACGAAATTACGTTAATCAATTGTTTGTAAACAAATAATCATTTTATAACATGTTTTTATGTGTAAAGTTGTCACTTTAAGACTACAAAGCTTGTATTAGAACACATCTTTTGGGAGAATTTTTGTCACGGCTTGTATGACAGAGCTAAAACAATATTATAAAATACATTTGCCTAAATATTGACTTTTATTTCTTATTCTTCAGATATGGTAAAATAGTTGATATCTTAAAACTCAGCATATGACAGGATATATTATATATTTGCGTCTTATATTACCCTAGAGATGACTAGCTATTTTCAGTTGTATTAAATTGTTTTATAACATAATTGAATATTTAGTGTTATCTCATGTTCCACTGTATGCCTGGTTGTATAATTATCAGTGGGTTTTCTTCTTCTATATATATATAATCAATTACGAAAAAGTAAGTGGCGTATCATATTAACCTAATTGCTTAATTAAGTTTCCTTCCGGTTTCAAGGGTCTACATCAAAAGATGGAATATTGAACTTGTATCATTTAACACATAAAATCCTGACCTGATCACATTAAATTCAACATGTTGTTTTATGATAATTGAAAGTGTATCATAATAATAAAACCAAGTTAAATTCGACTCCATGCTATGTTTGTCAATACCAAACAAAAACCTTGATATTTATTTATATACGTATACGTCTTATAGCCATAAAAATTCAAAATAAAATTCAATCTTCATTTTTAATATAAAAAGGCATATTGAGATTGAAAAATGAAATTTCTGTTTTAAGTAACATACAACAATTAACAACAGAACGTTTTAGATATTATGATCACTATTCATTTCTTTCCTGACCTATCATAAAGAGGGAGAGGTTAGAGTAAATTGACTTTTTGTAACATCACATTTGATTTAAGGCTGGTATAAGATAACTCCCGTAAGGTTGAGTATCTATTTTGTTTTGTTCCTTAACGGTCAGATAATGTGCCATAAAGCTTGCGTCGGGAAATAGATGCCTAAATGGTTTCTAAATCAGTATTTTTTGTCCACTTAAATGACAACAATTATATGTTTTGAAGATATATTATATTTTATGCTTTCAGTATCGGTTTTCAGGAACATTTTTACGTATTAGTTACATGTAATCAATAGATGTTAGATATCATTTTAGCTCTTTAGATGATATGTCCTGGACATATGGTTTTATAATAATTAAACTATTTAAAGGAGAATAATTATATATTATTAATCTTTCAATTTAGAGAAATTAATGCTCATATAATAGATTTACTTTTGGAGAGAAAAAAACACAACAAAACGAAATACAAAAACAAAATAAAAAAGAAGAAACAACTGCCGTAATACATTTAAAAATCGGTAATTTGATGTAACTGCAGATTATGCTCTATTGAATTATTTAAAAAGTAATCTAGTGTCTAGTCTTCAATAAAGAAAAAAAAAATTCTATACAATTTTATTACGACGAGTATATTAAGCATTAAAAAATCTCTAACAAAATATAGTCTTTCTGATTAGCACGTATTCCATAACACAAGTTTCGGTTACGGTTCAACTCAAAATTCATATGAATCTGCGATATTTTGGCAATATATCTAAATTTGATGTAATGCTTAGATTGTTTGATATATTATGCTTATCGTTTTATATCAGATCAGCACACACTTCTTTTGTTATGTTATTACTTTACATTTAACATAGAGCTATCAAAATTTATAAAGGATACCAAAATCAGCAATTGATCCTATTCATGGACGGTAGTAGAAATTGCAAGCTTCTGTCCGCCTCACCTTAAACATCGTCTTAAGCAGTTTTTTAATTCAATTTTTGACATGGAACTAAACATGTAAGACAATCTTAAATGTACAAAACACATGTCAATAACATTTTCTCAAACTGAAAATAACCTACATACATGTATATTCAAATGATCAATTCATTTCATTTGTTCCTTTTGTAAGTGTTATAAAAAGATTAAAAGCATTTATGACATCTCTTAATTAATCAAGATGTATCATCTGTAATAAAATTCTGCGTCTATTACAGTATTGCTGGTGAATCATCTGTCGCAATAGTCAAACATATGTATTGATTTTGGACTTCTAATGAAAGTAGATATCAGTAATGTTTATGATATCAAGCGCTTTTTACTTAAGATTCCTTTGTTGACATTATTAATTTTCAAACAAAACATGAAAGCAATGAAATTGTAATCAAACACTTCGATTTCCATATCGAAGGCCATAGCTCACCGTAAATAGATATAATTATGCAATACATAACTTCAACGTTCAATTAAGTGAAAATTAACTTTTAATTACACAATATAATGCTTAATCGTAATATTATCTATACTTTATATCTTGAAAGAAATATCATAATTATGCAATATAAAACAAGTTCAATCTAAATGACATAAACTTCTAAAAATATATGAACTCAATGAGTATGACAAGATAAGCAAATTAAAACATACAGATAATGATAGGGATATTTGACTTACTGCCTGTGTTACTAAAACTTTTTTATCTAATTTTTAGATAACTATATCTTACAGAGGAACACAAAGAATTGTTTTAACTAGATTATTTAAATATATATATATTCCTCTGTAAGATATAGTTATCTAAAAATTAGATAATGTATGTCTATTATTTTCACATTTGATGTTTGAAAATACTGATTATTGCTATGCTTAAACAGCCGTCGTCGTCTGTTGTACGAAGATGACAAAATATACATTTACAGCTTAACCGACCACCTTCTTGCTATTGTATAAGATGCGTACAGCCACAAGAGTAACGTACCTTTGATGTACGATGATCATATCCGCAATGGATACGTTATAAGTTGTCATGTGATGAAAAATTTAATTTAGAACATGTTTTAACGCCCAGACTATGTCTTGAATGCAATTATCATATTCTCTTGTCTGGCATAATATAAACTTCTACTTGAATGCGTTTTAAAGACAAATTATGTGACATCCATTGACTAAATGAAGACACGGCCTAAAGCCGGGTCAACACCTTTTCAAGTTTCTTACATATCACAATTAGATAATCTAAATAAATGGCCCTTACAACAAATAATCAGGCACAACTTTTACTGAAATGTCTCATTAAGATTGCCCAGGATTTATACCTTTGTCTTTGCAATACTATCATGTTTCCGTAAAGTATATGAATAGAAAGCGGGACAATGATGCAATTAGCTAAAACAATGGAGTAAATGAAACATTTGAGAAGAATACATTTTTATGCAAAATCTTTATATGATATAAAAATATTCACTAAATGAACATGATCATTTTTAATCCTTTTTGACTCTCTTTGAAAAACAGATCTTTTTTCATTTATTTTTAAGTAATTAATTAATTAAAGTTTGCTCTGCTGAATCTGTGTATCAGTGTATTGATTTGTTCCTTTGACCAAGACATTGAAAACATAATAATTTTACTGAATTCGCACATCGTGTACACTGAATCAACAACAAAAAAGTAAAAAAATAATAAAATTAACAGCACTATCACACATTTGGGCACATGTTTTGTGTCAAACTGGTGTTATCAGTGTATTGACAGCAAAAAACTTGTAGAAAAATAGAACATGTTCTAATTTTCTTGCAAGAAATTATCTTTTTGGATGTCACATAATTTCTCTTTAAAACCCATTCAAGTAGGGTGTCTACATTATCCAATACAAGAGAATAATTATGATACTTGCATTCAAGACTTGGAAAGGTTTAGACGCAGCGTAAGAAAAAAAACCTCTGCGTAAAAAAACGTACACTGAGGTATTGTAGCGTGCTTGAAACATAAGCGACTTATGCCTTACATACACCTAACTTATTTTTGCGAATCAGCATTTTTTTATCGTTCACTCACATACGTTATTGTCATATGCTATAGTGTGACTGCATCAAAATTATTTTCTTCCTGCTTATAAAGCAAACATAACTGCAGGTGTTTTCTCTTTCTTTTATTGCTGAGTAAATATCATTGATATAAAATTACGTAAGTGCATATTGAGTGCAAAAGCATTTCCATTGCAGTGCAAATACATTTCCATTTGCATAAACAATATTATTTCAGACATATTTGCAAACAAGTCCCCAACTATACTAATGTTAACTTAAAACTATTGCCTGTACTACGATCTATCTTATTTATTGCTTAATAAATGTCATTGGTATAAAATGACTTTAGTGTATCTTACGTTCAAATACATTTCTATTTTATAAATAAAGTAAGTAAAGAAATATTTGCAACCACAACTCTTTAATTCATTAAAAGCGTACGGAAATGAATGGACAATTTAACCCTTAATACTACATGTAATTAGCACTATGGAGCTGTCGCCAACATGTTTGCACCATGCCAACTGACAAATCGATTTCATAGAAATTCAGTACTTTTAACTATGGAAATCAATTATTCCTTTTTGTAATAAATACAAAACATGTCGTTTTCATGAAGTAAATAAATCTGTATAATCTATTAAGTGCAAGAAATATCAGACTGTCCAAAGAGAAATCAAAATTACAAGAAGTGTAGTAAGCTTATGATCAAACGATTTAAATAAAGTTAAAGCCTAAACTAATGATGCAACTTATTGACTTATTTATATTGAATCTTGCATCAGTAATGTTTTTATGCCAAACTTACATGTCTGTTGCTTACCTGAAGACATGTGTTACTAAAGAAATATAGAAGGAACATTATTATATGTAGCAAATCAACAAAGCAGATCAACATATATACACATATTAAAAGCAAAATATATATGATAGGTAATGAACAAATTATGAAACTTTTCTGTTTGATTCAATAAAGTGTTACAGATTACACACGTATCTGATTCCCATTGTGAGCTCCAGTCTTACAAAATGTGTATATATACTCACTCACATTTCAGAAGCTTAGAGTTTGAAAAATTATACAATATTTATGCTTAACTTTTGCATTGAATATTATTTCTATTAATATGTTAAACAAAATAAGCGATTAACTTGTATCTGATAATAAATCATTTTCATCGACCTAAAATATTTGAAATAATAAAATAAGGAAAACTTTTAAATGTCATAAATAGTTACATATTTGAACTAGTGACACTTGAATTTAATATTATCCATATAAAAAAACTTGCCAAGTTAAGTTCAAACATATTCTATTTAACAGTTATATGATATTCCCAATGATATATATCAGCTCAGAATATATATTATTTGCAGAGCAGCAACATTATTTTTGAGAATTGTTTTTCAATAATGTATAGTTAGACATTAGCTTGATGACAACATAGGTCGTAAAAGTAATTGATATCATGATAGCACTTCGTCGTCGAGGCAACTTCCATACAAGAAGTAGACAAAAACATAATAATCAATTCATCTCGTTATATTATAATATTGTATATTGTACACATGTTCCTACATGATAAATATTATATGGTTATCAAATAATAAAACATTACCAAGTAAAGCAATCAAATTGTAAAGATAAGAACACGCATTTAATAACAGTACGCTTTCGCAATAATGGTTTTTGATACAGTGCGCTCTTTTTAATTGCATTATTGATATGTGATCAAAGTTAAATATTTGGCGACCTTTGTGCAATTATTTCCTTTCGAGGCAAGAGAAGTATAATGGTGGTTGAAAACAGTTTTCCTTCCTTTCTTTAAATAATACAAAACAATGAAAATGGAGACAAAAAGAATGTTTTTTTTTTTGCTGGACTATATAATTAACTTACAATATGAGAATGCTATAAATACATCATTCTTCAATTTTAAGGTTTTGAAACAAATTTCTGACTTCATTGACTTCATAATTCATTGACAAAACAACTTTGTTACGCTTCAAATTACTAGAAATATCATGAACAAAATGTACACATAATTTTTAGGAGAATAAATTGTTGCAATTTCAGTTGATTAGAAATTGTATATGTAACATAGTTATGTCTGTCCAAAGTAATTATTTTAATTTACTTGTAAAAGCATTGGAATTATCTGAAATGGAATCAACCACTTATGATCTTTAGTTTGCCTCTTAAACCGCCGGAAACAATATATTAACACACCTAAAATAACAAGTAACATTAATTTCTTTTCTCATTTGCAAATGGAAAACTCATTATATAACATTACGTATTGGTGAATGCCACAAAAGTCCGCGTAATAACCTTATCTTACATTATTATCTAAACATTGCAAGAAGCTGATGTCAGCAAAAATGTATTAACATGGAGAGACAAGGTCCCAATACTACATTGTACTTTAATTGAGAACATATCATTGGCCTGTATTCAGAATGGATACTTTTACTCACCCTCATATAATTGCCTACCGGTCAAAGTAGTCCTCAACTTTTCAGTAAAGTGGTATTCAGAGTATAAAGTTCGTTAACTAGACTTTGTGAGCTTAGGAGGGGGCTACCTTGAGATTTTCTTAAAAATATTATACTGAATACCACTTAGATTTAGGTATTGATTTTGAAGCATTCTGGTCCATACATTTGAATATATCTTATTCGGGAACTGACAGAATTTAAGGACATACATGTTCATGTAAAAGGACAGGTACTTAGGGATAGGGATAATCCATTTAAATGTATATAAGAATTTAATTTATGTTCTCAAAAATTTCGATTAACGAAGGAGTGGGCAGATAGATTAAGCATATCCAATAAATGTTGCCGTTTACGAATATTGTCATATAGTAAGACACATACTTATATTTCTTCATTTGATTTATTTAAAAAGCATCTTCCTGAAAATAAATTGACAAATAGTATTACATAAATACAAAAAATCCCACCACTTATTTTAACATAGATCGTGTGCATAAGTGTTTGCTGTAAAACTATTTGAACTGTATTTAAGACATTTAAAATAGTAAAGAAATGATATTAGCAAATATAAATGACAAAGAGTTAAATAAAACAGTATTGTTGAAATGGTATATTATAGGATTATGAAGAATATCATAATAATAATTGTGTATTGAAAACAGTTTCTCATTGACATTAAAATTGGATGCTATTTCAAAATAAAGTTCAAGTTATTAAAATCTAATATTCCTTTAGCTTTCCTTTTTTCATCCAGTCTTTCTGGTTTTCACAACATTTTCTCAGTTGTAATGCTGTCCTTGAAAACTATAAACTTCTCTTCCAATTTCTCTCTATGCGTTTGTTTTATCGGACGAAGATTTAAAATCTTATTTTAGTCTGTTTTCAATTAAATTAAGATATTTATTTACTAAATTTTTTTATATTTATTTTTCAATTCTGTGAAATACACCTTATTCTACACGATATTCTTACACTTTTGCACTGTACATTGAGTGTTGTTATGCAACAAAACCGATCGGTCAACTTTTGAAGTCTCCCTCACGGGAGATAAGAACAAATACCACTTTGCACCTTGTGAAATACTTACAGTTAGTCTACTCCAGCGTCACTTGAGGTGACTTTTCGTGACATTGAAGTGGGATTGAAATAAAGTATCGTTTCTAAATACGGGCCATTGTGTTGTATCTAGCAAGAACAGCGGGACTCGCCAATCCGCCCTTTCCAATCTTTACCACCCTGCCAGAATCAGCGCCACTTTGCCCTTAGATTTAAGTAATAACACCTACTTATTCAATAATCCAGTGTCAAAATCTTGACATCTTATCAATAAATTTTCATATTGAGTGGATATGTATTGTTCGCTGCCGTAGGCGAGATTATTTTTGATGCAATTGTATGACTTCACAGCACGTGCTTTATAGGAAATTGATGTAATAAAGTTCCCTATTCAATATTATTGCTTGATGTTGCCGGCTTTGGCCACTGTGATTTTGAAGTTCAGAATGTTGTTCACGACTGGCAGGGATGAACTAATACGTATTTGTATAAATTCAGGAAATGTTTTCACGAATATATTTGATATATTTAAAGACTATTTTAGCCAAAATTATTCGTTAAGGTAATTACAATCAGGCAGTTCGAGATAAATGCGCTTACCGTCAGTAATCTTGTCTAAAAAAATTTCAAGAAGCTAAAAATATAAATCAAATTAATAAGCTTCAGTACATTTAGATATAGTTATTATAATGACCATGTAAAAACCGCTACTGAGAAGTTAGCAACATACATCGTCTTAAAGATAAGCCGACCGTGAATTATGCATCCAAAGCTTCTTGTTTATATCGCCAGTGGGAAACAGTCAAACGTTTTCATTTTTTATCTTGTAATTTATGTCTAAAAGCGGTAGAAATTAGCAAGATTTTGTAATGTTGCTTCAGCTAATTTTATATTGAAATTAAAAACAGCCTCGTTTGCGTTAGCAGCCGTCATAACATAGATTTACGATAAGTAAGGATATACTTATTATTGTGTTTTACAAAGATAATACTGTAACAGTGAACGACATATACACAATAAATTCTTAGTACTGACATATTTCGTGCAAAACAAAAATATTAAGAGTGGTAACCAGTTACTTATTGTTGTTTCAATCTGAATTTTTTTATATTTTATACACTTGCTTTATAGTTACTTTTATGCACTTCGCTTGTAATTTATTTCGTTTATTAAAATATGACTAATAAGAAATGGTTTATTTGTTATTCAGGAGATGCGTTTATGAATTGCAAAGACAATACCTATATAAGAGACATATAGAACACAATAAATTCAGAACACGATGCTGAAACAATACCCTTTTTCTGTTTGATTACAGACGCTTATATAGATATGTTGAACTAGAAATTGTACTTGTTTTGTGATAGGGAATAAACTATTTAAGTCTAATAAACTGTATTCAATGCGCAATAATGTACTGGCTTTGTAGAGTGAAATACAACCATATATTGTCATTTAAGGGCAATGATGATGTAATAGACTGTCAAGACAAATTTCTCAGCACTTCCGTGCAAGGGGACTGTAAGAGTTAATAAACTTCCAGCTGATCCGTCTGATACTTTAAGAGTATTAGCGAAATAAACAACAAACAAGCACTCACATTTTTTCGTAATACTTTTGTTTTTTCCTTAGGTTGTTTTTTGACACACCATCCATCTTAAGTTGATTAACCTTAAAGTCTTAGATTGATAGCTTCGAAATTGTGACCTGTGCCAACGCTTCTTAGTGATAGAGCTGCATTACTGGTACTGGTACTGGTACTGCAGTACATACTGCAGCAATTTTGCAAGTACTGTTACTGATACTGAATTACTCTTACAAACTTTTGCTACAACTGGTACTTTAAGTAAAAATTAAATTAAGATAAACAGACTCAATAACTCTTTACCCTAATATATCCTTTTTAAAATCTTTTATTACTTTGTTTTTACTAGTAAAAGAGCAAAATAAACACTAATTAATTTCTTCTATTCTAAAAAATCCCATTTTAAGTGAAAAAAAGCGATATTGTTAACACCATAAAAAGTTGTTATTTTCTTTGGTATAAATTGAACAGAGGTGTGAAAGGCAACAAAAGACTGTTGTGTTGTTTGCATTGTATTTATACACATGACTGGTTACTAAACAATTAGATATGACATGAATATATGTTGTAAATATTACTTGTAAAAAGTATTTTAAAACTATAAAGTTGTAAATATGTTATGTTAACTTTTAAGTAAATTATGATTTTACTTCTTTGCTGAATAATATTTACAATTATTTGTTTGACACTGTATTTATTCAAACTTTGATGAATATATAAAAGTAATGGTACTGATACTTAATTACTTCACCAAAACAAGTACTGGTACTGCAGTACCGAGCTAAAATCTAGTACTGGTAATGGTACTGCATAATTTGCCAAGTACTGGTACTGGTACTTAAGTACTTCACCCTTAGTACTGATGCAGCTCTGCTTAGTGACCGCAGAACCGTCTTTGCAGGTTATAAATGTTTTGTTTCAAACAGTCGAATATAAAATAGTTTTCTGCTTTGACAAATGTATTATGAAAATAATAAAACAAAGAGTAGAAAATTTGCTAGAAATAATCTGTTAATTTTAAATCAATTTCCTTGCCTTTTCAGTATGTTTTCACTGTGTAGGTGTAGATTTCACCAAGATAACATAGAACAACCTGGTAACGAAGAACACATGGAACTTCGACATACATGTAGAGTTGCATTATTTACGAAACACTTTCGTATGTTTACTTTATAGAAGATAGAATAATGTAAAAATATATAACAAATATCATCGTTTTGAATGTCTTTAAATTATTTTAACCAACTGCCAATCATCAAGAAGAATTACCCCGATTCTCGACCGGATTCATTAAGCACTTGCTTGTTGATCTTAATCTGCACTGGTCACATCGATGCAATGGATTGCCACCAATAGGCTTGCGTAAAAATATTTGTGAGAAAGCCCTTAAAGTGGTAAAGTAAATAAATGCAAAAATTTGGTGAAATCATAGTTGTCAAACAAGTACAAATATAAAGCGCAAGCTTAGTTTCATTAAGATTATTTTAAACATTACTAAATCCTTAAAACCAAAGCGACATTTAACTACCCAGAGAAAATAAGTTGTTTAACTGACATAAATACCTTCTATAAAACAATTAGCTTTTTTTGATGTTTAACAAAATGATCAATATTATTTCACCATGAAAAGACATTTCAACACAGCTATAAAATATTTTAAACAATCAATAAAGATACACAAAATGTAATTAAAAATGTTCTAATATCTGGCGAAAAGGAGATACTTTCCTACTTTGAACGATAATCGCTATACGACAAAATAGAACAGATTTAATAGTGTTCATATATCAAATTAATGTCAAATAAATTGAATAAATCTCTAGAGATAGGCACTAGTCAAACAATAATAGTACTATAGCATGTTAGGTTTTGAATAATTTCTACGAAAAGAGAAGCTGATATATCTAATGTATATCAATGAATAAAATTATACGATATAATTTGAATTATTAACATGATATAAAATGTTACTGGTAAAACGGAGGAACATAAAAGAAGTTTCGAAAATATTGTTTATTGCTTTCTTAATGAATTCCAATAATGTGGCTAAGTAAATGGTCCATGCAATAATATGATTGTAAAAAAGCTTCTAAGAATTCCATTCTGATGATTAACTGAGCAAGCCTGTCGTGTGTTTTTGTACTGTTTTTCATGATGAGCACAAAATAATGTAAACATGTGTATGTGAATACATTTAATATTTGTTGGTCGTACCAATCATATAAAATGTTTGCATCATTTTGCAAAGTCATTTATGTCTGGCAGAAATATTCATTCAATACGCAATATAAAGGACTGGACTTTTTTTACTATCTGTAACAATTGTAATAAATGCGCTTACAAAGTGTGTCAATATTAAAACCAAAACAAATATGAAAAAGAAAAAGATTCATTTGAAAAATTGAAGTCATTTGATTCAAGAAAAAGAATTAACGACTTTGAAAGTAAATTTTTGGATGTTGCTGCTTTCTTTATTATGACAGTGCATGATATTGATGCCAGGAAGACTATTTATAAATTATTGAAATCAAAGTTTGATATTTCATAATATTAATAGAATATTATAGTGGGACCATTATCAGAAATAAGAATTATAGAAAGAAAAATCTCTTATCAAAGTTTCTAATTACATTGTAACAAAACATTGATATTTATATAGGCTACTTGAAAACTGAACAAAATGAAATATTTATGATGACAGTAATTACCTCGTCTTTTGATCGGATAACATCATTTTAATATGAACCAAAAACGCATACTAGCTGTATCTAATTAACTGAACAAGAGAACACGTGTCAACAATTAATCCCATAAGTCAAGTTATGTTGAAAATAAAGTGATAATTTAATGAATAAAAATGATATATGTGACTGTAAGATTTATTGACCATTATATGTGTATATAAAATAAGTATAAAATAGAGTGAAATAAGAATCCCCTAAGAAAGCCCAATGTAGCAAAATTGAAAATGTTGCAGGCTCGGATTTGATTGACTGTATAAACCCAGACAAATGTATTAATTAATTTCAATGGCTTACGTATGTCTTTCGATAAAACAGATGAAAGAAATGGACCCCAGGTGTTTATTTAATCAAGAATATGCAAGAGGATACTTAAAGTGTATTAAGTTATATAGTCTTATGCAAAAATTATTGTTTGAATCGTAAAAAGGAATGCTTCCAAAATAATTTAAATGAAAGGAATATGGTACATTGTAATACATTAAATAACCTTAAACGTTTAGCGAATTTCGCATGCTCAAAATCATTGCTAAATTTTAAAAAGAATGACATTCCCTTTAAATCACCACGCATATATATTCATGCTGATATTCATGAAAATTTTGTAAACGTATAAAAAGTAAAAATTTGTCAAGTGAACGAAGAAAATATAAAAAAAACATTGAGCATCAAGCACTTTCACGTAAATTACTAAATGAAATGAAAATATGCCAAATTAGTCACGCAGTAGGATTATGGTGTTTCATTCTGCAAAATCAGTCATGCATTGTATACATCATGTAAATCATAACTTAAATTTCTAATAATTTTACTTTTCTAAAATGATGATTTTCTTGAATTGTCTGTGCACATTTTGAGGCAAGTAACTTTAACGCAAATGTATTTTATTTATTTTGCTCTGAGTATTCTTTAACTTCCTTGTAACCTAGATACGAAGCTTTGTTGTTGTTTTAAAAATACACAATTCTCAAAAAAGTTAGAACATTCTAACAAATGGTACCTTTTTTATGGTGAACTTAACACTTTTGCATGCCTTTGCCAAATGTATTAAATCCCCTGTATGACTTTGTGCAGATCAGGTTCAAAAACTTTCAATAAACAATATAAAAGTGTACGTTAAATGCAAAGCGACTTTACACGTATTCACATTATTGCCTAAACAGATTGACTTGGGATGTTTGTTGCATTACAGAACGATACATTAGAAAACTTTGAAAATTGCTGTATAAATTTAATCGAATTGTTTGATATCAAAAGAAATACAAGCAGAGATAAAAGCTACCACAGCAGTTTATTATTTATATAAACATGCATATACTTTTTCTTTTGGCCACTTTCTTCTGTATTTGAGAAAAATGAGCGTCTTAACTTTATATAATGTCTTAACTCTTCTTAAATACCTAACGTAAAATCACAAATATGCATATTATTAGTTATCCACTTATCAATGTAAATGCTATTAAAATTATTATGTTTGTATCTTTCTCTTGAAAAAACAAAAACAAAACATTATTGTCTAAACATTATTGCTCCGCAATATTTAAAAACATTTTCTGTATAATAAACACATTAGTCTTTGATCAATCTCTAAATGATTATCCATATTGAGAAACACAAGAACTTACGAGACTTCAAGGCACTGTTTTGCGAAAAAGTCTGAATCAAAATAAATGATCTTTCAAACGCAAAATGCAATTCAATACATTGCATTTGATTTATAGACCGTTGGCTGAACTCATTTCATATTTAATTCCATATTTAACATCAATGTGTTAAAACTTAATCAACATTCGATGAAAGACATTTCTTCAGCATATTCCTTTTAAAATAATATAATGCTCATCAATTATATCAACCTGCCTCTCAATTATAAAAAGTGTATATTCAGTTATATATTTTTGATCAGGGTTATTGTCATTTTAATTTTCAAAAACCTTAGATTACTAGCAAAAGCATGTTTTACTTTATGTCTGATATCAAAAGTTGGAGCATTCAGCATGCTTTAAGTGCAGTTTTTACATTTTACATTTTTATTATATAGTCAAACATTTCAAACGTTCAATTAGAATCTAATAATGAATAACTACATTCGTTATTAACTATGACTTTTTGTATTAAAACAGTATTTAAAACGAACTTTAGTACATTTTTTATTGCTTTAACAGGAATGTTTTTTATTGTTTATACGTCAATAATTTTTGTGACCAATTGTGCATTACACTAATCCATGTTGTTAAGAATGATAAAGTTCTAAACATCAGAGATTAAAACTTATCCAATTTATCATTTCATCCTAAATGTTGAAGTTTACTTGCTGGTGCTACAGGGCATGGATTTCCAATAGCGTCTATGAACAGGCTCAATCAAATAAAGATAACAACATATTACCGTTTAGGACTCTATATAAAAAATCTTAATTTTGTTATTTGTCACTTTTTAAACTTATTAATGACATTGACTTCTAGATCAATGGCTGTTATATAAAATTTTGGAAAAAAAGGAGATTTATCGAGCGATAGGACACCATAGTAAAAGTGAAAATTTCTCAATTGGTTTGATTGAGTTATGTTCATGAGAGATAATGAAAAGATGCAACATCCCAGATTTAAAAACCATTATTCATTTTTCAACCATAAAATATTGAAATCACTGTTCCCTTGAGACGAGACAAATATAACAACCTGAGATTAATATAGCCATAACACCCACTGTTGTAGGCATAAAAATCTGAGAAAAGGGATTTTTTTCGATAGCAACGACAACAAAAGTAAAAAGTTCAAAACTTTAAATTCGGTTCGATCAAATCTGCTTATAAGAGATAAGCTTGCAATTTCTCTCAAGCTAATCATTTGTTCAAATATATTGATTACATTTAATGGTTGATATTGTCAAACATAGTTTAATTTTCAAAAACACTATTTTCTACCACATATAGTATTCTATAATTTGTACAGTCTACTTTTCGAACAGATGGCTTTTTACATATGCTTCAATTTATCCGTGTTGTTCCGTTTCCATTTAATTTGACAAAAATATTCATCGTGTTTCATTTCAGAAGAAAATGTGAGGGTAATCCGTACATTCGGTTCCTCAAAAAAGTACGTAGGGACATTTTAATGATCAGCATCACTGTTTAATGAAACATCAAAGGTTTTTAAGAAAAACAGAAACCGGCGTAATGTTAAATGTTCGGAATTTTTGGCAGGTCTTTGCATTCTTGTTTATTTTTTGGTTAGCTTCGTGAAGTATGATATTAAAAAGTTAGACTTGAATTGTTATTCAGTGAGAAACGAAAAAATTGAATTGAGAACCGAACTGCATGACGAATGAGACATAATGTTGCTATGATATATGCTGTTACGTTGCTTGGAGTGTAGGAAAATGATATAAGTAATAAATTGGATTAAACTATTCTAGCACTTGTTTTATCTCTTATAGGCTGCAGATATCAAAATGAGTGTTTTTCAAGTTTTAGATTTATACTTCTTAATACATTTGTCATACAATAATTTTACAAATCAGAATTACTTTTATCCCATAGCAAACAATTTTATAATTTATTGTCATTATATTTACAAATTAATGAATAATCATCATAGTTTTTTTGCCAATTTAACTATTTTCATTAACATAAATATACAACCCTATGTCTAAAAAAATTGAGACATTATTTTGTAGAATTTTCAGCGTTTATAATACTTTGTGTCTTCTTTGCGAACTATATTTGTTTTGGTAAATTATAGCCGTCATCTGCAGTGATTGTAACTTTCAAATTGTAATGCCAAAACATATCTATAATGTCAGATTGAAATAGTTTTAATATAAAAATGTGAAAAAAAAAACAACAAAAAATTTAAAATCAATAAAACGTATTGTCTTTTTTAAATTCTCGTAGTTTATTGACAGAAACAGAAATTTTGCTTTAACACTTGAATTACTTTAAGAAGGTTTGACTGAAATTTCTTAGAATTTCTTCATTACTTATCTCGAGCTACGTTTTATAATTACTCAAAGTCTTCTTGCAAATTGCAATTGATAGAAAGAATTAACTAAATAACAAAGAAACCTTCATAAAAACTATAAACGGCAAAATTGAAAATGTGGCAGGATATATTTGATTGAAGATATATTTGGATTCTAATGTTAAGCGCAAAAAGCGCCCACGTGACTAGCACGGCTTTATCAAAATTGAACATTTAAACATGACCATGGTGATATTTAGCAAGATTCGAAGACGTATCATATAGCCGAGATAATGGAACCTTCAAATGACTCTTTTGTGTTATGACATAAATATAGGTGTACAGTCCAAAGTTATTAAAATGCGTTTGACTTTAACGATGAGCAATGTACTATATTCAATGTACTATGGAATTATCAACGTAATCAAATCTCATGTGGCATGTCACACAAAGTTGCCAAATCCAATATAGCAAACATGCAACAAATGTTTAACAGGTGTTTAACTAGTAGTCCTGACGAAATACTTGAACAAAAATCATTGTAAGTATAAATCATTTGGTACTAACAATACCACGAACACAACAATTATTATAATGTTATTCTAAACGATCTGCAAGCTTTTGCGAATGTCAATTTCAAGTTTGTAAGCTATTCATAAATGTATAAACGCATTTCACATAATAAATAAACAAAGCTGAATGAAACAAAAAAATCTCATCGCATTGAAAAAATATAATAATTTAAAATATTTAGTCAAAATATTTACATTATAGATTATAATGTACAGTACAGGAGCTACAGTAGTATCAAAATCAGTAAGTGACAGACCTGTGAAAGTCAACACTTTTATTGACACTTTCATGTTTCTAAATTCACCCATATCCTGTTCTTGCAAAAAATATTTGCTTGCAAAAAAGTTTCATTGACTTAGCTTTCTATAATGAATACAGTGTTCGGAAGTCAAAACATATTTTTGCCTCTATAAACCACACACAATGTGAATGTTTCAGACTCTAAATAGATGATACAATGATTTTTTTACCAACTTTGGTCTTCGGTACTATTCAATATTTGCTGATATTACGTCAACGACTGTCTGAATTCATAGACATTCCGAAATTTCCTTTTGTACCTAACAATTTATAACCTGAATATTCAACGACTTTTCATGTGTGAGATGCTTCGAAGTGTGGAAATTTCTTTGTTAAACTAAATAAACATATTTCCCTGTAGTAAAGAATCAGACATCTGACTTGTTTTATGTAATATCAGACGCTGGTTTGGCCTTTTATGGTAATTTTGTATGACAAGGAATCATTCAAGTATTTATATCGGAAGTGAATGATAAGAAAATATACACCAAGAGTCGATTTTAGATTAAACAGTTCAGGAAATAAGATATCATTTTGTTTGTTTGCCTTTAAGTCATATGGCGCCGCAACAGGAAAGCTGAACTTTGCATAGACTCAAATAATTCAAACATATTGTGTGGTCTCTTATGATCACGAAGGGTTAAACGGTGGCTGTAATTCTGACGCGTAACTCGTAAAATATTTTAGCTTCCCCCATTAGATGTATCATGTATTTCCGTAATGACATCATTCAAGTTTGTATGACTGTAATCTCAAGATTAAAGCAAATAATCGCAAATTACAAACAGACAAACATTCATTCATTTTTTACAACAAGTTCGTAAAACAAAATTGAGTTAACTAGGTTTATTTGATTATAGTTAAAAATGACTGATTCTGATCATTGGCAAATGTCTGAATGCAGTTACAGTTCATGCATTATACTTGTTGCTGTCACATTGATTATGATTATGGTCCACATTTTAATAGTGGGAGAGAGTAAAAGCATTAGTATTTGAACAATATTAATATATAAATAATGATAAAATAGTGAAATAAACTGGTTATCGAATCGAAGAAGGCATAACATTTTGCGTTATTGATAATGTTTTCAAACTTTTTCTTTTTGTTACGTCAGTGTCATTGTGAGCAAATTACTCTGTTAATTGCATCATGTCTGGCAATGTGTCCAATTTCTTGCCCTCTTATTACTTTTGTTTGATAGATTGTCAAGACATTCTTTAATTTCAGATGTAGACTAAGTTATGTTGAACGTAAATTACGAAATAAACTTAAGAGTCTGACCATTGAAAAAGTTCAAAATCATACGAATGATATAAATATCTATAATATCAATTCAGATGATCAACTCATTTCTAAATTTGTCTAGTTACATATATATTACCAGGTGTCATGTATGGTGTTAAAGCTGGTTAAAGTTGATATATACTTAATTTCAAAGTTGTTATATTTTCCCGGCCGTTCCGGTTCATTGATTATAATACTGCAAGTGTTCATGATTGATTACGCCAAAGCTGGTAAACACTACAGGGTATGATAAGTTGTACGTGATGCTCTTATATCCCTTTTCAACTGACTTAATAAAACTGAGCCTGCGATGTTTCAGTATCTGATTTTATTTTAATTGTTTTCAAAAAAAACCATTTCTACAACTTTAAGAATAGGTTGTTAAAACATGATGCAACGATATATTTATCTATTTATCAAAATTAATAAAACCGAGTCTGCAATATTTCAATATAAGATTTTATTTGAAATGTTTTCCAAAAACTTCCGATTTCTAGAACTTCAACTAAATCATTAGCTAATATATGGTACTAAACTTGTTCAGTGCACAAAGGTCTTTTTCTGGGATTGTAAATGAAAGAAAATATGAATTGATTACTGAGTGTTCAATGTTCTATATTAATTGTCATTTTATACTTTAAACGATTGGAAACATACATTTTATGTACGGTCGTAGACAGCTGAATATGAACTGGCGACTGGTTTCATATTTCCATAGGCAAACACAAACATTATAGTTGGTGCAGGTGCAATCAATTGATTGCAATCAAATCATTGAAACATCTATCATTTTTATGGGCATAAGAAATTCAAAATAGCATGTTTGACGTACATAATCGTCGCCAGGTTGGACATAAATGCTTATGACATTGAATAAATAATGTAACAATTACCTACAAATTGATCTTGTCTTTATTTTTACGATTTTTATTTATTTTTATTTAATTGTTATACTCAATTTTCACTTAAAATATGCAAATGAAGCCCCTGGATCATTTAACTTAAACATTATAATAATAGTTATATGATTACTGATAAAGTATGACTAGGGTTACTACCTTTCGAGGTATCTCAGAAAATAATCATTTTTCAAAAATTGAATTCAGTATAATATATTGAACGTTTTAATAACTGTCATCAGATTCTTCTACTAATCTTTCGTGTTTTTATTATCAGTAGCAGGAGTTATATTTGATACATGAAATAAACCAAAATTGTAAACAAATAATCATTTTATTAAACGGGGATTTTTATGTGCGGATTTTTCTCTCTTAGGCTACAAAGCGTGTATATAAACATATATTTTAGAGAAAATTTTGTCATGGCTTTATGAGTGACTACAACAATATTATAACATACGTTTACCTAGATATTGACTTTTATTTCTAATACTTCAGATATTGTGGAACAGTTTACATCTTAAAGCACAGCATATGGCAGAATATTACACTCAAATAAGAATGAAATAGATTTGTGTCTTTTAGTGTTTTACTTATTTAACCTTTTGTAACCATGACAACTGTTAGAATTTCACTTGGCGGGGATTCATTTTATTTACACTGTCTCGTTTATAGGAACATGGTGGGGCTAAGAGCGAGGTTTGGTGCACCATTAACCGGTTTAAACTCCCCAGCAGTCATTATTATGCTGCTGACCGTTCCAAGGCGGCGCCCCACTGTGTTCCTCAGATGTATGTCTATGTTGTTTCATACTGTTTTGGTGACACTTTTGCTTGTGTCCCTTGTTGTTTTCTCGTCTACGGTAAGTATCTTCCCCATTGCCTCTAGTTTTTATTTCTTTGATTAACCCCGCCCCCTTCCCCCGGTCTCCTGTCCCCTTCCCCTTTGTGGGCCTATTATTATTTTCTTTGAATTCCTAATCAGTTACAAATTATTTATCATTTAATGATTAACGTGTCGTTGCCCTGTCCTTTTTATGTTTGGGGTCCGCCTGGGCTCCTTGCCATTGGTTCTTGTTGCTGGGTCATATGGGGGTTGCGTTCATTGAACGCCGCCTTTCCTTGTTGATCTTGTTTTTCATATTTTACATTACGCTAGGGCTGACTAGGTACATTCAGTTGTATTAAATTGTTTTATAACATAATCGAATATTTAGTGTTATCGAATGTTCCATTGTATGCCTGGTTGTAGAATTATCAGTGGTAGTTCTTAAGTAATTCGTTTAAATTTACTTAAACACATTTTCTCTATATAAAGAATCAATTACGAAAAAGTAAGTGGCGTATCATATTTACCTGATTGCTTAATTTCGGTTTCCTGCCGGTTACAAGAGTCTACATCAAAATATGTTATACTGAACTCGTAACATTGAACACATGAAATCATGACCTGATCACATTAATTGCACCGTCCCAAATCAACATGTCATTTTATAATAATTATAAGCGTATCATAACAATAAAACCAAGTTAAATGCGACTCCATTTGTGTCAATACCAAACAAAAAGTTTGATATATATTCATATTTTCATCTTATGGCCATAAAACATTAAAAATAAAATTCAATCTTCATTTTTAATTTAAAAAGGCACATCTAGATTGAAAAACATAATTTCTGTTTTAAGTAACATACAATATTGACAAAATAATTTTTAGATATTATGATCACCATTCATTAATTTTTCTCGACCTATCATAAAGAGGGAGACGTTAGAGTAAAACATCACATTTCATTTAAGGTTGGCAATGAGAAACTGTCGTAAGGTTGAGTACGTTTTTGTTCATTAACGGTCAGAAAATGTGTCACAAAGGTATTGATTTTGGATTTCTAATGAAAGTAGATAAAAACAATAATGCGTTTTGATAACAATCGCTTCTTACTTAAGATAATTAATTTTCAAACAAAACATGGAAACAATGAAATTGTTATCAAACACTTAGATTTCCATGTCGAAGGCTTTAGCTCAGCAAAGATAGATACAATTATGCTATATATAACTACAACGTTCAATCAAATTGTAATTAAGTGATAACTATTTATTACACAATATAATACTTAATCGTAACATTAACTATACTTTATATCTTAAAAGAAATATCTATATCTTCAATGCCCTGTTCCCTATTATCTGAACACTTCAGCACATTGAGATAAGACATAATTATGCAATATAAAACAAGTTCAATCTAAATTATATTAACTTATAAATGATATAAACTCAATGAGTATGACAAGATCAGCAAGATAATAATAGGGGTATTTGATACATTGCTTGCGTTACTAAAACTTATTTATCTAATTTTTAGAAAACTATATCTTATAGAGGAGCATCAAGAATTGTTTTCACTAGATTATTTAAATTTTAAATATATATATATATATATATATATTTAAAATTTAAATAATCTGGTGAAAACAATTCTTGAAACATTCCTTTGAGAACTGTTTTTAAATAATCTATATTTAGACATTAACGTGATGACACATAGGTCAAAGAAGTAAATGATATCATAATAGCACTTCGTTGAGGCAACCTCCGTACAAACATAATAATCAATTGCTCTCGTTATATTATAATATTGTTTATTGTACAAATGTTACTACATGATAAATATTACATTGTTTTCAAATAATCAAACATTATCAAGTAAAGCAATACAATTGTAAAAATAATAATACGCATTTAATAACAGTATACTTTTGCACTATGGATCAGTTTGTTGCATTTAATACATTGTGCTGTTGTTAATTGCATTATTGATATGTTATGAAAGTTGAATATTTGGCGACCTTTGCTCAATTTTCGTGGCAAAAAGTATATTAATGTTCGTTGAAATCGGTATTCCTTTTTTCATTTAATAACGCTAAATAATGAAACTGGTGACAAAATAATGTTTGTTTCCTCGACTATGTTATTCACTTACAGTATCAGAGTGTTATAAATACACCATTCTTCAATTTTAAGGTCTGTCTTCATAACTTATTGGCAAAACAACTTTGTTACGCTTTATTCTAATAGAAATATCATGAACAAACTGTACACATATTTCTTTAGGGGAATAAATTGCCGCAATTTCATTCAATTAGAAATTGTATTTGTAATACAGTTATGTCTGTACAAAGTAATTATTTTAATTAACTTGTAAAAGCATTGGAATTATCTGAAATGGAATCAACCACTTATGATCTTTAGTTTGCCTCTTAAACCGCCGGAAACAATATATTAACACACCTAAAAGAACACGGAACATTTATTTCCTTTCTCATTTGCAAATGGAAAACTCATTATGTAACATTAAGTATTGGTAAATGCCACATAAGTCTGCGCAATAACCTTATCTCACATTGCAAGAAGCTGTCGGCAAAAATGTTTACATGGACAAACAAGGTCCAAATACTACATTTTACTTTAATTGATAACATATCATTGGCCCGTATTCAGAATCGATACTTTAACCCAGCCTAATTGGCTTTTATTTCACATAATTGCCTAACGGTCAAAACAGTCCTCAACTTTTCAGTAAAGTGGTATTCAGCTTATAAAGTCAGTACTGCATAAACTGGGGTAAGTTGAGAATTTGTTAGATAAGAAGGGGACTAGCATAATATGTTCTTAATGAAATTATACTGAATACCACTTCTAATTCAGTATTGACTTTGAATCATTCTGGTCCCATATACATTTAAAAAGATCTTATACGGGAACTGACATAATTTTAGGAAATAAATGTAGGAAGACAGGTACTTAGGGATAGGGATAATCCAATTGAAATTATATCAGAATTTGATTTTTTATCTCGAATATTTCGCTTTACGAAGGAGAGGGCTGATAGACTAAGCATTTCCAATAAATTTACACATAAGTTTTCTACCTTTGATCTTTTTAAAAAACATCTTTCTGAAAATAAATTGCCAAATAGTATTATAATAACCTTGACATAAATACAACTAATTTAACATAGATTGTGTACATAAGTGTTTAATGTACAAAATATTTGAACTTTATTCTTAAAGTAGAAAGTGTACTTTTTTGTGATAGGGAAAGTATTGTTAAAGTTTTATAAACCTTATTTCAATGCGCAATAATGAAATGGCTTTGTAGAGTGCAATACAACCATATATTGTCATTTAAGGGCAATGATGATGTAATAGACTGACAAGACAAATTTCTTAGCACTTCCGTGCAAGGGGACTGTAAGAGTTAACTTCCAGCTGATCCGTCTGATACTTTAAGAGTATTAGCGAAATAAACAACAAACAAACACACACATTTTTTCGTAATACTTTTTTTTTTTCCCTCGGGTGTTTTTTGACACACCATCTTAAGTTGATAAAACCTTAAAGTCTTAGATTAATAGCTTCGAAATTGTGACCTGTACCACCGCTCCTTAGTGACCGCAGAACCTTCTTTGCAGATTATAATTGTTTTGTTTCTAAAAGTCGAATATAAAATTGTTTTCTGCTTTGACAAATGTATTATGTAAATAATAAAACAAAGAGTAGAAAATTTGCTAGAAATAATCTGTTAATTTTGAATCAATTTCCTTGCCTTTTCAATATGTTTTCATTGTGTAGGTGTAGATTTCACCAAGATAACTTAAAACAAACCTGGTAACGAAAAAACACATGGAACTTCGACATACACGTAGAGTTGCATTATTTACGAAACACTTTCGTATGTATACTTTATAGAAGATAAAATAATGTAAGAATATATAACAAATATCATCGTTTTGAATGTCTTTAAATTATTTTAACCACTGCCGATCAACAAGAAGAATTACCCCAATTCTCGACCGGATTCATTTAGCGCTTGCTTGTTGATCTTAATCTGCACTGGTCACATCGTTGCAATGGATTGCCGCCAAAGGGCTTGCGTAAAAATGTTCGTGAGAAAGCCCTACAAGTGGTCAAGAAATAAATGCAAACATTTGCTGAATTTATAGTTTTCAAACAAGTACAAATATAAAGCGCATGCTTAGTTTGATTAAGCTAATTTTAAACATTAATAAATCATTAAAACCACAGCGACATTTAACTAACTAGAGAAAATAAATTGTTTAACCGACATAGATGCCTTCTATAAAACAATTAGCCTTTTTAATGTTTAACGAATTGATAAATATTATTTTATCATGAAAAGACATTTCAACACAACTATAAATATTTGAAATACAAACAATAATCATAAATAAAAATATTCTTATATCTGGCGTAAAGAAGATACTTTCTTACTTTGAACGATAATCGCTATAAGACAAAATAGAACAAATCTTATAGTGTTCATATATCAAATAAATGTCAAATAAATTGAATAAATCTCACGAGATAGGCACTAATCAAACAATAATAGTGCTATAGCATGTTAGGTTTTGAATAACTTCTACGAAAAGAGAAGCTGATATATCAATGTATATCAATGAATAAAATTATACGATATAATTAATAATTTGAATTATTAACATGATATAAGATGTTACTTGTAATTACGAAGGAACATACAAGAAGCTTCGAAAAAAAAATATATTGCTTTTTCAACAAATTCCAGTAATGTGGCTAAGTAAATGGTCCATGCAATAATATGATTGTAAAAATGCTTCTAAGAATGCCATTCTGATGATTAACTGAACAAGCCTGTTGTGTGTTTTTGTATTGTTTTTCATGATAAGCACAAGATAATGTTTACATGTGTATGGGAATACATTTAATATTTGTTGGTCGTACCAATCATATAAAATGTTTGCATCATTTTGCAAAGTCATTTATGTCTGGCAGAAATATTCATTCCATACACATTATAAATAAATGGAGTATTTTTACTATATGTAACAATTGTAATAAATGCGCGTATGAAATGTGTCAATATAAAAACCAGAACAAATATGCAAAGAAAGAGATTCATTTCAAAATGTGAAGTCATTTGATTCAAGACTGTCTTTGAAAAAGAAATAACGACTTTGAAAGTAAATTTTTGAGATGTTTGTGCTGCTTTCTTTATCATGATAGTGATGCAAGGAAGACCATTTATATTTTATTGAAATCAAAGTTTGATATTTCATAATATTAATAGAAAATAATAGTGGGAACATTATCAGAAATGAGTATTATAGAAAGAAAAATATTTTACCAAAGTTTCTAATTACATTGCGTAACAAAACATTGATATTTATATAGGCTACTTGAAAACTGAACAAAATGAAATATTTATGATGAAAGTAATTACTTCACCTTATGATCGGATAACATCTTTTAAATATGAACCAAAAACGCATACTAGCTGTATTTAATTAACTGAACAAGAGAACACTTGTCAAACATTAATCCCAAAAGTCAAGTTATGTTAAAAATAAAGTGATAATTTAATGAATAAAAACAATATAAATGACTGTAAGATTTATTGACCATTATATGTGTGTATAAAATAAGTATAAAATAGAGTGAAATAAGACTCCCTAAAGAAAGCCCAATGAGGCAAAATTGAAAATGTTGTAGGCTCGGTTTTGATTGTATAAACCCAGACAAATGTATTAATTAATTTTAATGACTTACGCATGTCTTTCAGTAAAACAGATGAAAGACATAATGGTGTTTATTAAATCAAGAATATGCGAGAGGGTACTTAAAGTGTATTAAGTTATATACTCTTATGCAAAAATATTGTATGAATCGTAAAACGGAATGCTTCCAAAATAATTTAATTGACAGGAATATGGTAATACATTAAATAACCTTAAATGTTTAGCGAATTTTGCATGCTCAAAGTCATTGCTAAAATTTAAAAAGCAGAATAAGCACCACGCCATTTATCTGATATTCTGAAAACGTATAAAAAGTAAATTTTGTCAAGTGAACGAAGAAAATAAAAAAAACATTGATAACGGCACTTTCACGTAAATTACTAAATAAAATCAAAATATTCCAAATTAGTCACGCAGTAGGAATATGGTGTTACATTCTGCAAAATCAGTCATTCATTGTATACATCATGTAAATCATAACTTAAATCTCTAATAATTTTACTTTTCTAAAATGATGATTTTCTTGAATTGTCCTTGCACATTTTGAGGCATGCAGCTTTAACGCAAATGCATTTCATTTATTTTGCTCTTAGTATTCTGTAACTTCTTTGTAACTTCTCTGTATGACTTTGTGCAGATCAGGTTCAAAAACTTTCTATAAACAATATAAAAGTGTACGTTAAATGCAAAGCGACTTTACATGTATTCACATTATTGCCTAAAAAGATTGACTAGGGATATTTGTTGCATTAGAGAAGGATACATTAGAAACTTTGAAAATTGCTGGATGAATCTTATCTCAAAAGAAATGCATGCAGAGTGAAAAGCTACCACAACAGTTTATTATTTATATATACATGTATATATTTTTTCTTTTACTCTTTTGGCCATTTTCTTGTGTATTTTGGGATAATTGAGCGTCTTAACTTCTTATAATGTCTTAACTCTTCTAAAATACCTAACTTAAAAATCACAAATATGCATATAATTAGATATTCACTTATCAATGTAAATGCTATAATTATTATATTTGTTATTTTTCTCTTGAAAAGAAAAAACAACAACAAAAAACAAAACATTATTGTCTAAACGTATATATGAAGCAAATGCTCCGCAATATTTAATAACATTTTCTGTATAATAAACACATTAGTCTTTGATCAATCTCTAAATGATTATCCATCTTGAGAAACACGAGAACTTACGAGACTTCAAGGCACTATTTTGCGAAAAATAAATGATCTTTCAAACACAAAATACAATTCAATAAATTGCATTTGATTGATAGACCGTTAGCTGAACTCATTTCATATTTAATTCCATATTTAACATCAATGTGTTAAAACTTTATCAACATTCGATGAAAGACATTTCTTCAGCATATTCCTTTTAAAAAAATGATATAATGCTAATCAATCAACCTGCCTCTCAATAAAAAAGCTGTATATTAAGTTATATATTTTTGACTAGGGTTATTGTCATTTTAATTTCCAAAGGACTTAGATAACAATTACTAGCAAAAGCATGTTTTACTTTATGTCTGATATCAAAAGTTGGAGCATTCAACATGCTTTAAGTGGAGGTTTTACATTTTACATTTTATTATATAGTCAAACATTTCAAACGTTAACTAAAAATCTAATAATGAATAACTACATTGGTTATTAACTATGACTTTTTGTATTAAAACAATATTTAAAACGAAATATCGACTAAGTTTAAAACAACAATTTAGTACATTTTTATTGCTTTAACAGAAATGTTTTTCATTGTTTATACGTCAATGATTTTTGTGACCAATTGTGCATTACACTAATCAACGTTGTTAAGAATGATAAAGTTCTAAACATCAAGATTAAAACTTATCCAACTTATCATTTCATCTTAAATGTTGAAGTTAATTGCTGGTGCTACAGGGCAGGTATGGTAGCATGTACTGTCCAATAGCGTCTATGGACAGGCTCAATCAAACCAAGATTACAACATATTACAGTTTAGGACGGTCTATAAAATGTCTTAATTTTGTTATTTTTTCACTTTTTAAACTTATTAATGACATAGAATTCTAGATCAATGGCTGTTATAAATTTTTTTTTGGAAAAAAGTTTTATCGAGCGATAGGACACCATAATAAAAGTGAAAATTTCTCAATTGGTTTGATTGAGTTATGTTCACGAGAGATAATGAAAGGATGCAACATCCCAGATTTAAAAACCATTATTCATTTTTTAACCATAAAATATTGAAATCACTGTTCCCTTAAGACGAGACAAATATAACAACCTGAGGTTAATATAGCCTTAACACCCGCTGTTGTAAGCATACAAATCTGAGAAAAGGGATTTATTTCGATAGCAACGACAACAAAAGTAAAAAATTCAAAACTTTAAATTCGGTTCCATCAAAACTGCTTATAAGAGATTAGGTTACCATTTCTCTCAAGCAAAACATTTTACAATTAACGGTTAATATTTTCAAACATAGTTTAATTTTCAAGAATAATATTCTTTATGACATATAATATTCTATAATTTGTACAGTCTACTTTTCGAACAAATGGCCTTTTTTACATATGATTCAATTTATCCGTGTTGTTCCTTTTCATTTAATTTAGCAAAATATTTATCATGTTTCATTTCAAAAGAAAATGTGAGGGTAATCTGTACATTCGGTTCCTCAAAAAAGTACGTTGGGACATTTTAATGATCAGCATCAGTGTATAATGAAACATCAAAGGTTTTTGAGAAAAACAGAAACAGGCGTAATGTAAAATGTTCGGAATTGTTGGCAGGTCTTTGCATTCTTGTTTATTTTTTGGTTAGCTTCGTGAAGTATGATATTAAAAAGTTAGATTTGTATTGTAATTCAGTGAGAAACGAAACAAAATGAATTGAAAACCGAACTGCATGACGAATGAGACATAATGTTGCTATGATATATGCTGTTACGTAACTTGGAGTGTGGGAAAATGATATACGGAATAAATCGAATAAAAGTTTTCTAGCACTTTGTTTTATCTCTTGCAGATATCAAAAGGAGTGTTTTTCAAGTTATTAATTTATACTTCTTATTACATTTGCTATACAATAATTTTACAAACCAGAATTACTTTTATCCCATATCAAACCATTTTTTAATTTATTGTCATTATATTTACAAATAAATGTATAATCATCAAAGGTTTTTTTGCCCATTTAACTATTTTTATTAACATATATATACAGCCATATGTTTAAAACAATTTTGAGACATTCTTTTTGTAGAATTTTCAGCGTTTATAGTACTTTGTGTCTTCTTTGCGGACTTTATTTGTTTTGGTAAATTATAGCCGTCATCTGCAGTGAATGTTATTTTCAAAAATAATTGTAAAAGACATATCTAAAATGTCAGATTGAAATAGTGTTAATATAAAAATTGTGAAAAATAAACAAAAATTTTAAAATCAGTAAAACGAATTGTCGTTTTTAATTTCTCGTAGTTTATTGTCAGAAATATTTTTGCTTTTACACTTGAATGACTTTGAGAAGGTTTGACTGAAATTTCTTAGAATTTCTTCTTAATTGATCTCGAGCTACTTTTTTATTATTACTCAAATTCTTCCTGCAAATGGCAATTGATAGAAATGAATTAACTTAATAACAAAGAAACCTTACAAAATGCTATTAACGGCAAAATTAAAAATGTGGCAGCAAAGGTTTGATTGAAGATATATTTGGATTCTGGTTTTAAGCGAAAAAAGCGCCCACGTGACTAGAACCGGCTTTGTCAGACTTTAACATTTAAACATGACCATGGTGATATTAAGCAAGATTCAAAGACGTATCATATAGCGGAGATAATGGAAACGTCAAATGACTCTTTTGTGTTATGACATAGATATAAGTGTACAAGCCAAAGTTATCAAAACGCATTTAACTTTAACGGTGAGCAATGCACTATATACAATGTACTATGGAATTATCAACGTAATTTAATTTTATGTGGCCTGTCACACAAAGTTGCAAAATATTACTTGAATAAAGGTATACATCAACAGTTATTACAATGCGTTTGATTTTAACGGCGAGCAATGTAATATATACAATGTACTATTAAATTATCAACGTAATCAAATCTATTGTGGCCTGTCACACAAAGTTGGCAAATCCAATATAGGAAACAGGCAACAAATGTTTAGGTGTTTAAGTAGTAGTCCTGACGAAATACTGGAACAAAAATCATTGGAAGGATTAATCATTTGGTACTAAAAATACCACAAACACAACAATAGTGTCATTCTAAACGAGCTGCAATCTTCCATGAATGTCAATTTAAAGTTAGTTAGCTATTCAAAAATGTATAAACGCATTTCACATAATAAATAAACAAAGCTGAATTAATACAAAATATCTCATCGCATTTGAAAAATATAATAATTTTAAGTATTCAGTCAAAATATTTACGTCAAAGATTATAATGTATAGTACATGTAGTATCATTATCAGTAAGTGACAAACCTATGAAGGTAAACACTTTTATTGACATTTCTTTGTGTCTAAATGCACTTACATCCTGTGCTTGCAATAATGCATACAGTGTTCGGATATAAAAAGTGTTTTACCTCTATAAACCACACACAATGTGAATATTCAGATTCGAAATAGATGATACAATGATTCTTTTAACCCACTTTGGTCTTCGGTAGTATTCAATACTTGCTGATATTACGTCAACGACTGTCTCAATTCATAGACATTCCGAAATTTCCGTTTGTACCTAACAATTTATTACCTGAAAATTCAACGACTTTTCATGTGTAAGATGCTTCGAAGTGTGAAAATTTCTTTGTTAAACTAAATAAATATATTTCCCTGTAGTAAAGAATCAGACATCTGACTTGTTTTATGTAATATCAGACGCTGGTTTGGCCTTTTATGGTAATTTTGTATGACAAGGAATCATTCAAGTATTTATATCGGAAGTGAATGATAAGAAAATATACACCAAGAGTCGATTTTAGATTAAACAGTTCAGGAAATAAGATATCAATTTTTTGTTGGCCTTTAAGTCATATGGCGCCGCAACAGGAAAGCTAAATTTGGAATAGACTCAAGTAATTCAAACCTATTGTGTGGTCTGTTATGATCACGAAGGGTTAAACGGTGGTTGTAATTCTGATGCGTAACTCGTAAAATATTTTAGCTCCCCCCATTAGATGTATCATGTATATCCGTAGTGACATCATACAAGTTTGTATGGCTGTAATCGCACGATTAAAGCGAATAATCGCAAATAAAAACAAATAAACTTTCATTCATTTTTTACAAGTTCGTAAAACAAAATTGAGTTAACTAGGTTTATTTGATTATAGTTAAAAATGACTGATTCTGATCATTGGCAAATGTCTGAATGCAGTTACAGTTCATGCATTATACTTGTTGCTATCACATTGATTATGATTATGGTCCACATTTAAGTAAAGGGAGAGAGTAAAAGTATTAGTATCTGAACAACAATGATATATAAATAATGATAATTAGTGAAATAAACTGGTTATCGAAGAAGGCATAACATTTTGCGTTGTTGATAATTGTTTCAAACTTTTTCTTTTTGTTACGTCAGAGTGATTGTTTGCAAATTACTCTGTTAATTGCATCATGTCCGGCAGTTTGTCCAATTTCTTGCTGAAGTATTACTTTTGTTTGATAGATTGTCTAGACATTCTTTAATTTCAGATATGGGCTAAGTTATATTTAACGCAAATTACGTAATAAACTTAAGAGTCAGACCATTGAAAAAGTTTAAAATCAAACAAATGATATAAATATCTATAATATACAATTCAGATGATCAACTCATTTTTAAATTTGTCTAGTTACATATACATTACCAGGTGTCATGTATAGTGTGGAAGCTGGTTAAAGTTGATATATACTTAATTTCAAAGTTGTTATATTTTCCCGGCCGTTCCGGTTCATTGATTATAATACAGCAAGTGTTCATGATTGATTACACCAAAGCCGGTAAACACTATAGGGCATGATAAGTTGTACGTGATGCTCTTATATCCCTTTTCAACTGACTTTCCGTATCTGATTTTATTTTAATTATTTTCAAAAAAAATCCCATTTCTACAACTTAAAAAATAGGTTGTTAAAACATGATGCAACGATATATTTAATATCTATTTATCAAAATTAATAAAACCTAGTCTGCAATCTTTCAATATAAGATTTTATTTAAAATGTTTTCCAAAAACTTCCGATTTCTAGAACTTCTACTAAATCATTAGCTAATATATGGTACTAAACTTGTTCAGTACACAAAGGTCTTTTTCTGGGATTGTAAATGAAAGAAAATATGAATTGATTACTTAGTGTTCAATGTTCTATATTAATTGTCATTTTATACTTTAAACGATTAGAAACATATACCACATTTGATCGAAGACAGCTTAATAAGAACTGGCGACTGGTTTTATATTTCAATTGGTAAACACAAAAAATATAGTTGGTGCAGGTGCATTCAATTGATTGCAATCAAATCCTTGAAACATCTATCATTTTTATGGGCAAAAGAAATTCAAATTAGCATGTTGCACGTACATAATCGCCGCCAGGTTGGACATAAATACTTATGACATTGAATTTAATGTAATTATTACATGCAAATTGATCTTGTATTTATTTTTACGATTTTTATTTACTTATGTTAAATTGTTACACTGAATTTGCACTTAAAATATGCAAATGTAGCCCCTGGATTATTTAACTTAAAAATAATAACAATAGTTCTGTGATCACTGATAAAGTATGACTACTTTTCGAGGTATCTCAGAAAATAATCATATTCCAAAAAATGAATTCAGTTCTATATATTGAACGTTCTAATAACTGTCATCAGATTCTCCTACTAATCTTTCGTGTTTTTTATAATCAGTAGCAGGAGTTATAGTTGATTTGTAATATAACAATAGTGACATCTTTTTAAAGAGTAAACGACAAATAAGAGTAAAACCTACATTGACATTTAAAATAATGATTTCTTTATGCTTAAATATAATTAATCATAATACATTTGTTATCATGGTAGTCATTAAACTCTTTTTAATACCACAATAATGAGCATGTTGAACTTCTTGTCTGATATATAAATTAAATAAAGTAATTCGATGATGTTCAAATATTAGGAAGAACATGGATAGTATATTGTTAAATATTTCAAATATGCAGATGCTATTTTCACTATTATATGCAAATAACAAAACAACATTAAAGAAACAAATGCACTAGATTTAATCAAGATGTATTGTTATCTTATCGCTTTTCTGCATCTGTTTGGTATTGATTTTTTTTTGTAAATCACGAGATGGATCTTAATATATCAATCCTGTAACCTATTTAATCAACATTCAGGTAATATAAAAACAATTTATTGTGTCAAGGTTATAAAGTTGCTTTAAAGTTTCTTGTCAGAAGCAAACTATTCCGTTGATGACAAAAACAAGACAATGGAAACTTGTTTGTAAAATGTCCAAAAATATATTTTAAATTAGTTATGTAGAATTGGTATAAATACACAAAAATAAAACAAATCAATCATGGTTCGTTTTAAGATTAAGAATTTACTTACAAAATCAACAAGAAAACAACAACACAACAAGAAAAAAGAACAATAATAACAATAAAGAGCATGCGTGTACATATGTTTTATTTCATATCCTTTGGCTGAATAAAAGATGAAAAGTATTTTCATTATATCGTATCTTCAAATTGCAAACAAGAGAATTGGTGTCTGACCTTTGATAAGATAAATCTCTATTTATATATTTTATGTGCATCGTTAATTGAGCATAGAATGGAATGTCAATTAAACACGACTAACGTGACTTTCAATGTATATAATGTTTCATAAGATTCGTGCAATGTTACATATACATTTCTCTGAATCCATATTGCTCGTACTTAAAATTACAAATTTTAAACCTCAAATCCTTCTCGGCGAGTTTAATAGTTCATAAAATATTATCTAAGTATGTTCTTTGTTGTGATTCGAGGAGCAGTTCGTCTATTCTGGAATTTACATTCCTATTATTCGGGTCAGTTTTGTTTAAATATTTCGAAGGTGTTATGGTATTTATCATGATACCAGTGACTACAAAAATATATATAGTGCTTTGTAACATTTCTATATTCAAGAACTATTTTGTATTTCCAAAAAGGTTGCTGTATAACGTTATAACAATTCGTATCGTTTTATATCCTAAATATTTACATTTAGTTCGCTTTATGTTTCAGATTGCACATTTTGAATCTTTCAATAACAATATAAAAATAACTAAATGTGAATGTGAATATCTAAGTTACAAATGATATATTTTATTGTCTTAACGTTTATTACATAGTATTATCTTTGTCCTGCCAAATATAGAATTATCATTCAATATAGATGTAGATACTGTGAAACATGCTTAAATAGAAAGTTTACTTACAACTAAGTTAACATTACGTGACGCGTTTGTTACAATTACCAAAATCAGGTTACAAATAAGTCATAATTATGTCAATGTCGTTTTAGTTGGTAGAAAACATACAAATAAGTAAGAATTATTAGAATATTTAACATCAAAATGACTTGATTATTATGGAAATGAATTGTAAATATTTTTTGTATTTTTTATTCAGACGTGTTCAAATACGTTTTATATATTCAATTTACACCCGTAGAAATTCATATATAAATCTCTTTCTACAAAACAAATAAAACTGCAGGTGTTCATTCTCTTATCAACTGCTGAAAAATGTCATTGATATAATACTACTTAAGCGTATCTTGAGTGCAAATATATTACCATTTCATAAACAATTATTATATCATTGAAAAGATAAAAAGCGTTTGGAAATGAATGCGCAATTTTACCATTTTATTCATTTAACACACCAAAGCTGTCACCGATATGTTTACACTTTACCAAGTGACATCAATTTTATAGAAAATTCATTACTTTTAAATATACGACTCAATAAACTCTATCTTGTTATAAACACAACAAATACATTTCATCAGGTAGATAAATCTGTATCAATTATTATTTGAAAGGACCACCAGAATGTCCAGAAAGAAACTAAAATTACAATTATAGTAATCTTAATGACTTCCTTTGACCTCTTCTGGAATCAAACGATTTATATGATGACATGAAACTCAACGATGCAACATATTGACACATGCACATTGCATACATAATGTTTTAAAGCCAGAGTTATATGTCTGTTGCCGAATCATTTGAATGGCGAAACAACATAATTTATGTAACTAAAGAGGAATGGAAGGTATATCATTATTTGTAACAGATAAACGCAGGCAAAAAGCAGATGTATAGATAGTTAAACACAAAATGATCAAATATATGACATTTAGTACGAGATATTAAATGGCACAGAAAGTAATGTTCTTGACTATAAAATCGTGTTAAAGTTGATATAATGCTCTTTTTGTGACACTGTGTCAATCCATTTTTTTGCCATTTAGATAGAAGTCAATTACAAATGAATTACTCGTTTCTAGCATCCGATTTGTGAATAAATCAGACTTTAATATGTTTGACAGCTCGTCTAGACATTGCTCAATTATATATGTTAAGATAATTAATATTGTAATTAACTTGTACTTTACCTACCAATAAAATATGATAAACTAGATCAACAAGGAAAGGCGGCGTTCAATGAACGCAACCCCCATATGACCAAGCAACAAGAACCAATGGCAAGGAGCCCAGGCGGACCCCAAACAAAAACAGGACAACCTTTCTGAACTTGTCGTACAAGATATGGTATAAGCACGAATGCACTAAAACCATTAACCTTAATCTTATTCCTATATAATAACATGTTAATATCTTAATAAACAAAGACGAAATTTGAATTGTACCTGAACATGAAAAGTATATATATATATATTTAAACAAAATATAAATAAATTTTAATACAGCTATTATGATTATTGTTTCCCGTTATAAGTTTGTTTTGCGGATGATGCTATATTCAATCATAATAGTAACATTTATTTATATTCATGTAAGTAATTAAGTATTTAATAATGTAAATAATAATTGTAAAAAAGTGCTCAGTTTTGAAGAAAAGAAAACACCTTTTTCATTTATTTTCTGAATATCCTACACCATGTATATTATTTGGAATTATTTTATGCCCCCGCCATGTAATGGCCGGGGCATATAGTGTTACATGTACCCTGTTCCGTCGTTCTGTCGTTCCGTCCTTCCATCCTTCCGTCAATCTGTCATTCCGTCATCATCAGTTTCCGTTCATTATCTTAACAACGGTTGCACACATTCAACTAAAATTTCACATATGCATATGTCATGCAAAAATACAGGTCAAGTTTGAAACTGGTCATGGTTCGATGATTTTTGGCAGAGTTATGCCCCTTTTACTTTGAAAATAATATGAAATTTCAGTTTCCGTTCATTATCTCCCCAACGGTACAACACATTCAACTCAAACTTGACACGTGGATGTCATGAAAAATTACAGGTCATGCTTGAATTTGGTCATGGTTCGATGATTTTTTGCAGAGTTATGCCCCTTTTACTTTGAAAATAATATGAAATTTTCAGTTTCCGTTCATAATCATCCCCAACAGTACAACACATTCAACTCAAACTTGACATATGGATATGTCATGAGAAAATACAAGTCAAGTTTGAATTTGGTCGTGGTTTAATAATTTTGGGCAGTGTTATGCCCCTTTTTCTTTGAAAATAATATGAATTTTCGGTTTCCGTTCAATATCTCCCCAAAGGTATAACACATTCAACTCAAATTTGACATATGGATGCGTCAAAGGAATGCGCAGGTCAATGTCAAATTTGGTCATGGTTCAATGATTTTTGGCAGAGTTATGCCCCTTTCACTTTGAAAGTAATATGAAATTTTCTTTTCAGTTTCCGTTTATTATCTCCCCGATGGTACAAGACATTCAACTCAAATTTGTTTGACATATGGATATGTTTTTGGAATGCCCAGGCCAAGTTCGAATTTGGTCATGGTTCAATGATTTTTGGCAAAGTAATGCCCCTTTCACTTTGAAAATAATATGAAATTTACAGTTTCTGTTCATAATCTAACTTGAATTTGACATATGGATATGCCAAAGGAATGGGCAGGTCAAGTTGGAATTTGGTCATGGTTTGATGATTTTTTGGCAGTTTCAGAACTCATACTTTTAGCCATTATGTAAGCTACAAATATGCAAAATGCTTTTTTTTTTAAAAAACTGAATAATTTCAGTGCCTTGAACATTGTATGAAAATGGTTTGTGTTAACATTGAAAAGTTTTAAGGGCTTTGAACTTAAAATGCAAAAAAAAAAAAAAAAATGCACCATCTGAAATTTTGGCTGGATGCGGGGGCATCCGTGGCATGATGAAACATTTCTAGTTTCAGCTAAAAATGACTGAATTCGAGTAAGATTTTTTAGTAGAGCTACATTTACTTTCAACGTTAAGAATTCAAACGTTATGGGTACTGTACTACGTAGATTTCAACTCTGTCCTCCTTACTTCCTTTTGTAGTAAAAAAAACGAAAAAGTCAAAGCCGATGATTTTGATAGTATTTAAATTCAACAACATAGATCAAGTACAACAACCCATAGCGTAGCCCGCATATTATAACCAGTGACTGACTTTTCGATTATTAAGCTTGAAAAATTATCCATTACTGACCAATACAGATAAGCAATAAAAACATCTGTGGAGAAATAAGCTAACAACATATCGGCCTTACGGGTTGAACGCTAAAGTATAATGCAGCAAAGTATGAAATACCAGAACCAAAAGAATAGTGTGCAATCAAAACAAAACTTCTGTAATCTTGAAAAAAAGCAATAGCATGTTTTAAAAGAAACATTTGAACACTATTTTACGTGCAAACATTTGATGACACGAATCTACTTTCTGGCATCGTATTCCATAAAGTGTGTCTTATTTTTTGTCGATTTATATCTGCTACATCCCATTTGATTTTATATTGTTAATCTGGGAACAAACATTGATAAGGTATCTTTAATCATCTAGATATTGCTTATGCTTTATTTAATGTCTCTATATCTCTAAACATAAGGTCAGGCCAGAGTCTTAATTAGTATCTAAGTCTTACTTCAAACATGTTATCTAACACATTTATTTACCTAAACTGTCACAATAAATTTTTTTGGTTTCCTGGTTGCCTTTATCTCATGAAAAGGTGATGATTTATTACAAGTTCAAGCTCATCAGCAAATTTAATCATGAAGAACCAGTCAGTCAGAGATATTAACTTGTTTGCAACAACATTAAATTGGATTTTTTATTAATTTAATGCTAGCATTCTTAGCTTAAATGGCACAAGCATATCTTTATCAGGTAATGTGTTACTTTTCTGAAAGAGCAAACAGGAAAGAAATTAAATACATTGGCATTTTATGATAAACTATGTATTACATGACACTTATATCATATTACAATATCTTATAGTCTATGATTTCTCCTAGCATTAGCAATACACATTTACTACAAATATGCTATATATTTTTATTGATATAGCTTAATATCCGAGCAGTGTTTGCTAAAGTTGATCATTACATTTATATGAGAGATATAACACTGACCGTAAATAATATGTGTTTGTGTATTGTATTCCTGAAGAGTTTGCAATTTTGTTACATATGATATGTCTTACTTTTATCTTATTTGGCAGTATTAAAGTGATTTTTTTTTCTGTATTAAGCAGAAATACAAAATATACATTAAAATCGTCTTTACCATGGCGATTCTTTTATGCAAATAATCTTACAAAATAGTGCTTTACGAAAACATATCAGCTTAATTAATGGCGGTTGCAAAATATGATTCTGTTTTGTGAAGTAGATACATTTACAATTTAGTCATTTATGTTGATAAAATGAATGATAAGATTTATTTTATATCTCTCAAAATATTATTGATACATGAAATAAACCAAAATAAAACATTAATACTGGCATAAGGTTTCAAATATTCCTATCATTTCATGAATATAACTGTTTTCTATGAATGTGGCTGATATAAGACTTTGCTAAGTTTTAAAATGTAATGTTATATAAAACATGTAAAAGAGAAACATGTATCATGTCAAGACGCTATATCATCTAAACAGAAATGTCGATATAAATATATTATAATGTTCCATTGTATACCTGGTTGTAGAATTACAGTGTTATTTCTTCAGTTATTCGTTCAAACTAACTTAAAAACATCTTTCTCTATATATAGAATTAATTACGAAAAAGTAAGTGGCGTATCATATTAACCTAATTGCTTAATTAAGTTTCCTTCCGGTTCCAAGGGTCTACATCAAAAGATGGCATATTGAACTCGTTACATTGAACACATGAAATCATGACCTGATCACATTAAATGCACAGTCCAAATCAACATGTCGTTTTATGATAATTGAAAGTGTATCATAACAATAAAACCAAGTTAAATGCGACTCCATGTTTGTCAATACCAAACAAAAAGCTTGATATATATTTATATACGTATTCATCTTATGGCCATAAAAATTCAAAATAAAATTCAATCTTCATGTTTAATATAAAAAAGCATATGTAGATTGAAAAACGTAATTTCTGTTTTAAGTTACATATCTTAATTTAGATACTATGATCACTATTCATTATCTTTTTCACGACCTATCATAAAGAGGGAGGAGAGGTTAAAGTAAATTAACTTTTTGTAGCATCACATTTGATTTAAGGTTGGCATTAAGAAACTGTCGTATTGTTGAATATCTATTTTTTATTCCTTAACGGTCAGAAGATGTGTCATAAAGCTTGCTTCAGGAAATAGATACCTATTAAATGGTTTCTAAATCAGTATGTTTTGTTCAATTTAATGACATCATTTTTGTCTTATGAAGATATCTCATTAGATGTCAGATATCTTTCAAGCTTTATGTAACGTCATTAGATGAGGTCCTGGGCATATGATTTAAAATATTTAAACTATTTAATAGGAAGATAATTATATATAATTGATTTTTTGATTTAGAAAAATGAATACGTTTTTATATAAAAGATTGACTTTGAAAAAGAACAAACAAACAAACAACAACAACAACAAAACTGCTGTAATAAATATTTAATACAGTCATTTGATTGAACTGCAAATTATGCTCTATTGAATTATTTTTAAAGCAATCTAGTGTCTAGCCTTCAATAAAGAAATAACATATTCTATACAATTTTATTACGCCAAGTATATTAAGCATGAATGGATACAGTCTTCCTAACTAGCGCTTTTTCTATTTCACAAGTTTCTGTTACGGTTCAGTTCAAACTTCACATGAATCTGCGTTTTTTTTGGCTTCAGTGTGATGTTATATATATGAGAAGTAAAAAAGGTATGTAATCAAAGAAGATTTTGATATTTTTACGCTTAGATTGTTTGATATATTTTGCTTGACGTTTTATATCAGATAAGCACAAACTACCATTGTAATGTTAAAACTATGCATGTAAAATAGAGCAATAAAACTGTTAAGGATACCTAAAACAAAAATTGAGCCAGTAAATATTGCAAGCTACCGTCCGCGCAACAATAAGCAGCGCCTTTAACAGAAGTAAACTTTTTCACTGAAACGATACATGTAAGGCAAACTTAAATGTGCAAAATACATGTCAATAACATTTTATTTCAAATTGATAATAACCTACAAATACATGTATGGATCTATATATAAATGTATGTATATTCAAATGACAAATTCAATTCATGCAATCTTAACCATGTATATTATACTCACATTTGATATTTGAAAATACTGGTAAAGCTATGCTTAAACGGCATTCATCGTCTCTTTTGAGAAAGATGAGAAAATATATATTATTAACATCTCAACTGACCACCTTCTCGCTATCATATGAGACGCGTACTTGCCACATGATTAACGTATTTTAGCCACTACTTCAATAAAATTGTATGGAAATGAACGAGCAATTTAACCCTTAATTTTATCGAAGCACACATTCAGTAAATAAATATGTATCATCTATCATGTGCTAGGAACACTAGACTGCCCATAAAGAAACTCAAATTGAAAGGAAGGTAGTAAGTAATCTTAATGACTTCCTCTAACATATTACGGCATCAGACGATTTAAATAAAGTTTAAGCCTAAATCTATAGATGTAAGTTATTTACTAATGTTTATTGAAGTTTGCATGAGTAATGTTTTAATGAAAAAGTAATATGTCTTTTACAGAAATAGATAGAATACCTGAAGAAGTATAAAAGGAACATCAGTATCTGTAACAAAGCAACAAAGCATAAAGGCAGACCAATACACAGATTAAAAACAAAATATATATCATAATAAATAATGAACACATATATTAGTTTTTAACAAGGAATAAAAGATAAAAAAGTGTCTTGAAAGTTGAAGCTTTGCTCTTCGTTTTTTGTTGTTTTTTGTGTTTTTTTTTTGCCAATCAATCAATTATTTGTCGTGGAGATAGGAATAAATTACAACGCAATTATTCGTTAATAGCATCCTATTTGTGAAAAAAAGTCAGGCTTTAATATGATTAATGGTTCGTCTAGACATTGCTTTTAAACATACGTATGATTACACACGTTGTAATTAACTTAAACCTTTCTCAACTATCAGTCAGGATAGTAATACAAGTGTGCATGCAAAAACGGCATTTAATTGCGTTTCAAGTTTACAAACAGTTTTCTTTTAAATTCTCTATAAAACTTTGATTCAATTGTTCCAGTATATGAAAGCAAATTCCATAACATTTAAGAATACAGTGCGCAAATCTTCCTTAAAAATAACATACATGCACACAAAGTTACTATTATTAAAGGCTTCATTGTCTTTTATATCACTGGCGTTTTCTAAAGTAAAGTCATAATGTTTATAAGTTGTTTTCATTGAAGACGCAATCAAAATTATGACAACAAATTTATTAGTTTTCAAACATGCAATCTTTAAATCTGCATTTGAATAATTATGCAATGAACGCTTTTAAAGAGTATAAGCAGTAATACATATTTGGCAACGAATCGTAGTGACTGTGTAAATGTTTTGGCCATCAGAATTGTGTGTGATACATTGATGAACAATTTATTAAAAATGTTTCCTTTTGAAATATAAGTAAAATATTTATCATAAAAGATAAAACTTTTTTTTCCCTTTTTTCCGATCTATAAACTTATAATATTTGATTGTATAGTATACGGACATTATCACTAAAAAGATGACACATTGATAAGGTTGTTATAGTTATATCAAATTTCAGATATTTTTATTGATTATTGTAATAAGTAACGAATACATCTTATCCTTTTTATGATCAAATAAGTGTTCATTGAACGCCGTCTTTCCTTGTTGATCTTGTTTATCATATTTCATCGTTCAGATAAATATTTTAATTATCCTTTCTTCTGAAGCTTCTTGCGTAAACTTAGCATTGTCTCAGTTCGGGCGTAAATATGTTTCCCATTGCATGATAAAAATATAATGTGACAACGCCTACTAATGTTGTCTTGTATCTATCGCGATTAACACTTAAATTAACGGTAATCTACTGAAAACTATTTTAAGAGCTTTCTTGTTCTGAATTGGAGACACGTTTCGGATGTCTTTTTAAAGAAAGGAATGATCTTATTATCACTACAAGTGAAATACATTATTTCAATTATGTCACGGAAGAAAGTGTCATAAATATTTATTTTGACGGGCGATATTCAATATATACATATTTAAAAACGTAGCAGATTTGATTGGAAACATTTTAAGCTTTTAAAATATTTTCCAGAAATATTTTTGTCAACCAAGTAGAATGAAGCTGTTGAAAACATAATATTTACTAGTGTTCCGTTTATTTGTACCATGTTTAAAGCGGACTGGTTTACAATAGACATATGCTTCATATGCATTTTAAATACTGATCAAAAAAATTATTATAGGCATTTGGATATTAATATAAAGAATTTCTTGCATAACTCTTGATGCAGTTGTGAACGCAATAGGAAACATTCCAACTCTAACATTAAACTATAGATTATATTATTAACTCTCACTTTTTTCGTATTGTTAATTTCCCATAGGCCTCTGGGAGTTATTATTTCTGTTATTGCAAGTGTACCACGTGACTAAGAAATGTTTACTATTACAGGGTTAACAGTACTTTTTAACAGCATAAAATCTGGTTATGTGGTCTATTTTCTAAATAAAATAGAATAAAATGTCCGCCATTGTTTTCTCGATTCATTGTATTTTTCGATGTTCACAACAATAGGGCATCACAAGAGTTACTATGACCATCCATAGAATTTAGTTGCTTGCATTCTTTAGTGCTTTTTCGTTTATAAAATATCTTTTTGGTTGAATAGTCCAAAAGTAAAAATCCGTTTTTACCGGAAGTAATTGCAATGTGAATTATGTGTCAAACTTGAACATTCAGACGTATAAATTTTAATCAGTGAAACATAACAGATATGCTGGACAAACATAGGATATCATCATTATTTTGAAAACACATAGGTCAAAAACATGCAAAGAATATTCTGGATACAGAAAGATCAGATTTCACTGATCTTAACCGTATAAATGTATTTGTGTTTTGTTTTCAAAATAAAACACAAGTGATTGTATGATTATGGCTGGTTGATATTATATAAATAAAACATGGGTTTGTGGGTAACAGTAAAAATATCATCCCTCGTAAAAATACTGTTACCCTCGGATACGTCTCGGGTAACAGTATTTCCCTCGGGATGATATTTTTACTGTTGCCCACAAACCCATGTTTTATTTATATACTGTCAAGATTCATGACAGGAATCACAAGTATATATATTAATATGATATTTCAGCATTGAAGCATTAGATATATTCATTATGTTCATAGGATTAATTGAAATGTCAAATGGAAAAATAAACATCATTTTCACTAAATATAAATGTCACAAGAAATAATGACTATGACATGACTGATTCTCCAGACTACTGATAAGGTTTCATTTGCACAAACTTACTCTTATTTCTATGACAGCAAATGTGCAGCTGCTCAGATTAAATCTTTTGTAAAATTATCGTTGCTAAGATGAATAAAATAATCATCAATTAGTTCGATAAGGTTATCATGAAAATAAGTCTCCCATAAATTGAATTGTTTCTTAAATAACTATAACAAATTATTTCGTATTGCAATATCTTCAGATAAATGCGTAATTTTCTTTTGATCTAACTTTCTAATTTTCAAATACCAAACTGAACTAAATGTCTATTTCAGAAAAGTACTTATTTCACGTAAGTCACAAGTGACAAACTGCCACCGGGCGGCGTTTTCAAAAAATTAAGATAAAACAATTGTAATATCGGCCAATGTCGGTCCGGCCACGGTTACAATCGAACGGCAGCAGCTAAATATTTTGGTCATCGGGCGAGCGCCGTCGTATTTTAAGTTAAAACCGCCGGTTTCGTAAAAATCGTTAAACCGAGCGGCGGCCGTTTTATTTGTGACCTAGGCATATGTTTTTTTTTTACTTTTGAACCTTTTACGTGACACTTTGCTTTTGCAAATAAAGTTAGATTTTCATTTTGAATACTATTTTACATGCAAACATATGATAAGTTAGATCAACGTTTTGACATCGCACTCTATATAGTGTGTCTTTATGTTGTGTTATTTGTTATCTGCTTCATGCCATAATATCTTGAATTTGAGCTGATAAACAAACACTGAAATACAAAATACAGAAGGCCTATAATGCCGCAGAACTGTTATCATTTGTATTTCTCAAAGTCTGTTTATTTTGGGTATCTTGCTACTGTTTCCAAAAACATACTCATTTGCTATATACATAAACTATCTTTTGCAACTAGTGTTGTTGGTAATTGGTATTACAATTGTAACGATTTTATGTACATTCAGCTACCTTTACGTTACAAAACTGCATGTTTCAACGCTGCTTTTTCAAACATGTTCTTAATCCATTTTTTAAACACATGTTCTTACACTGGCTGCCGATACGGACTTGGATATCTACCGTTACGGTAGTGTTTACGGCGGTAACGAGGTTCTGTCGAGTTTCCGCTAAACACTTACCCGAGAGCTAGATAGTCTCGACTGTATCGACAGCCGGTGTTTGATTTATTTTCTTGCATATTACATGTCAATTATATTCGGAACAGAAATCATGAAAACGGATATTCTTATAACGATTTTTTTATTTATAGTACCGTATGAACTTAAAATGCCATTCATAACGGTAAAATTACGTCATTATAAGAACGCAATTCATTGATTAAAAGGCGCGTGACAATGACGTCATTTAAAGCACGCGACTTGTCTTACATGGGGGTGTAAGATATAGTTTTCTAGAACCGGTGTAAAAGGTAGATAAGTCTGTCTGATATGCCAGAATATAATTATCTGTAAATAATTAAGGTAGATACATTTTCAATTAAGTCATTTATATCAATAAAATGGGTGTTAATCATCTTTTGTTTATTTTATTTCAGATATGATGAAACAGTTTGCATATAAAAGGACACCACATGGCAGAATATAACAATATTGATCCATAACGCGATTGAGCGATTGAGCATTCGTTTTTGTTTTTTTTTCAAATCAAATTAGCAATATTATGCTTTTATTAGAAACAATTACCTAATTGTAAGAAGCGTACCATGTTTGCTTAATTGCTTAATGTCGTTTTGTTTCCGATTCCAATGGCCTACAATAAAAGATATGATGTCTTATTTAATCTAACCCATGAAATATGGTGCTATATCAGTCAAATATATTTCATATTTTTTAAAAATAAATATGAAATATAAAATTTTAATATGAAAGTGGGCGGAGTCAAAACTTATTTTAAGGAACTTCTTTCGCCATTTTCTTGAAAAATCTGATAAAAACAAAACAACTTTTTGCTGAATTTTGTTTTGAAAACTATCTAGAATGATAGAATGATAGAAAATGGTCTAACTAGAAATTAATCCGAACACCAATATCTTTAATTCAGTCATTAACGCTGTACAGACGTTTAAAGAGTTTTTTAATACACGTCACAATGTAGCGCTAAATATCGCGTGCAAAACAAGACAATAATTATATTTCTGCGCGCTGTATGATTGCAATTGCGTGGTAAGAATGATAGAAAATGGTCTAACTAGAAATTAATCCGAACACCAATATCTTTAATTCAGTCATTAACGCTGTACAGACGTTTAAAGAGTTTTTTAATACACGTCACAATGTAGCGCTAAATATCGCGTGCAAAACAAGACAATAATTATATTTCTGCGCGCTGTATGATTGCAATTGCGTGGTAAGCAATGTGGTTTCTTACCATTTTTCTTTGATAATGAAATTAAATAAAAAGGTTATTTTTTCGTTTTTCGTGAAATATGGTATATATTTTCACTCAACATGATAAAATGCCACATATTTTCACGAGCCGGGATGTCATATTGACCTCTTTTCACTAAACTAATGATATCACGATCTGGTAAGATTTAATGGATACTATTAAAAAAGTAGTTCAACGAGCAAACCCACTCAGCATGTCATTCAATTTTTGAACAATAATTATTACTTTTCTTACAAGCCGTGAATTATCTAATAATAATAATAATAATATTAATAATAATAATAATAATAATAATAATAATAATAATAATGATAATAATAATTAAAGATTACTATCTATGAGACACATACTGTGTAATCATGTTTGGACATTATCTGAATGTTTAGCATTTGTTTAGATAATTGCTTCCAGTATACTTTGTTTCTTATATCTTACATGTATCACATTCTTTTCGGTAACATTTTTGTCGAGTTATTAAAGAGGAGGTGGATGCTAATAGAACTGCTCTGATCACGATCGTTTTTGCACGGTTATGAGAATCTATTGTTTAAGTTATTATTGCAATTTTCAATCTAAAGATTGAAAGTTTGAATATAGAAATCAACTCCTGTTTCAATTAAAAAATGTAATTATTTTATTTGAAAAATATACAACGTTTCGACTCAAAAGTCTTCATCAGGTATACTTTGTTTACAGGAAATGACGTCAAGGACAACGACATCAAATTGTAATACATAATTTGGCGTATAAATGTTATATGAAGGAACTTTATAAAAGATACAAAACACTGGTGAAGATGCAGTAAAAAGCAATGTAAAATAAGAAAATCAGCATAAACTACATATTGACATGAAATTAGTTTTAAGTCATATTAAGCAAAAAATAGAAAATACATTTTTTTTATAAAAATTTTTGTTTTTAAAAAAATATTAAAACTAAGAATTATAATCTACAAAATTAATAAAGTATTTTGGAATGCATGACATCAGGAATAATTGTTTCCAGCTTATACATCCATGTATTCTATAGATTGGCATTTTAAGTGATTGTTTTTCTTATTTTTTGCTTTCTTACCATCTTGTTATTTCATACTATTTGTTGTAACCTTTCCTTGTCTTCTTGCCATCTATAACGTTTTGGCTTAATCAATATCAAGCGTTCTTTCGTTGTTTTCTCTGAACGGTCAGTAGGTGTGCCATAAAACTTGCTTCAGAAAACAGATACCTAAATGGTTGCTAAAACGGTCTTTTTGTCCAATTAAATGACTACAAATAGCTGTTGTAAAGATATGTTCTTTATACTTTTCGTATCGGTTTTCCGGGGTCTCTTATTTTAAATATAAGTCACAGTGACCTGCTGTAGTTGCCAAAATGCGTGTTGCATCTGCAAAAAAAATCAAAAGATGTTCTATCTTTCTAGATTTCTGTGACGTCATTAGATGGTCTGTCTTAAAAAAATGTTTATTAATTTTAAGCTTCTTGAAAGGAGAATAATTCTGAATTGATGAATGGTATGAAATAATGACTCTATAGTACTTTTCTCTTTATATATAGAATAATTAATGGATGTGTAAAAGTGTTTTAATAATTTCAGAAAATATAAGCACCTGTTATAGATTTTAAAAAATAATCAGTTAATTTACAGTGTCTAGCCTGTAATAAAAATCCTTCTATTAGACAATTTTTCATTTTCGTCGGGTAAATTAAGCATGAAAAGAATCTCTAACAAAATGCAACCTCATTGATTATCACTTATTCTATCAAACGATTGCGTTTCAATTCAATATTCCGTGTAAATTGTGTTTCTTACAGTATGTCTAGAATAGAAGCAAACAAATATATGCTATCAAAGAAGAGCCTTCTATTATATTCGCGTGTAGCTTATACTGTTTGATATACACGTACTATATTAATTTACCGTTCTATATACGATCAGCAAAACTGGTGTTGAAATACTAAATCTGAGCATGTAAAACAATATTTAGTTTATCAATTACAACTCTAAAACAGTTTATCAGAATTACCAATTACATATATATGCATTTGATATCATTTAATACGTTTTCATTATAAAAGATGTAAAACAAAATAGAAAGCTTTCTAGTACATTGTAACAATGACATCTCTAAATTATTTTTGGAGTGTTATTTATTCAACAGATTCTATTGATTATTTCGCGCAATCTTAACCAAGTTTTATTTTATATCTGTTATAGTCCACTACGGTATCATTAACACACAGCAGGAAATAAAGATCTAAGTGGTTGTGAAAACAAATAAGGTTAGCTTACATGTTATAGGATAAAAATCTGGAAACAAAGTGATCCCTCGGAAGCATTAATCACAACAAAATTACATAAGAATTGCAGACTCGGTTTGATTGAGTCTGTACATGAGGGATAATGAATAAGTGCAACATCCCCCTAGCACCGGCTTGAGCGGTACTCAATTCTCAACACTTAATAGTTCTGGTATCAATGATCCCGAAGGACCAGAAAAATATAACAACACTAAAGTGAAGTACGGGGCAACTTTTTACAGCTGCCACACAGCACTTGACACCCGCTGTTGTGAAGTATAAAAATCTGGAAACAAAGTGATCCCTCGGAAGCATTAATCACAACAAAATTACATATGAATTGCAGACTCAAGACAAAAAATAGAATTTATTATATTTCACCAGAACGATTGCAGGAGAAGAGGGTTTAAAACGTTCGGTCTTATTTGTGGGTCCCGTTTTCCAGAAACCTTTGCTATATCTAAGTTTATGAATTTAAACGTTTATTTTTTATTTTCAATTCCAATGTTATGCTATTTGATAACAATTTTACAAATGCCTACTAAGGTATATGAAATAAATCATTGAAAGAATTTATTAAAAAGTAAATCTGCATTTCCCAAGGTACTTTCATTTTGATAGGATGACTGTTTTCAAAAAGATTCAAAACAACATTTAGCGCATGACACTGACCATTTTAAAAAAAACAAACAATTCATTTGGTACAAAACAAAGAAAGACAGCAGATGAATGCAAGCAGTACAGATAATAAAGTATCTTTTTCAACCGTTTTATCCAATAAAAAGGAACATCAATTAGAGTATGACCATAATCCATGGCATTGAAATCATGAACTCTTGTTAATTAATAGCTGCTGTATATGTATACGCAAAAGTGATGTTATAAGGTCAGTATGGGATGGTTTCCCAAACAATGCTGGTAATTTTGGGTATGGCCTGGGGAATAAGTTGGTCACCCTTATTGTTGGGACCCCCAAACAGTAAAAGGTAATTGCGGCAAGTAAGAGAACAAGAGGGTTAAGAAAATATATGGAACATATTCTATATTTCAAAATTTCGAAAACGAAACCGATTTAGAAAAATGGCCCTAAACGCCAAAATCTAACGTATTGCAGGTTCGTTTCATCTTAGCATATGGACAGAGATTGAAGGTTAGCAGAATTCATTAAGATCATTGACACAAGTAATGTTAATTTTACAATTTAGAATCTGCAGAAGTGCTATATTGGCTCATACGGTGGCGATCAAAAAACCATTAATGCAAACATTCTTGACATGCGCAACAGCAACTTATGGATGTACATATATGACCATGCAAATGCAGCACATCGAACTATAATTGCAGGTAATTATACATTCGAAAAAGTAGAGTGTCGAATCCTGCGGCTAATCTCCGAAATACAAAGCGTGTTTGATTTTCCATACGTGACACAAATATACCATTATTTTCAATCATAGAAATGTGCGGAAAGTAGCTAATTAGGAATGGTTAAATACAATTTGTTCGACATCCTTTTAGAAATGTATTATTATTTTGCTGGAAGTTTTTTATTCTGTCTAAAACGACATTGACATTTCAACATTTAAGTGTACAAAGAATACAGCAGCGGTAGGTTATATTTGTGATACATTAGATTTAATTTCTTTTAGAATACTTTAAACATTTTGTTTGTTTGATTTTACGCATTACCAAGACTGTAAAAGCCACATTGCGACTTTCATTTATTTTATAAAAGAGCAAGTATTATTTCAAGCACTAGTGGGCACTGAGATCAGACTTGAACTACTAACGTCCTGATAAGATTGGGTCTTCACATGATATTTTGAATATGACTCACGTCATTTGTATGGGCTCGTTTTGCTTAATATTGATAAAAAGATCAAAGTCAACATGTTTGTCAAAGAACACCATCATTGAATTATTGTCTAAATGTAAGTAAAGACAAACAATGCATAAGTTGATTTCAGAAAATATGAAAATATTTTAACAGTTCATTTTTATTCCAAAAGTAACATATTTTCGTATTGTTAATTATGTCTTTTAATGATATACGTTATCATTCTTGAAACTCCATAAGACACATTTTGGCGCTAACTATTTTCAATGAATCAGTGCAACTGGACTTGCCTCAAAATAGTTCTTCAGCTTGTTACTTTCACATTAAGCTTCACAGTGGGCTTCATAAATTTAACCTGTAGAGGCATACGCCCGGTAGATGTCTGATAAATCCCGTTTTGCCCAATTAAACCACTGCAAATAGATTGTTTCAAAGATAGATTTCTTCCGTAAGCAATAATGAATTTCACAAAATCCCTGTTTTACATAAAATGTAAATTTGTTTTGTAACGTACAGTATTGATTTTATACAGACGTCTAAAACCTTTATATATGAAGCATACCTTTTTCTAAAGAAACCATCAATCGCATGTTACAACTGTAAAAGATCATATTGGTATTTTCCATGTAACTTTGACACATACATTAAGATCACATGTTGGAAAAAAAGATGATATTTTGTTCGATATTCATTTTTTTAGATGTTCCATTATTGTTTATTCCTTAAAATTTTTACTTTAAACGGCCCGTAATAGTGGTATATGCAATTAATATCTTTTCAATATATCAATAAACTGTCCTTAATAAAGATAAAATAAAAGGAATTTAAAAACAATAAAGATGTTTATAGTTCAAAACAGTGTTTGTTTCCTCAGAACTCGGCGGTATATCACCTAAGCGGATTAACCGAATATTAACTAGACCAATTACTTATCCACGTTTCCACAAGTGACCGACTACTTATTCCATACGATTTCAGAATCAGTGGTAAGTAATATACATTTAACCTGGAGACTAACTGTCCGAGATCAATTATCATTACGCTTAGCTTAAAGATCGAAATTATGAGGTGGCTTAGCGGATGGACTCATTAACAGTGTAACATGATCTCTTCTGGATAATCCTGTATATATAAATCCGAATTTGAAATTGATCCAAGATTGAATTTTTGAATAAAGATCAAACATATTTTTGTACTTAATTGAGAGGTGCTAAAAGAAGGAATTATCATTTATTGTAAGTTTGTAATTGCGTTGTTTTTTGTGTTTGTTTTTTGTTGTTTATGTTTTCCTGTTTTGTTTTGTGTGTTTAGAATGAAATATGTTTAAACCATAGTATACTTCCAAATTCAAAATATAGAATATCTATAAGCCATAGTTTGAAATTTGCAAAATGTATATGGAGTATTAAATATAGTCTGCAAATACCTCTATAAAATTCTTCCGAAAGTATCTTTATACAGAGTCAGTAGCTTTGGTTTAAAAAAAATCATACTTGTGCTTCAACACAAATAACATTTCACATTATAATTGCAAATATTATACTTGACGTACTTCTATATTGCTGCAGATAAATTCTAGTGAAGATATTGATATTGATTTCAAGGTAAATTTTATGAAAAAATAAATTCAAATTATTTTTTATACCAGAAATATCAGTCCTTACTAACAAAACTGTTCTGTCGTCTTGTCTTGGTTGACAGAACGCACTATCAATGATACGACATTTTGTCATGTAAACATCTTAAAACATACGATATTGTCGTATGTCTAAGATTGTTGTGGAATAAATGAACGGAAATGGTATTATAATAGACATGTCTAAACTTAAAAAAGAGCTTTATTTTTAGTTTTTGGTATTGATTTAATCTAAGTCAGAGTAAGATAAATTTTCTTTCTTAACAATCGTAGTAAAAGATATCATTGTGAGATCTTTAATCGAGGAAAAATAATTTCCGTCTTGTAGAATGAATCAAATCACAAGTGCATTTCTATTACAATTCACATTAGTTCAAGCATCTATCTCACTTTGGAAACAATTTTCGGGCCAACTATCTTTGTTCATATACATGTAAAAATTAAATGCATGCAGAAAACTAATCTACGTTCCGTGAAATTATATTTTCTATTTTGAAAAGGTATCTTATTTCTGGATATTCTATTGAAGTACAGAATATTTTAGGATAACAATTATAAAGGTGTTTTTCATACTCCTCTTTTTAGGATAAAATAATTAAAAATAAATGTATCTTAGAAACATATTATATGTGCAAACATTTGTTTGGTTGGGTTAAACGTTGCACCAACACCAAGACTTCATGTGCCCCAGTGCATTATTTCAGGTCCGAACGGGCACATGGCTAGAACCACCGGCAAACATACAATTAGAAAAGACACACTTCTAGATTATGTCGGAAGAGGAATAATTATATAAAATTAACCTCGTTATAATATTACTTTCTAAACAATGTATGTGTCTGAAAGTTGTACTATTTCAATGGACAATTATAAATCATTGACTCATTTGTTGACTGTATTGTCATTCTTGAACTGTTGATCTTTCATATATTATAGGTACGAGTTGTAGTATACAGACGTGATTTTCCCGGCGACAAACCTCTACAATTATACAGTCATGTTAACATCACACATAATGCAACAGCTCCAGTGTTTACACATGGAGATCTTGTATACACCCTCATGCCTGTGCTTACAACCACCACAGGCAATAATGAAATGCCGTTTTTAACCCATTTACATGTAACACAAATGTCCATACTTTTAAAAACAGCCATGTGACTGTGTTAAGAGGCTAACAAAAACACAATGTTATCGTGTAAAAATATTCAATTCATTTCGTGTGTAAAATCGTCTCTTTAAGGGTTCAAAAAGATGTTTATTAAAAGCTTGTATGCAAACTAACACCTTTGTTTTGGAAAAGATTTTGTGATGGTTTGGTTTGACAGAGTGAAGTCAATATACATTGACCAAGTAAACGACTTTTGTTTCTTAAAGCACACCGTAAGACATATAACAATACAAATTTGAATGGTGTGTATTTGCTTTGCGTCGTACATTACCCTAAAGCTGATGAGCAATTTTCAGGTGTATTAAAGGCCATACAAAATAGTTTAAAAAAGCGTGTATGTAGTCCAGTTTTTGAAGGGAAAATTATGTCTGACTCAATGTTTTGTTTGACAGAGCTCAAGCATTATTGTAGTAATATAGTTTGGCTAAATTAATGACCTTTGTGTTATTACATTTCAGATATAGTGGAACAGTTTTTTATATAAAGGGACAGGTCATGACAGAATATAATAAAAATTGGAATAATATGGATTTACGTATTACATAACCTTAGAGCGGATGAGTTAATTTCAATTTCACTAAATTGTTCTGTAACGCAATTTAGCATTTGCAGTTCATGGATGATCTTTGTATGCCTTTTTTTTTTAAAGAAATATATGCACAATTTCTTCGTTATTTGTTTTTCCAAAATAAAACAAACAATATTATGTTTTCTTTATAGAAAAATATTAAACTAATTGTAAGAATCGTACCGTGTTTGCTTAATTGCTTAATTTCGTTTTGTTTCCGATTAAAATGGCCTACATCAAAAGATGTGATGTCATATTGGCCTCATTCCATTTAACGCATGGTATCACGATCTGATTAGATTTATTGATACTATAAAAAAGTAGTTTAACGAGCAAACCCACTCAGCATTTCATTCAATTTTGTACAATTATGTTTCTTTAACGCCATAGCATATCTTAGTATAATAATAATAATAATAATAATAAACAATAATGTACAATATGTATGTGAAATAATATTTTGACATTATGTGGATATATTTAGAAAATTGCTTTTAATATAATTTGTTTTTTATATCTTACCACCATCGTTAACATCATGAAAGCATTTATTCGAACCTATTGTACACATACTGATTAGCTTAAGTTATTTGTAAGTTATATATAATTATTAGTTATTATTAAAGGTCTCATTGTATTTTATATCGCTGACGTTTTCTAAAATTATAACTTAATGGTGTCTTCATAAGACAAATACAATGTTAGGGATAATTTGACATGAAGCAAAAATCTTAAAATAAAACATCCCCCATCAATAAGTATACACGCATTTAATCAAACTGATTCTTGTTGTTGCTCTTTTTGCCGTGCAAGATCTTATTGCAATGCACCGATGACAGGCATATTTCAGTTGATGATGATATTCAATTATCAAATCAGCTAAATTAAATCTTAATCCGTAAGAAAGGCTAAATTTGATATTCATATTGTGATCATAAAGACTAGGTTTGATTCTGATTATCTTGGGTATAAAAAAGATAAGTTTTGTTTGATGAATTAATACAAGTAACGAATGTGCTGTTTGACTAATTATAAGCTGATTTGCAAATAAAATTTTTCTCTTTGATCTTTGAATGAAACTTATATACATATCTTTCCATACATTTAAAGAAATATGAAAACAAACAAAAGAGCGTTAGCATGTACAAGTATATGCATAAGATTTTCCTGATTGGACTAAGATGTATTTTTTACAATAATCATTTGGTTGACATACCTTAACATTCGTTAAGTAAATCTTGCAAGCTTTTATCACAAATTCATCATTTAACTATGTCAAGGTTTAGATTTCACAAAATTTGACAAATCACTGGCTTACATTTGTTCCTGAAGTACATGCATGACTTGCAAATTACCTCATGAGCTGCATGTTTCACTTTTAATTTTTAGTTTGGGTCATCATTCTTGTCATTGTTATATAAAAAAGAACTACGAATTCAACGTTAATTAAGTTGTTGAGTGAAAAATATCTGACTGATGAAATTCCACAGTAGCTTTTCATATAAAAATAAACATACCAAGATTGAAAAAGTAATTCCTTTGCGCAGAAACAAATCTACCTCGGACCGCAAAATATGGCAAAATATATCTTTTAACACTAATTAACTTTTTTTGTCCATTTATTAAAAAGGCGGTGAAAGCCAATAGAACTACACTTATCACAATCGTTTTTGATCGATTCTGACAATTTATTCTTAAAGTTTTTATTGCAATTTTCAAAATAATCTATAGATGTCATTTAAGTGATTTTTTTCTGATTTTCTGCTTTCATACCATCTTGTTTTTTCATACTATTCGTTGTAACCTTTCCTTGTCTTCTTACCATTCTTAATCAATATCAAGCGTTCTTTCGATTTCTTCTCTGAACGGCCAATAAGTGTGGCATAAAGCTTGCTTCAGGAAACAGATACCTAAATGGTTTCAAAACGGTCTTTTTGTCCAATTAAATAACTACAAATGACTACAATTTGCTGTTGTAAAGATTTATTCTATATACTTTCAGTATCGGCTTTCCGGGGTCTCTTATTTTAAATATAAGTCACAGTGACCCGTGTAGTTGCCAAAAGGTGTGTTTTTTCATAATGTTAGCTTATGTGTTCAAACGATCAAGAAACCATAAATGCGACACAAAAGCGCAGTGTAACCCCAACGTAAAATGACAACAGGAGTTTCATTTTCACTGTCATTTTGATGAATTATCATTTTTACTTTTCAGAAATGACATGCAAATTATTCTTGTTATGTTCAACAGCGACTTATACATACAAGATACATCAAAATAATAATAGTTTCAAGTAATTATACATTCGCAAGAGTAGCTTGTCGAATCCTGCGGCTTCTCTCTAAAACACAAAGCGCATTTTTTTTTCTATTAGTTGCACAAGTTTTAATATTATTACTTTCAGTCATAGAAATGTGCTGAAAGCACCTCATTAGAAATGTTTGAAGGCAACTTTTACGACATCCTTTTAGCAATGTGTGCGATTATTTTCCTGGAAGTATTTTATCCTCTCTAAAAGACAAAGAAATTCCATCATTTAAGTGCAGAAAGAATACAACCGCGGTAGGTTATATTTGTGATATACTAGATTTTATTCCTTTGATAAAACTTTAATTATATTTTGTTTTGTTTGATTTTAAGTATCACCAAGAATGTAAAGGTCATATGGCGACTTTCAATCTTTACGAGGGCTATTCAAATATGAATACAACTGGATCAATTTTCAGAAGTAGTTATCAAACAGTGCCAAAAATACTCACCACCATGTAATATACAAAGTTTTAGTCTTTTCATCCAATTTTTAATTGTGTTTTCATAATCTTTACGAGGTATACTGTTCAGACACTGTAAAAAAGCTGAACCTAGATTTTTTGGCGTTTGATATTTTTTTTCCTACTGAGCTTTATTTTTTGATCCTCGGAAACAGTAAAAAGTCAAAAGGGGCAAGATCTGGCGAAAAATGAGGTTGCCCATATTTTGTTATATATCTTTCGCCTGGGCTCATAAAAGTGAACATTCGTCTCATCACAAGTGATGATATTTGCGAAAGATCGATTGTTGGTTTTAGGGAACTGTTTCAACAATTGTGTGGAGGTGTGGTATTTGCTATTTTGTATGTAGATGGGGTATCCATATGGTATTTATCCTTTTCATTATTAAATCACGTCTTGGAATTGTATGAGCGGCTACTACATAGATACCGACGCATTAAGCTATATACCTTGTTGTAAATCTTGCATCAGTAGCAATCAAATACTTTACTTTTTCAACCATTTTCTATCGGCGTGCATGAGGTTGCCTCTTTTACTGAATCCACACCGATTTTAAATTTCTTACAACACCGTGTGACAGGTGAAAAAGAAAGTTTATTGTTCCCATAAACACGACACATTGCATTAAATGTAGTGGTTCTTGATATAGATCGCATGTTGTCAGTGACCAACTAATTTAGCTTCCGTGTACACGAGAAGATAGCATTAATCGAGCTATTGTCAAAGCTAGACTGACTGATTTTCACATGTAATTTATAAATTGTAATTTATAAATTGAGAGCTTACACAACAATCTTTAAATGTACATACCGTAGTTCGTGCCAAACTTGGTTAAAAGAAGCGAGATATTTGCCTTGTTGCATTCACATCCCTGGTAAAAGAAGAGCATGTATTACTTTAAGCACGAGTGGGCACCTTAGATCAGAGGTGAACTACTAGAAAACTGCGTAACATGATACAATGTTTTTAAAATATAGCTATGGTCATTCAAATGCACTAATCGTGCTACACAACCAATAACAATATCACAATCAATGTGTCCATCATAGAAAATCATCACTTTATCATTTTCTTTTACATGTTATAAGTAAAGAAAAACAAATACTATATGACATCAAGGCTACTGGAATAATCAAAATCACTTCCGCAGCAACTGAATTATCATCAGTTGATTTTAAGATAAAAACGTTGTATTAAAGTTTATTCTAATTTCAATATAATAATAAAATTTTCGTATTGTTGGTCATGTTTTTAATGACACACTTTAATGTTATTTTTTCTTGAAACTGTATAAACAATCTAGCGCTTACTATTTCTAGCGAATCAGTGTAACTTGCCTGAATTGATACCAAGTAGTTCTTCAGCCTGTTACTTTTACAATGGGCTTTATAAATCATACACCCGGAGATGTCTAATACGTCCCGTTTGCTCAATTAAAGCACTGTATATAGATTGGTTCAAAGATAAATTTCCTATTTTAACAATATTGAATTTCACGGAATTCATGATTTACATAAAAAGTTTATTTGTTTTGTAACATACAATATTATTTTATACAGACGTTTAGAGTGTTTATTTAGCATAATTATATAATTATCTTTTTTTTAAGAAACCATCAATTGCATGTGACAGTAGTAAAATACATACTGCTATTTAAAGGAAAAAATATTTTGTTCGATTTTCATTTTTTTCTAAATGTTCTATTACTGTTTATTCCTTTAGTTTATTGTTCGCATCGTAACAACGTATATACAAAATCAAATGTTGGTAAAGTGTAAAGATAAGCTGGTTTATGGGCACATGTGTAAAATGTCATTTTCAGTCTTGCGCTTAGATATGTAAGCATAAATATCCTGTCAAAGTGATATAATAGAAGTTCCATTTTTGATTCATTTGTAATATGCAAAATAGTGTTTTATTTGTTCACATAAGCGAACGTAATATAATTGAACTTTAATAAGGATTAAAATATGAAATAATTTACAACGCTAAAACATCTGACAGACAGATTCAAACCTGCCTGTAAAGACCTTAACCCAATATGCCATAAACATAATCAAAAGATCAATGAATGGTCCTAAATAAAAATAAAATAATAGCAGTTTGATAGTTCAAAACAATGTGTGTTTGTTTGTTCAGAACCCGGTGGTATATCACCTAAGCGGATTTCCCGAATATTAACTAGTACTTACCACCTTTTTGCAAGTGAACGACCACTTATCCCACATTATTTTAGAATCAACAGCAAATATGAGACTTTTAACTAGGAGACTCAGTGTCCGAGATCAGTTTTTATTAAGAAAGTCTTAGCCTAAAGATCGAAATAATCAGATGGCTATGTTACAACCGGTTTTGAAATAAAACGAGTGTTGCAATAAATTTATCTAAAACTCGTTGCGATATCATAAATTTTTATTCAATTTTTTTCACAACCAGTTTTGCAATAAATTCTTTTTATATCAGATTTGATAGATAGATATTACTCATAACAGTCTAATGTAAATCTGTTTATATAAGGAACCAAAGTGTTTGCAAAACAACATTTTTTGTTATTACCCCTCAATTTTTTCGTAATGTTAATTTCCCATAGGCCTCTGGGAGTTTTTCTTACTGTTAATGCAAGTGTACCACGTGACTAAGAATTTTTTATTGTTACATACGTAACAGTATTTTTAGCAGTATAAAATCTGGTCACGTGGTCTATTTTCTAAATAAAATGAAATAAAATGGCCGCCATTTTTTTCATGATTCATTCTTATTTTCGACGATAGGGCATCGCCGAAGTAACTATTACCATTGAACTATTTCTCTCATAAAATTTAGTTCTCTGCAACCTAGAGTTCCTTACGCGTGTAAAATATCGTTTTGTTAAATAGTCAAAAGTAAACATCCGTTTTCAACGGAAGTAATTGTAATGTGAATAATTTTGTGTCAAACTTGAAAAACAAACCCATGTGTTATTTATATATTATTACTATTAATATGCCGTTATTAAATTAAACAACAATAACATACAATTATCATACATTTTATAATAATAACTTAAGAATAAAAATCGATATAAGATCATGTTAACAAATTTATTGAATAAATATAAAATCACTTAATATCATAACAAGAATGATATTATAATATAAAGAGTATCATACTAATATATTAAACATGATAAACTGGTTGTGAAAAAAGTGCAATAAAATAATATCATCGCAACGAGTTTTGCAATAATATTGTTAAGACTTACATAAATGTACGTGTGTGTTTTGAACTTATTACAAGGTGTTTTATATGTATAGCCAAAGATTTTGCGAAATTACAATTGTTGTCGATAATGTAAATGAAATGTGCTTATATCAAATTAAACAAAAACACATTTATAAAACATCATGTATTTCGCAATGATAAATAGATGAGATTAGAATGGATATTTAATGTTAAATCATAATTATATAAATATTTAATGAACAACCTCACTGCATGTCAATCCTTATATAATAAAGATATAATAATGACATTATAATGTTCAAGGGATAACCTTTATATCACATCTGATATAAGAAGAATTTATTGCAAAACTCGCTTTTATTGCAAATCTGGTTGTAAAACAAATGCATCAAAATCATGTCATTGCAACGAGTTTGGCAATAATATTGTCAATTTACACAAAAGTACGTGTGAGATTTGAATTAATTACAAGACAATTTCGGTGTATATCACAGAGTTTTGAGCCAAATTTGTTCCAAAACTACGATTGTTGTGGATTATGTTATTGTGTTGATATTTCTTAAAAAGGCATTCAATTAGCATATACCTTGTAATAATACATATATCAGTTTAAAATGGGTATTGATGTTAAAACATATATGAGAAATGTTAATTGAATATATTCATTGCATGCCACTCCTTATATAAAAAGATGAACATAATTATGTTAAGAGTATTTTTATTGCAAAATTGGTTGTGAAACAATTAAAACAAAATTATGTTATCTAAACGAGTTTTGCAATAATATTGTCAACACTTACACAAAAGTGCTTGTAAGTTTTGAACTTATTACACGATAACATCTATGTATATCACAAAGTTTTAAGCCAAAACTCTTGCAAAACTTAAATTCTGTTGATTATGAAATTGTGCTGATACTTAATAAAAACCATTCAATTTTCATATATTTTGCAATTATGAATAGATGATTTTAGAATGGGAAGTGAGAAAGTTATTCAGTACAAATAATTCCGATATATTTTGTGATCATACACTTTGTATCTTTATTTCTCACCCAATCAAAATACATTTAATTGTCAACGGTGGTACCACTAAAGTAAATGCTGGAAATAGATATCGAAATGGTTTTCTTTCAGTATTTCTTTATGTAGGATGGCTTTAGCTAAATAAGTCCGACTATCGTTTTATTCATAATATAGTATATTTATAAGCGAAATATATAAATTTGCCGAATTTACATGGCATATGAAATGTTTATTCTGCAAATGCCTCTTAAAAATTCACCAGAAGGTTTGACGATATTTATACAGTGTCAGTACAGTTACAACATTGAACTATTCAAGGATATACATGTATCACCGCCATATTTTTAAGAAGCTTTGATTTCAGACAGATCTTATCGTCATATTATGAATTCCAATTTTTACATAATCATGCCTTATTGACTTTTATATTCTTGCAAACAAAAAATGATATTAATTTATGATTGAATTTAAGCCAAATTTAATGGAAATATTAGTTCAAATTATTAATTATACAACAATATCAGCCCTTGCTAATACTTAAACCAGTTCTGCCGCCTTTTTTGACAGAATGCACTATCAATGATACGACATTTTGTCATGTAAACATCTAAGATGGTTGTGGAATAAATGAACGGAAATGGTATCATGCTAGATATGTCCAAAATTCAGAAACTAGAGCTTTATTTTAACTTTTGTTATTGATTAAATCCAAGTCAGCGTAAGATAAATTTTCTTTCTTAATTACCTTAGTAAAAGATAGCATTGTGACATTCAAAGATCGAGAAATAAATTTCCTCTCGTAAAACAAATCAAATCACCAGTACATTTCTATTACAATTTACATTACTTAAAGCATCTATCTCACTTTGTAAACAATTTACTTTTCTCGATTTATATGTAAGATTTAAATAAGTGCAGAAAAATCTAAGATCCATGCAAATATTTACAATTTTGAAAACTTAAGGTAAACTTTTAAAATGAGTGTTTTACTATAGAACAGAATATTTAAAGTTAACAATTATGAAGGCTTTTATATAATTGTGTTTACGTTATTTGGTTGAGTTAAACGTCGCACCAACGCAGTAAAGTTCATATGGCAACCTTCAAGCTTTTCTAGTGGAGGAATACCAGAGGGGATTCCCATTGCACATTATTTAAGGCACGAACGGGTACATGAGTTGAACCACCAACGTTTGATTTTTTCCTCACAGAATGCACAAACATAAATTAATATTAAGGAGAACAATTCATATCGGTAGTTATTGAAACTATAATTTTATAAATGAAAAGCAATAAGTGCAAAACAAACTCATTTATAATGGTTTATTGTTTCATTGTTTATAAAATATTAAATTAACTTGTTTAAAAATTCTATAGAAAAAATATTTTTTAATAATATTTGTGTACTAATAATTGGCTACTTTTTATAATGTTTAATGCAATTTCGTATTGACTGTTTTTTTCCTCTCTAAATATAAGCGAAGAGGATAACCTGTTTTATTGAAAAGAAACTTTACATATTCAAGATATTTATGTCGATATTCTGTTTTATGTTTTTCTCCATAAAAGATTGTACTTGTCATATTTTGGCAAAGACCTCATAGTTAATGTAAAGATATGTAAATAATAATTTCTCGAATAACATAATACTGCGCTCCTGCGATATATATGCATTGTCCACTATTTCCGCACGCCCTGATACTTTGCAGCAGGTTACATTAATTTTGATAAATGACATTTGTACATTTTGAAAAAAATATTTTGTTATCTATATAGATTTTGTTTTTAATTGCTGACATTTATAGATGCTTTAAAAGTCGGGTTCATTACTTTAACGGGCATTTTTCGTTTTCATTTATTAACCCCGAAAGTAATTTCTTATATATCTTGGATGAGCAATATAAAGTCCATCAAAATTTCTACAAATGGATTTACCAACTTTTATCAGTATAAACACATTTTGTTAAGCTTGAAAAATGTATTGCATAAAGTTAACTTATTCACGATAAACTGATAAATTATGCACGACCTGATATTGGCAGATATTCTTACAACTCGAGTGTCGGATGAATAATATGTTTAAATTTGCATACTTGAATTAAAGCAATTCAAGTATGAATGTAAAAGTTATCAGGGACTTAATAAAGTTATTAAATTAATAATAACTTTCGTTCCTATCAAAGCCTTTCAAACTGTCTCAATCTTCAACCATGTATAAAGCATTTGGATAAATACACCATGTACGTCATTTCATCATAATTTGTTGGAAGGATATTTTCTAGCATTATTGAAGAGATGATTGGAAATATTTTACCATTTCTTGACATATATCTCGTATGTGCGGGAAGTATCGCACCAAGATCTAAAAAAAGGCATGGATAAAAGCAATTTCCTTTGTTAGTTTAAAAGACAATGTTCAGTTTCATTATTTTTAATAGTAATTATATAAACTACTTCAATAACTTTATATGCTTTCCTCCCACAATATCTTGACTGCAATACATAACTCAAATCAACTAAAAAAGGGAAAAGAAATCGTACTGTAAAAAGGTTTATTAGTAAAATACTTGGGTTTTAAACCGACTGCAAAATATTTTTTACATATTTTTTATGCAATTTTAAGTCTATACCGAGTACCAGAAAGTCTAAACGAAATAATGATAAAGACTCTGAACTGCCCGAACACTGAGATGTTGATAAGCATAGTCTTGTGAATATGTTATTTCAAAATAACCGAATTTGAATCATAAATGTAACTTGATAAGCTTGATAAGAATTTTAACCTTACATAGAACCGTCCGTAATAATTGATTTGAATAAATTAAAAACTAGAATAATAAAATAGAATAAGCTGAAAATTATTTGAAAGATTTAATCCGTTTCAATGGCAGTAATGATAGTGACGTCATATGCTACTTGTAGCTTTATGCAATAAAACACAGTGAAGTTATGCAGGAAACAGATCGAGAGATCTCACTTTTCCTATTGTTTTTACAATCGCTAAATGATTAAAAGGAGACCTAATTGATGAAAAAAACGACATTTAAATGTCTATGAATAAATTGATGTTTTAATGACATAACACTTAAATGTTTCAAAGGCGCTAAAGAAACCATAATTTTCAAACTGGAACGCAATGCTGAGCTATTCTTACTAGTCTTATTAAGATAAATTACACATGCAAGGATTGCGTAGGTGTGCACCAAAACATTAAACAAAATATATTGCTGTGTTTACATCTGTTACGGAAACACTCCTGCTAAAATAAATGTCAAAGTTAGTTTTTGTAGGAGTGTAAATATGACGTACAAGTGCAATAATAATTGTCTTTTATTTTTATGATCAGTTATCATTACCGATAATGCCTGGTATCTTTAGTCATATTACTTTTAACGTTATTACTTCCGCAAATGACATCTTTCAAGTCATTCACATTATCGCTTTTATTTCTCACATATTTCTTTGTTTTAATTTCATTTTGTAGATAAGCGCTTTTTATCAATTTAATTGTGTGTAATTTTGATTAACATTGTCTTTAAAGTTCAGTCGTAGTTTCAAGAATATTATATGCGGTTGGAAAGCTTACACATAACATTGCGTAAAAGGTCAAATGAGTCAGTTTGATCTTTACAATCTGGTACTAAACTATGCCATGAGTGTATATTTTACAACACTTACGAAATGTAAGGTAATCTGTAGTTTGATCTTACGGGTTTATTGTATATATAAATGAACTGGTATTTTCAGGCAATTTCCTGGTTGATAACATAATGAAACCCATTTTAAAGTGCTGTAACAATTATTATTTCACACAAGTCTTTATAAAATGCCACCAGTGCATTTCAAATGTTAGCATTTTACATGGGTCAGCCTCGTTCTCGTTTTTTATGTTGCCACTTCATCAATGCTATATCAAATTAATCGAAATGTACTCTCTCCATCTAACATTGCTGTTATTTTAGTGCCGAAAGATAAATAAAAAATTAATAAATAAATAAATAAATAAATAAATAAATAAATGAATAAAAAATAAATAAATAAATAAATAAATAAATAAATGAATAAAAAATAAATAAATAAATACAGTATTATTGATCCCAGTCTAGTCTCTTTGTCACTTTCTAAATTCAAGCAAACCATTTCAAATTCATCACAAACTTTGTACTCGAATGAACAATGTTCTGGCAATAATGTAAATTGTTTTGGTGTGAAATGAAGGTGTCATTTTACATTGTTGAAAACAATACCGACAATGCAACGGCAAAAAAGAGGAGTATTGTACATGTACTCAACAATATTTACAATTCTAATACTACTATACATTCACGTAGTAGGTACTGAAAGATGCTTACAATTCTCTTTTCTCAAAAAGATATGTTTTGAACTAGATATATTGCGATGATGGAGATTGAAGAGTTGCCATGTGTTTTTGCGTACATGTATAAAATGTGTACATAGTTCATAGGTTATGAACATAAATATGAACAAGGGAAAGCAAGTTCTTGAAACGTATCATGTGACAATGACAAAATTATGACAAAATATAGGTTCCTATAATCGGCAATACTACTATACAGTTCAAAAAATTTGATTTAACTGCAAACAGAATGGTAACAAATGTTATATCAATTTGTTTGTGCATTAGACCCTTGCAAGTTGTTAACAGTTCTGCTACAGAAATAAAATTACTTTGTGGGTGTAGAATTTAACAGATAAAATTTTACATAAACCCATTACTTGATATAGATAAACCAGAAAATAGTCCTACGACAACAACAACAACAACAACACAAAAAGAAGAATTCCAACAATACATTTTTATTCTGAAATATATTATGTCAAAGAATTATTATTCTGTATATTTATTCTTATGAAAAGGAACTGATAGATATTACGTAAATTAATATGAGTATGGCGTCTAATTCCAAACCCATTCAATCAATGTTGTGACACTGAGCAAACATCGGTATTTCAACATGAATACAAAAACAATCAAAATACCAAAACAATCAAATCGATGTTTGGAAGACAATCTCATTATCCTCATTTTTTTAAGAATAAGTTTCCAATACACAATGGCTATCAGGCTGTAAAAGATCGAAGACGAATCTCATTGTTGAACGGTCTTTGGCGATTTTATGCAAGTGTATTTTAATATATATTTCTTGCAATCGGAACTCATTAAAATAAAGACAGAAACATCACAAATATTGTGCATTATACTCTATATTCTTATATAATCATTATATACATAATTAAATTTAAATAGCAAAAGGATACATGCGTTGCCTGCACAGAAATCCAGTGTTTATTATGATGTGTTATATCTTTGATTCTTGAATATATTTTAGCATGCCGTTATTGTTGTGTTTATGGTATTTTAGCTTCTTCTATTAGGCCTGTTTTTTAGTTTGGTTGTTCAAGAATTTCCATTTATTTAATGTATACTCAGCCTTGCATGTGTTTTTTTCTCAAATAATTCCTGGAACAGACTGTCTATGATATGAATGCTTCTATCTGGGATCTCAAATTTCTACTTTATTTGGTTTCGCTTTATTGTTTCTTATTTTTGGTACACGCACCCTTTTACTTGGAGATATGACACATCTTTTCAGGATATGGCACGAACATGTAACATTAAACTTAAAGCTTCCATAATTATCGTCGTAAGAACACATCTGCGGAGGTATCTAGACTCAATACTTAACGTAAAATGGTTAAATGTTGAATTCTGCTCAAATCAATACTAGAGGCCGTTGATGCAAGCTTACACTTCCCAGAATAATCGTGAATCAATTAAATCGACGGTACAACATTATCGTTTTTATCAATTTTGCCGTTGTTGCTTCTTTTTGTTTCTGTGCATTTTATGGACCTTAGGTGATTGAGAACTTTTGAAAAATTCAATACATTTTTATGAGTATGGAAAATATTTCAACTTTTTTCGACCTTCTGATACTTGCATATGTGTTTTGAATGATTCTTATGTTGTCTGAGATTTGAATGGTTTAAGTCGTTACAGCTGATTTCAAGTGGTAATGTTATTTTATTACATACTCACAAGAGTTAATCAGAGCTGTTCAGTCTTTTTCTGAAATGTACCATGCTCTGAAATATACCATATATTTGAAATGCAAATATCCTTTCATTTAAAAAATAATATATCCCAAACAGTGATTTTATCGCTCAATAACATCACTGTTTGGAGTTCGGATGCGACGAAAATATTATATCACGAGGGCGTAGCCCAAGTGATATTATGATGCGCATCCGAACGACAAACAGTGCTGTTATCAAGCGATAAAATCACCGATTTGGATACATTGTTTTGATTCTAACACGACATCAACAAATAAATGCTGCCGTATCTGATATTAATTAAGCAAAATTGTGCCTGATTTGTTTCCGAACTTATTTTCAGCGCGTCGGATTTTTTTTAGTGGTTACGTCACAATTATGATGATTACGTCACATATCTAAATATAGAACGTCAACTGTGACTTTATTGCATAAAAACACACACTTCTGTTTCTTCTATATTCAATAGTGAAAAATGCGGGTCGTGTTAGAGTAAGCAATAACCATTTAAAACCTCTTACATGTACGACACATAGAATATAAAAACAAAGGCAGATCATAATATTGTGAAAAGGTAGGTAATGTAAAATATTGTTTTCAGATAATTACTGATGCCTACCTGTAATTTCATTTACATTTTGTTTGTGTAAAGCTTGCGAATGTAAGGTTTTGTAATGCAATATGCGTCATATTATTGAAATATCTCAACTAGGCTTAATCAAACCGAGCCTGTAACATTTTCAATTTTACCTTGTTGGGCTTTCTTTAGGAATTCTGTTTTTCTATATTTTGGTATCAGATCTGGCACACGATACTGTCGTGATTCATACATTCAGTTCTGTGAAACAATCTTTCAAAGTTTCTGAATCTTGAACGTTTTGAAGAGACGTACCAGTACCAAATAAATGATATTGACTCGCAGGGAACATTACATTGTTATATTGCATCTCTTTTGTCTGTCAAAAGTTTCTCCGAAGTCTTTACTGAAACTTTAAACATCAATATTAGTAAATAAAAGATTGTTTTCTCAGTTTGAATCAAGATTAATGAGATAGCATGACAGACTGAATCATGTCTTTGTTACATTGCAACTTTGTATGTTAACGTGCGTTCTTTGGACAAAAAATGTCGGATTATCTTCACACGCAATCGTTAGCGAGATTATAACAATGGACAATGCAAACAATGAATAAAGTTATTATTGTAATCAAACATATGATATATTGGAGTTACAAAGTATAAAGAATATCTGAGTTAGCAGATTTTTCAATTCAATTGACTTGTTAAAATTATATGTATCGGAATTTACACGAAGTTCTTAGATGACAGAGGGTTAATTGTAAACAGTGCGTCATCTCCATAACGCCGCGTGCTGATTACAGTGTGAAAATGGAAAATAAAAGTCTTCGGAACATGACATATACTGACTATAATGAAAATATAGAAATGACATCAATTTCGTATTCTTATTATAATTATGAAAATATTTCTGAATATGAAATATTCGACAATCCGTTTTTAAAGCAACCTCCACATTTACTTGTTGTTTATGTGCTGGCATACTGTGTAGTGTTTCTTTTTGGATTAATTGGTAACAGTTTAGTTATGGCTGTGATAATTAAAGATCCTGGAATGAGGAATGTAACAAATTATTTCATTCTGAACATGGCTGTAGCTGATATGCTTGTTACATTATTATGTGTGCCGATGACTCTGTTAACTAACATTATCACAGGTAAGTTTAACAATTAGTGTTTGTTTCCGCTACTTTTATTCATTTTTTTGCAATTATTATTTTCTTTTTTATATCCGGGAAAATACAACAAACAATCAAACTAGTAACATATTAAACGACATAAAAAAGAAACCCATATGCATTTTTATTTACTTAAGATTAAAAATAAATATCTGTGGAATAGAAATGGTAAGGTTTAAATAATTATATTATCCAATGATATTGTGTTACCTGATTTGAATCTGATTTCCATAAATTCACCAAATTATGAAAGCAAGTGTATGGTAATATGATATATTTCTACAATTGCCTTATAATTAAACTAAATGAGGAAAACTAAACCAGAAAAAATAGGGAAATTACTCTTTTAATGAAAAACCGTCAAATGTAAAAGTCAAAAGTACGTGTGAATATTGATTAATGGTGGTTGCCGTATCAACAAACGGAGAGAAATATTAATACTTTTTGTAAACTATATTTTAAATATCAATTTTGTAGATTTTAAAAAATAAAGGTATTTCACCATTTAAATTACAATGTATAACTTAAATAGAAAAACCATAAAAAGCCGCCCGGTTAACTGAATAGGTGGAGCGTCGGAGTGCGAATCGGGCGACCTATGTTCGATTTCCACAGGTGTATGTCATTTACATTGTGATTAATCAGGAAATCACTTTTTATGTCGGTCATTTGCATTGTACCTCTATTCCCGTATGTATGGAAGTTTTTGGTTCATTGCGAAAGTGAAGGCAAATGGACCTTACTGGCAAATTGCTAGAAACAATGCGGTGGGGTAAATTCTATGCGGCTTACTGCCGTGATCTGGAGTAAAAACTACAAACACAACCACCATCAGAAAAAAAAACTGCCGTATATTCGTTTTATAAGAAATGATATCGAAACAATATAATTATTTAACAGTTATTATGTGTTAATTTATGAAAACTTGTTTGTACTATGAAACTTCTGCTTCGTTTAAAGGCAGTATAATTATAAATACAATTCTATAAACACATACCAGAAGTTGTAATATTATAGAAATATAAAATTTATTTTCAATTTACAAACTTATTCAAAGAGAGTATTAAAGACAAGACTTAATTTCCTAGAGATATTATTTAAAGTATTAAATAATGACTGCTGACATGAATCTGAATCAGGTCATGCAATGCAATTATTTCAAACTTGTTAACTGGATCTTAGAGGGTACTATACAATTTCCCTTCCAATCATACATTTTATGCTTCTTTTTCTAATCCAACTACATACGCAACTGAAACATTGTCGTTCGTTTACGTGTTATAATATCTAAAACTATCACCAAAACAATGATGTATATTAAAGATTCATATTTATTTAGAATGGGAGTAATGGCCATGGCTCACATAACTTTCAGAAATAATTTATAAATTATATTGTAATTTATCTAATAATGAAATAGAAAGAAGAAAGCCCTGGGAACAGATGCTGACTTGGTTCCTTTGAAATTACAGTAAAAACGGCTGGTGTCGAATACTGAAAAACGCCTCACGCAGATAAACAATATCATAATATGTAATTAAATATTGCTATCAAACACAAAATTAATGTTTGTTATCATACTATTTCATAACAAAAAAGTCGTTCTACTATTGGTCCTACAACATCCATTTGTTTTCTGAAATACCATCAAATCTGTTCAGCATTTGAAATTGTCCACCCACACATAACTGTGAGCCATGACGTGCCGTGTCAGTCTGAAAAACAAACCGAAAAACACGACAGCAAACACAAGTAATGTTAATTTACAATTCATACATCAACGAGGGAGAGGAGGGCGGGTGCCCAAAATTTCATAAGTAAATAAAACATGAACATGAATATTTTACAAAATCTACACCGTCCGAAATTGAACCTTCCCCTATACAAATGGCGAAAGGAAAAGGATGTGCTAAATGCCGATACGTCAATTGCCGTACTGCAAATACAGATTCATTCCCCATGTAACCTGTTCCAGCCTTTAGTGCTCAAACAATATTAACCAAATGACTCGAATCAATCTAAAATTCACGACATTCACATAAACGTTTGTTACGTATTCAAGACATTGTTTGTTATCTGCCAAGCAATGGGAAATACAATTAAGGCTGAATTCGATGAAGTTAAATTTTGATTCCCGACAAGCATCGCAGAATGACTCTCAGCCTCATCAATAAAGCTTGTCTAATTGCATGACATTAAAAATCACTTTCTTTTCAGTTGAAAGCCTGATTTAGCTCTTGGTACACGGAAAATTACCTGATTAAGTACTGACATTAATGAAAATGTCAGTTCATTTGTAAATAGAATGGTTTCTTACGCCTACTTCGGTCATTTATTACGTATTTCACACACCAGGAATTGTTGCTAACACGTATGTTAATTGGAATGTTTATCTTAACGTGAATGTTGGCAAGAAAACATGTTGTTGGTTAAATTGAATTATCAAATATAGTCCAGAAACGCTAGAAATAATAGATTATCTTTGCTTGTTTATTTGAGACATGTATTCAAATCTTGACTTACATTCCAATGCACAGAACATCTTAATAGATACGGCCCAGAAAATACATTTAAAACAGTTTGGTGTCGCGATAACTAGTTAATGACTTGATAAGACTCTTCTAGCGTGCATAATTATTTTTCAATATTTGATGAATAATGCAGAGTGATATTGGACAAACAAGGTAGTTTTGCCAATACATTGCGTTGTTTAAACAAATCTTAACAGAATCTCCTGGATAAAAACATGAACTAAATCTTAAGAATACATCACCTTATTTTCATTGTATTGAATACAATTACATTAGAGACATTGTAAAGAAATTCCCAATCTAAATTCAATTAAGCTATATGATTATAATTTTAATTATCGTTATATAGAGCTGAGCTTTACCATAGCTACATAAGCAAGATAAGCGTTCTATACATGTAAAACGCGGCAATGAAACAAAGTTTGATAGGTAGTTATTCAATTCATTAATACGTCAATATCAATTGCTTACAGATAAAAAGAAGTTAATTTAACAGTTTAATTAACAGCTGCGTCTGTGACGCTCAAAAACAGACACTTCTCAAAATTAGACAATGGTCAAATAGTTTTAATGTTGTACATCATTTACTAAAGCAAATAACAACTTGATCTAGTGCAGACAGTCTCATTTACCGCTTTGAATGGGAGAACTTGTGTAATAATATAAGTCAATGTGCGGTAATAATCAACGAATTTTTCAGTTTTTTATGTAAATATTTCCGCAGTTTTGGTCTTGAATGTTTTTTTAAAAACTAACGATTTCAGGCAGGGGCCGCTTACACTATCTCACATGTATTTTCATTGTATTGCTGGTTTAATGGTTTACGTTACAGTTGAATGTACAGTTAGAATCATAGGAGAAATGTAATTAAGGGTAAATGTAAAATACTTTCGACCTAAAATTTATCGTTGGCTATATGCACAATCATGTTCAGTACTTAGGTGCTACTGCGTCGGCGCCTCTATCTTTGCACGCATTTGGGCTACGAAAACCATTCGAAGAGAATACAAGTGACATATTAGATATTATATTCATAATAGCAATGGTGTAACGGCCTAAAGGGGCAGTATGAAAAGGCCACTCTTAAACGTTATAGTTTTTCAGGTTAGTAATTTATATGTTTTTCTTTTCTGCTTTTTTATTTCTACATTTATGATTGATTCGTTTCTGTAACATTCTGAGTTAGTAATCATTGTGCTGAGTATTTTACAACAAAATATTATCATACCACGACTTGTTGGTTAATAAGTGCTGGTATTTTTTTTAAAACATAGCCATGCAAATCATTTGCCAATTCAGTAAAATGCGAGTTAGGCAACAAATCGTCCGTTTATTTAATCTCGTTAAATGTGTTTCCTTGTAATGCGCAAGGCGTTTTTGAATAGATTTGTTGGAATATTGAACGAAACGTGAATTAAAGTGTGTTTTTACAAATGTGATTTATTTCCTTGATAAGACTTGATAAGATTAATTTGCCATTTTAAGTCATTTTTGCAGCAATGTAAATCTGTCGTAAATGAAAAATATTTCGAAGAATTTCATGATATGATAAAGCTACAATGTGAATGTGTGTTTTATTCAAACGATACGATAATTTGACGAACAGAACGCTATGTAAAAGAAAGAGCATCGAAACACGAAGCTATCTATTTTGTACGAATATATGTACCAAGTATTGGCAAGTATCATAGGCAAAAAGAACTACAAAACACACGTTGCCTAACAAAAAAGTAAGCTAAATACACCAGCAAATGGGAATATGACTTTTCTATCGTTATCCCTTTCTTAGTCGTCACAATAAGTGAAGACAAGAAACAGATAAGCAAATCAACGAGCATGCTCTATTTTTAATCCAGATAAAAAGTGCGGGTAACTTATATTGTGCATGTATTGGTATACGTTTTAACTCTGACACCTTTTCAAATGTCTCAAAACTATGGTTAAAGTATCTAGTTACACATCTGTGACACTTTCTGAATTGGTTTCATTTAGTATACAGAAGACTTTTCTCTATCTGAAGGTGTCCTCAACTTGGAGAGTACTAATTGATGACAAAGACGCCTTTCTCATATATATTGAGATTACATTAAAATTGTTATTAATACGTTGCATTTCCCAACTTTAATCAAATTCATGCGGTGGTAATTATAACAATGTTAATACATATTCATAAGGTGTTTTGATTTTTTTAATGGACAAAAACAATATATTTCTAATGATGTACTGCAAATTTGGGCAGTATTTGATGTGATGTTAAAGTATAAGCTTTCAAAGAAGAATGCTGTGCATAGATACAAAATGTCAGAATGCCTTGCATATTATATTGATGAACACATATTTCTTACGAAACACATCAGTTACGGGAGAAAGAAATTTAATTAACGGCGGACAGTCTCGTTAACTTTATATTGGAGAACTCGAGTGACAACTTAAGTCATTTACTTGATAATGAGTATCAATTGGTCAAGTCCAATAACACAATAACGAATTCCTTAGCAACCGTTAATTGTGAATAATAAGAATTGAAACATTATGTCAGTAAATCATTGTAACAGATACTTTGTTTGTTTTGTAACGATCAGAGAATAGCTGATGAAATTTAATTCACTTTTTACTCCAATGTTCATTTTATACATATTTCTGAATAGACATTTTCAGTGGACAATCAAATACAGTTTTTTTATGAATTCTTGTATGAATGATAATATCACAATGTCTTGTTGTCATAATCCTCGCCTTAAAAGAAGCTGCAATTCTGTTAAACGGTTAACTAAAACGTAAGAAAGGGATTTTTCGTTTTATCATTAAAATTGTTGTGTAGACCAATTAACTATACTTAGTATTGAGTGTCTTAATGTCATACCAACAAAAAATAATTTCGCAGTTAAAATGAAAAAGTACACTGTATTTGTATCTTCCACGACTATTTATCTTATTATATTGATGATTTAGATTATAAAATGTATTCATGTAAACTATTATTTGAATTTTCTAAGGTGACCTACAGGCCTATTGGGTTGGGTGTAATGTTTAATTACCACTCTTATTTGTAAATTGTCATATACATGTCACTATGATAAAATATCTACTTACAACTTAATTTACATACTTAAAACATTATGTATCATGGCATTTTTTCTTTACTAAACAAAGTCAATATATATAAAAACTATGCATGATCACATAATCCCACTTGTTCAAATCACTTGGGACAGACCTTGAGTGAATTTGATCGATCCAAAGATTATATTTAATCTTTCCATGACAGACCTGATCAAGATTATTTTTTCTGAGTTCTCCGGTCTTCTTGGAAATTACATTTTGTGTCAATACTGGTAAGAAATATCTTTTATAAATATATAATGGGCCGAACGGAACGTATTCACAAACTTGTGAAACACAAAACATTAACTTTTCAAAGGAATTTATATCACCGCCGTCGGATTGTACAGAAAAGGTTTTCTCAATTTCTATAAATGGCAATAGACAAAAAACATTAATTGCACCTTTTTATCCGGTGTAATACATCAAAACCCGTTCATTGATATTGTGTGACAAAAGTCATAAAGACTACATTTAGAACTAGTGATTATAACCATAATATTTTTGTGTGAATTGATTCAGTGTTAATGTTATCATAAAGACTAATATATGTTAAAAGCCCACGAAAGAGCATTGTATGTTAAAGATGTACAACTGGTTTTCGAAACCATTTTTTTTCAAAATATTTTTTTTAAAAATCGAGTCTGCAATGTTCATTTTAATTTGTTGTAATGAATACTTCCGAAGGATTACATTTCTTCCAGATATCTTCCATCAGGGCTATTGAAGAGCCAAAAAATATGTTCCAGTAAAGAACTAACCAAAGTTGTGTCGGTTGCTGTAATGATTTATCAGACTCAATGACATTATAGGAAAAAGTAACATTTATAACATACATTGATAGGCATACTGGGTAAATTATCTTGACTCATATGTTAAACATATCGTCTATCTATGACAACATATTTCGCTATTTCGCCCTGATATATTTTTGCCGAATCTGAAGGGTTGTCTATCTATTGCAAAATAGCAGTCGGAAATTATATTTAACGGTCTGAGGATTAAAATAGAACGTGATCGCATAATGGCTTTAATTATATCCTTTATTGTTTGATATAAATGTTATTGCGTTTTATATTTCATTGTTACACCAAAGTAGGGGACGGTTTTCTCAGCATTAATTGGAAATAAAAGCATATTAAACATACACAATTGTATCAATACATTTAATGTGTAAGAGTAAAAACTAATCAAACGGAAGGTTCTGAACATTGAGCATTGTAAAATTTAAATGCAATAATCAAAGGGGCTTTAAAAATACTTCCCTTATTTCACGTGTATTGGAATTTTCATTTGAATTATCGGATGACAGAGGGTCAGTTTTAACTGACTATCACACTCGTTGTACGCTTATTTAACAAGTTTAGCCTTCTAAGATTAAGAAAATGGAGAATATTAGTCTTGGAAATAGCACATATACTGATTATCAAATGAAAAATATAGAAATGACATCTATTACTTTAAATAATGATTATGAAAATATTACTGAATATGAAATATTTGACAATCCGTTTTTAAAGCAACCTCCGCATTTACTTGTTGTGTATGTGCTGGCATACTGTGTAGTGTTTCTTTTTGGATTAATTGGTAACAGTTTAGTTATGGCTGTGATAATTAAAGATCCTGGAATGAGGAATGTAACAAATTATTTCATTCTGAACATGGCTGTAGCTGATATGCTTGTAACATTATTATGTGTGCCGATGACTCTGTTAGCTAACATTATCACAGGTAAGTTTAAATTCGGTTTTCGTTCTACAAATTTTTTTTCGTCATTTACTTTAATATATTTTGCAATTTCAAAACAATCTTTTGATTGAATATTACAAATATACATGTAGTTTCATAAATAAAATTCCAAGAGGTTAACAATAATTAAGATTTTTCGTCGAATGATTGGAATCCCAAGTGGATCAAACATTGCATATTTTTATACTGTATCATATAACTGTATGCTTATTTAGTATCTAAACAGCCTTAATAAAGGATAGGTTGTGCACAAGGTTTTGCCTTTAACACGGTTAACCTTTACCACAGTAATATTTATGTTTTGTTTCAACGTATGCAGTATTTTTCATTTTGGTTTATGCTACGATTAATTATTTGAATGAATTTCAGATCACGCCCTCCCTCGATCTATGTAAGATTTTCAAATTGTATGTTTTTGGCTTTTTGACATCGGAGGAGTTCCTGTAAGCAACTGTTCAAGTAGCTTATATATAAATGGCTTATATATTTCTATAGACTTTGGGTTTTACGCTTAAATTCAATATTATTGTCTACAATACAGTCTACAACTATAATGTCAGGGTTATAGTAACGTATACCATAATAAATAGATTTTCCTTAGTAAAGCTTAAGTTTCCAAAATTTTCAACACATAAAGAAGATTTAAACATATGCAAGAAACATTAGCTTGAAAACACTGTTAAAAGTGTTCAACCCTTTAAAGATAAAAATATAAAATATGATAAACAGGATCAACAAGGAAAGGCGGCGTTCAATGAATGCAACCCCCCTACGACCCAGCAACAATAACCACTGGCAAGGAGCCCAGGCGGACCCCAAACGAAAACAGGACAGGGCATAAGACAGAGCACGGAAGGTTAATCACTATAATGATAAATAATTTGTAACTGACAAGGAATTCAAAGAAAACAAATAAATGATTGAAAAAAGGGATTAATTTGTAACTGATAAGATATACAAAGAAAACACATAAAGGATTGACTAATCAGCCCACAAAGTCAAAGGGGAAGGACAGATGACCGGGGGAAGGGGGGTAAATCAAAGAAATAAAAACTAGAAGCAAATAGGAAGATCCTTACTGTAAACGAGAAAAAACAACAAGGGACACAAGCAAAAGTGTCACCAAATCAGTATAAAACAACATAGATATACATCTAAGGAACACAGAGGGGTGCCGCCTTGGATGGTCAGCAGCACAAGTACTGCTGGGGAGTTTAAACCGGTAAATGGTGCACCAAACCTCACTCTTAGCTCCACCATTAGTCTATAAACGAGACAGTAATGAAGGAAATGAATGAAAATAGCTAAGTTGTCAAATTTACTAAATATGCTCGCCCTCTGTGAGCAATACCCACATAGCCTACGTTTTCGTTTAGTAACATGCACAGAAAATAATCATGTCGAAGCGTTATTTTATTAAAAAACGCAGCTAATCTTTAAAACATAAACAATACAAGATTAGTACGATTTTCTTGAATAAATAGTGCAAGCAATAACGCGAATCTAATTTAGTTAATAAAAAAGTAATGAAAAGTCAATTTTAACACAATTCTCTGCCCTAAATTAGAGGGGAAAAAAGACATTGTGCATATACACTCAAAATCGTCTTTTGTAAATATCAAAACAGCAAAAGATCTTTTAGTTACTTTTAACAGTAAAAAATACAGCCTTGATTGCGCCAAATGTATGTATTAAGCTGCAAATTCCGGTAACATAATGTGTTACTGTGAATGCTCAAAGATGGGAAACGAAAATATTGTATGTATTTGGATTTTTTTTTTCGTAGAGAAACATTCTCATCTTTCGTTGTTGAACAAAAAGTTATTGTCGTTACTTGCGTCATGACCTAGTGTTTTTACAGGTAGAATAATTTGCATCAAATAAAATTTATAGTTTTTTTTCGTTGACTTTATAAATATTATACATTTGCTAATTACTTAAAACGGTCAGTTTATTGATGTTAAATGTCAATGATCGCATTCCTTTTAAGATCTTACAAGTGCAATGAAATGACACAAAATCTCATAAATTCATCTTGTTTAATTGAATGGCGTGCACAATTGCTTTCTTTCCAGCTGGACGCCTGATTAGACTATCAGCACATGGCAAATTACCTGATTAAGTACTGATGCCTTACATAAATGGAAATGTCAGTTCATTGTCAGCAATAATATCCACGTTTTAACTTTGGACATTTGTCACGTATTTCACGCAACAAAAATACTGTTATGGGTATAAAGCTATGTAGTTTGCTACACTTTAATATATGTTTTAAAGAGAAAAAATATATTGTTTCCATAGTCTTATAGTCGATTGTCGAACATATTGAAGCACATAATGTCTCTGTTTAAACATATGAAAAGTGTACGTTAACAGAATAATATGTTAAAGAATAACATATAATTATGGGTTTTACCTTTTAGCAATGAGTTCGTGCATTAAGACTATTAACTGCCACTTTTAAGTGAAAAAATGTTTTTATAAACATAAATTTAGATAAATAAATAAATAAATAAATAAATAATAAATAAAATTAAATGTTTGCAGCAGATATATAGTTTTATACACTTTAATTCTTGTTGGTTTTTTTTGTGTTATTACTCCTTATAAATTTCCTAATTGACGGACATCGGTTTCATGAAATAAACGTTAAAGATAAACGACTCTAAATGAACAAGATATTTCGAAAAAGAGTACTGAGATTTAAAGAAAAGTATATATTTTTGCAGATTTTGACCTCTTTTTGTTGATTTAAATTGGTTGAAAGTAGTGATGTTTGCGATGTGGAAATTACTATCTTCGTTCACTTCACAATATTCTTCTTTTTTATGCATTTTCTCAACATTCATGAAAATAAGCAATATATCCAGAGGAGTGCTGCTTTAACATTAAATTTGGAATGGATGCTTAGTTCCCTGTTATTAAATGCGCCAAATATTTTAATTTTGATATACATGGATTGTGATACCGACACTACTTGCCCTAAATATCAACAATGGATTTGATATTGCGTAAGCCACATAGCAAGTACAGATGGATATTGAAAATTGTCACAGAATGACAAAATGGCAAGTGTCTTTGCAAAATTGTGTTGTTTTAATAAAGTCTTGACACAAACTGAGTTTTTTAAACGATCATCAGAAGACTCTGAACGTATTAGCTAGTGTTTATAGTTCAATATATTTAAATTATACATTTACAGTGGAATTTTATTCTTACTATTTACATCATTATGCTAGAAGTGTAGCATATAATTAAATAATGACATATAATGTTTAAAATTATATCATTATTGAATCAAAATTAATGACAATAGACTTATGAAGAAAAGGGAAGTTGTCAATTGCCTCTTTGACGCTTAAAATAAAAATAAAAATTCCGAATCAAAACGACGAATAGCTTTAATTTACTCATCAATTACTGATTGAAGGAAACAACATCATTAAAATTTTACTGTAGACAATCTTATATATCGCTTCTAAAGGTGAAAGAACGCGATTAAATATATAATTCTGTTGTGGTGATCACAATGTCCTCAGTTTTTATGTGACAGAAGACTAGTTCATTTAATATTTCTATACATTCTTGTTGCAATTCAAATCCGCTTTAATTGTAGCAATTGCATGGGAAAAACATAAATAACAAATCGAATTTCATCATATGTTCACGCATTTATTATTTTCTATTTATGCCCCCGCCTTATGATGAAGTGGAATGAATTTGGTCATGGTTCGATGGTTTTTGGCAGAGTTATGCCCCTTAAACTTTGAAATAATATGAAATTTTCATTTTCCGCTTATTATCTCCCCAACGGTACAGCAGATTCAATTTAAACTTGACATATGCATATGTCATGAGAAAATACAGGTCAAGTTCGAATTTGGTCAGGTTCAATGATTTTTGGCAGAGTTATGCCTCTTTTACTTTGAAAATAATATGAAATTTTAAGTTTCCGTTCATTATCATCCCAACGGTACAACACATTCAACTCAAACTTGACAAATGGATGCGTCAAAGGAATGCGCTGGTCAAGTTTGAAGTTGGTTATGGTTCAATGATTTTGGCAGAGTTATGCTCCTTTCACTTTGAAAATAATATGAAATTTTCAGTTTCCGTTTATTATCTCCCCAACAGTATTACACATTCAACTCAAATTTGAAATATGGATATGTCAATGGAATGTCAATTTGGTCATGGTTCAATGATTTTTGGCAAGGGCTATGTCCCTTTCACTTTGAAAATGATATGAAATTTTCAGTTTCCGTTCTTTATCTCCTCTAGGGTATTACACATACTACTCAAATTTGACATATGGATACGTCAAAGAAATGCGCAGGTCAAGTTTGAATTTTGTCATGGTTCAATGATTTTTGGCAGAGGTATGCCCCTTTAACTTAGAAAAAAAATCAGTTTCCATTCATTATCTCCCCAACAGTTGTACATATTCAACTCAAAGATATGGATATGTCATAAGAATGCATTTGTCAATTTCAAATTTGGTCATCGTTTGATGATAGCTGTCAGAGTTATCCCTCTTGAACTTCGAAAAAAAGCAGAAAATTTAAGTTTCCGTGGTTGTACACATTCAACTCAAAGTTAACATATAGATACATCTTAGAAATAAGCAGTTTAAGTATTAATTTGGTCGTGGCTCAATGATTTTGGACAAACTTATCTTTCCTGAATGTTGGAAACATTTTGAAGTTTCAGTTAGTTTCATCACTCATTACTTCTGTGGAAAAGTATGTTGCCATTATTTTGGCCTCAAATATGCAATATGCAATTTACAAAAGGTTAAGACTGAATAATTCCAGTGCCTTCAAAATTGTATAAAATGGTTTGTGTTACCATTGACAAGTTTTAAGGGCTTAGAACTTAAAATGAAAAAAATAATTTGTACAAACAAATTTGGAACTAAATATTGTAACATCTGAAATTTTGGCTGCATGCTGGGGTATCCGTGGCGTGATGACACATTTCTAGTTTTGTCTTTATTCTCGCCTTGGTGTTTCCATGCGTACATGTATTTTGAAATACGTTTTGAAAAGTAAATTATCCTGTGTCATCTTGACATAATGGAAAGGAAATATCGACCGAACTTCAATTGCAGTGAGTATGTGTATGATATGTGCTACCTTTGTGAACCGAATTATAGATTAGCTACTAGGCAATTAAATCTAAACATTTGACAAAATATTCCTGTAAACTATCACTTATAATTTATTTTGATGATATTTCAGTTATCTGCTGAAAGGCATGAGATAAAGATGGCAATGATTCATCTGTTTCAAAAGTTGTTGTTGACATATCGAAAATTCTGTCAAGGCTGTTCAATTATTCAACCATTTCTTTCATAGCCTCTATTTCTGTAGAACGTATCATAAAAACAGAATGACAGTTATGAATATAACCGCTATTGCGTTTCAAGTAACGACCACAAAGAGGTAATAAAGTTTTATTGCGTATTCATTCAAAGAATTATTTTGAATTGTAAAAACGTGTTCATTAGCCATTATATTGTACTGCCTCATTCAAATGTTCTGTTAAAAAAATCCCTTTCCTGAAACTATTCAATATTGTTTTTCAAGAGATAACATAACAATCCATGAATTGTCTAGTAGGAAATGCATTGCTTTTAAATATTAAGTAGTTGAATTAAAGTGTAACATAGTTTTATTATCGTAATAATCATGGTGATAGATAGCAAAAAAAATGTTAAAACCTTCTTACTTTATAATAAAATGTAAAAGTAAAGCAAGTTGTATTTTTCATGTTTATTTGAATTCATTAATAAATCATTTACGTTACTACAAAGCGTTGCAAATTTACAACATACCTGTCTCTTGATTTTCCTTGTTTAAAGGACAAGCAATCTTACATGACTTTGCTGATATATTCATACTCTCTGTTTAGCAAAGCCTTAGGTTTAGTATGTTTTGCTTATTCTTTCATTGTGAGGGTTCCATGCCGACCAGTTAGTAAATTGTTGATTACGTTTTTTTTTCAAAGACCTTCGAATTTAATAAATGCCCGCCATGCATTGAACATGACACCAAATTCATTCAATGTTCACTTCATTTTTTTATTATATGCATTTTCTTGTAACGCTCAAGACCGTGTTTACTCTTCAGTTGGTACTTTACGAAATATGTTATCATCAATTGCAATATCAAATCATATCATTTAGTGAAATGTCCGATTTGTCAGTAATTTCTTTTCTCTGAAAGAAAAAACATTGGTTCATAATGTTACAATGTTTTCAATTCATAGTGGTGTCAGAGTATTTCAATTTTTCTTTAAATAAACATAAACAGACCAGGAGTGTAATATGAAAACCAAGCAAACTTTAGCTGCAACGATGTTGTGAGTAAATAGTGCCGTAGATAATAATTATTTCGATGAAAAAAGATACCAAATGAAATACATCATTGACCATTACAGGAAAAGCAATTTGATTAACGACAGAATAAGTCATTATGTTTGTAAAGGAGAACTCGTTTGACAACATAAGCTATTGCTTTGATAATAGGTCTCATATTTGTTCATTTTCTTGAATACAAGAACTACCAGTAGTTCGCCATCAATTGTTCCTCTTTTTATGTCTTGTTTATATAGGGCAATAGTGCATGAATATGTGCAGAAGTTTGAGGTCGAGCCGCAGGGTAAGAGATATAATAAGGCCGACGGCTTAGTAGCTATCATTGCATTTGCAAAAATACTTGGTTAAACTTCACAAAATGTTTCAGAGCCACCACCTTGTATTTGCGTACAATGTAGCATTTTATTCTTGTTTTCGCCATGAGGTACGTTAAGTGCAATGGCAACGAAACTGTTCTCGCACATTCATTCAGAAGTATTTGATAAAATAAATGAAATCAAGTTCAATAGAGCTGTACAAGACAAGTTCTAATACCTAACACTTTAATCATAAGTTGTTATAACAACTATTATACAACTTCCAAAAGTTAAATACACAGTGTATAAAAGTGATAGCATAAATAAAGAGAAATAAAATCCATAAAAAAGTCCGAAACGGCAAAATTGAAAATGTTGCAAGCTCGGTTTGATTTAGCTCCCGTTTATTGACACACGTGATGAATATACAAGAAAATGCGACCAACTGACAAAATCATTTCTTTAAGATTTAACAACTTGATAAAATAATATTAACGTGATAAATTGCTTTTTTTTAATTATATATCGAAATTGCTTTTCAGCTAAATTAAAGCTTCAGACATATGAAAATCGTTTGAATGTTAAAGGATATATCAGTTCGTTAGAATGATTTATATCTTCTTGTCAACAGGAGGTATCTATCCGGAAATGAGCTTTTGAAATAATATCGTAAACATGCGATTCTTCTTTTATTTGTACTTATCAAACCTACAGAAGCTCAACTTTTGTCGCTATGAATGTTTTATTGTATTAACATTAAAGATTGTCATTATCTTGTGACGAAAATAATATTACAGTAACTGTGAACTGTTCTTTGTTTTAAAATATTAAAATAATATTTTTGAAACACACAAAAGAAATAACTAATATAGATAGTCACAATAATTGAAGGAACATTTTATTCCAGACAACGCACTTAAATATTAAATATTCTGGATTCGTTTATGATGATAAAATAAATCAAAAGGGACCCGCCCGTGACTTTTATAATACACATACGGCCATGTCGGTTAGACTTACGATTAACAAAAAATATTATAGAATCATTAATACTTACATTTAATATTCATAAACACATTTTATAAATTCAAATTTTAACATTGATGTCAAAAAGTTTTTCATTGAATAATTGCCATTAATTATACCCAAGGCTTACTCCTGTATTTTATTCAGTACAGAATGATATAAAGTACGTTCTGCCGACAAGTTATTGTCCTGTGGGCTTTTTGGTTCATTCGTATTGTTGAACTATCAAATGTGTTGTTTCTTGTGTAACCAGTGTTTGGGTGAAAATGTCAATCATCATATGTATCCTTTCCATTAAATTCTTTCTAATCTCCAATTTTGTAAAATAAATAAAAATAACTACGAACTGACCTTGCGGTATTTAATTAATTTCAATGCAAATAGGATTGTTATTAATTTGAGAAGAACTGTATTTATCTTAGTTTACTTATTAAATATTGTACACGATTATTACACTAGTTTTCACTCTGTTAATTATTACAGTTACTGTAATATTTCTGCAGCCTTTGCCGATTTTTTTTCATTATTTATTCATTTTACAGCTATATCTAAGTGAAAAACCATTCTTAATACCCTAAGACGTTGTGTTGTTGTTAGTTTATAAATGCCCTAAGGCGTGATAAATTTCATTCCCATTTGTAAAATGTTAATTATCGTCGTACATATGTGATGGAATGAAAAGGTAGAAAACATACTGTCAATGGTAATTATTTCGAAAATAGTTAGTATATTTTAACAACATTACGTGTATAAAAGTTTGCTCTGAAATGTGATCAATGGTAATAAGTATTAAGTAACACGTGTTTCAAACGCTACCTACCTTTGCGTGTTTTAAATATAACGCTACCTTCCTTCGCGTGTTTTAAATATAACGCTACCGACCTTCGCGAAATATTCTATCTCAATTGACCAATTATATACAAATAAATTTAGAATATGGTTTTATATATCTTATATTATTAGAATTTTTAAATAATTGAGAAAGCATATTAATTATGTGTAAATAAATCTAACCTGTATAAAAGTTGAAAAGTGACTTATAAGATTGTATGAGTAAGGTTTGCTTTACTTTACTCAATGCTAGGTTTTAGGTGGAAATGGTTAAGTCATGGTATCGTGCATGTTTGTTAAGTTGATAAACAAATTTAAAGGCAATATTGTTTGAGACGCGTTTTTTTTGTGATAACATTATACTTCAAGCAATATTGTGAACTTAATCATGGTCAAAACAAGCTGTCTGTGATACTCAAAGGTTCTATTTAGTCTTTCTCGTGATTTCATTGTACCGACTTTTAGTTGAATTTAACGGACTGATAAAGGAAATTACTTCTTATAAGGTAAAAGTAAATGGACAGCTTATACATGTATATTATCTTGATAATTGAAAACCTTGGCAATTTAACAAGGCTTCGTAATTCTCAGAAATATTAATGATTTTATACCACTTAGGAAATACCGAGACTTTAAGGTGATGTATCCCATAAGAGAATTTGTTTGACGTTTCAAATTAAGCATGAACACGATCAAAGGTATTTTGGTATTTTGGTATTTTATCTTTAGCGAGTTTTAAAAGTATTTTAAAACCAAAGTATATATCACAAGACAATACGTGTTCCATATCAATATACCAAGTGTCGCTGTGATTAAAGATCGATTTAGACAAGGTTTTGTCTTATTCCTGCAGTTGGTCCTCTTTTCCGGTTAAGTCTTGATAACTAACAAGGAATAAACAATTCTTCCGCAAGTAACCAACTACTAACCACACAAGACTTCTGAATCAGCGGTTATAGACAAATAAACATTTTACTTTTTTCATGGATATATTTTCAAAACACCACAAATTAATCAAAACACCATCAAATTATAATTGAACAAACAAGAGTACACTGTTTATTACTGATGGATCCAAAATATACATGAGCATTATGAATGTATCTGTCCTAAGCTGTTTTGTCTCATGAAAAGGTATCAATTTAAATGCATTTTCTTATCATACTGGCATTCACAGACTTATATTATTGGTGTTCTAGCATAATGTTCCATACTTTCTATAAGTACAGTTTCAGTTAAATGCTCTGAACATGTTAGTTCGGTATACATGTAAATCAAATGTAGGTATTGTTTGTGTTTGTGTTTGTTTGGGTTAAAGGCAGTATTGACACATTTAATAATGTTGTGGGACCACAATTTCGTGGTCATTCAAAATGATATAGATGAAAGTTTCAGTTTGATTTTTACTCAATAATATTTCTATCCAAATATTCATATACAGAAGAAATGAAATCGCGGAATAAAAAAAACCAAAAAAACAACAAAACACACAAAAAAAAACACAATTACATCTCCCAGATATTTTGCTTCGGTAAGGGCTTTGGGTCGTCTTTTGCTGCAAAGAATACACTATAAACTAAGAAGCAGACAATAAGACAAGTTCAGTCAATCTTTAAACTCATTTTCGTGTTTAGACTGAAAATATCAAGTTTTAGTCCATTTCTTGTGAAAACAATGTATAAAAATAAATATCTACATGTTGCCTTTTTAAAATTGATTTATTCTATTAGAGAATTGTACAGGTAACAAAATCTCCGAAACAGATACTTTAACGGCGCCGTATTTTTTCGTACATATAAAACAAATATATAACAATTCTTTTGTAACCTTTTGCACAAATTCTTGAAAGTTTTCGATTAATTTATCTTTGAAAATGCAGTTCGTTTATTTTTGCAACTGAAAATGCCTTGCAAACACGTTTAGTTTTGCAAAACCATAGTGTCGATTTATTTCTGTGTTAATGTAAAAGATGTCCTGATGCATACAACAAGAACGGGAAAATTCGCTTAAAGCAATGTATTCTCCATAAACTGTACTTTTGTCAATAGGAGGTTAATGCACTATTGTTTTGTGCAATAATATTTGCGGAACCACGTACCACATGGATGCATTTAAAACAGGGCCCTACAGGGCAAAGGATATAGTAAGTCCGAGAGAATTTGCAGATGTGAATGTTAAAATGAGCATTAGCGCTTGTTTGCATATATGTATATTGTTATGGATAGACATGTAAACAATTTGACAGTGTGACGAGATATTACCTTTCCTTTACTTGAATTCTGCTTTGTCATTTCCGTGATTTGTGTGGTTGTTATCAACTATATATCTAACAGTATAAGTATTCAATGATTCGAGTTAAAGAAACATTGAAATATCGTTCAGAACTTTGTGAACATGATCCGGGTCGCGAAATAACCTGACAAATGAGCGTAGATACTCAACTGACCAAAGAATAACAATAATAACGATCAGATATGTAGAAATATACCTGAACTATTATTCCATTACAATAGATGCAGAAAGTATACACTAAAAGTGTCACTATAACACATTGAAGTGTTTTATTTACATTTTCGCGCTGACTGATTCAGCGGAAATAAGTTCCATATCCGGCCAAATTCCGAGAAAGTACTGTAATGCTACGAAACTACCATAATAATATTTTGGAAAAAGAGTGACTATTATATAAAAATCTGGCGATATTTTATGTCTTTATTATTCTATAAAAGAATAATAACATTTTAGCGGATCCTTGACGGATCTATTTTGTCTGACGGCGTATGAGCCATGACTGTGCTATGTTTAGCGGAACGCTGTGATTGGTTAACTAATTCCGTTGTCGAATCTTATTGGATAAGAGTACTTTTGAATTTTTTAGCGGCGGGCAAATTTCAATTCGGAATTAACACGCCAAGGTCTATAAATACAGACGCTCAATTCAGTTGAGCAGCTTTTCAAACCGTGAAACACGTACTAACAAGGTTATTAATTGAACAGTAGCTCAACCCTAACTAAAAATCCGCCAAACAACGGAAATCCGTCAAAACTTGAACATTCCGCTAAATAAATATTCCGTTAGAAGACTTTAACTGTAATTTACGCGAAACACGTTCATATACAGTAACCCCTTCTTTAACAACTTTACATTGACGAACTCATTAGATCTACAATAACTATACCAAGGGCAATAATTTACATGTTTTTACAGTATTTAATTATCCTGTTTTATGCATTTATTTAACAGAAAATCTTAATAAATAAGATTAACTGGACTTGAGCGTTTTGGTATTTTCAAGTGTTTATATTATTTTTCATTGATTAAGTTTTATGGTAAATTACCGTACCATTTAACTTCAGTAGCCTTAAAGGTGATCCTGACAAAATCATTTCAACAGTGAAAACGGTAACAATACTTCTAATTAATTATGTAGTTGTGCACTTTGTTACTTATTTGTACCGGCTACGTCATATTTTACATCATATTTATCAATAGTTCCCTTGACCCGAATTTCAACTTAATTCCAACTTACTTTTCGCTTAGTTACAGGATTCTTAAAGATTGTATCTGCCAAATTTGAAAAGCACTAGTCAATAAAAAGGCTGTATAAGGAAAAGTGTATAACATACAATTATTTGCCATTGTAACATTTTGATATTATTGACTATTTGCTAAACCAAAACTTGGAAAACCACCAATGTATCAACCAACCAATAATAATAGTTTACGAATAAAGGCTGAAAGTGACCTCTTATCCACCTTGAAAACTTGTTTTTTTCATTCTCTAGACATCATTCTTAAATACCACAATGGGAGATAATTCAGATATAAGAAAGAGTTTTAGTTTATGTACAATGAACTTTCTTTCACTTGTCTTTGAAAATGTGTGAAACTTCATTCAAACTCATACATGTTCAATACTTTCTGAGGTTATTTTTCAAACTTAAGTCTAACGGACAGACAAAGGTATGTGGATTTACCTGATGTTTCTATGATTTGTATTGTTGTTTTTTTGTGTTTTTTTTTCTTTTTTTTAAATTCCACTATGAGGTTTAGTTTTTTCGTTAACATTTTCTTCAAAGAAATGAAGCCTGGAAGTGAGGAAAAAAACTACAACCCCACCGTCTCTGAATATTGTGTCTGCTCGTTTACATTTGCTTTGCATCTTCCTGGTTATATAAGTACAGACATTTATAAATACCAAATACCGAGATGAATATAAGTGGATGATCGATGCTGTTCCAAAATTGCCAATACGTTTTAGAAGGTGTAAAAAAGGGCAGAATAATTCAAAATTATTATGGAAATTTATAAAACACCCGTGCCGAATTTGCGACTCCGTAAATATCGTATTGCACGGCCGTGCATATATTTTGACGTGACGTCATTAGTGTTATACAAACATAGTGTAAAGACGCGCTTAATGTTCACGTTAAACTATACGCGCGTCAATACAAAAATGACTCTTATTTCTCTTTAAACGGTCTTTTATTTTTGGTATGTGATAAATACAATATTAAATTCGTGTAAGTTCATTACTGGATTTATTGCACTCGTTGAATAAAATAATGTTATGCTCGCCAGAGACTCGCATAATATAATTTTATCCAACTCGTGCAATTAATTCAGTATTCAACTTACACTTATTCAATATCCTCTATATGTATAATGGGTCAAATATTCTTTGGTCACAAATGTCATTTCCCATGATAGTTTTTCGCACGTATAATGTTTCTTAACTTACTCTGACAACAATAATATGCAATCAATATAAACACTGTATTTCAATTTTCTGAGATATAAATCAAACAAAATTCGATTTTGGCGGCATTGGTATGATCGTCAAATGTAGTTATTCGGTTTATTGCACTTTCCTTAATGGTATATTATTAAATTTGTAAAATTACAAAGGAAATGCAAATAATTATTGAACATGAATATTTCACCAAATGCAAAGAGACGGTGTTGTCAACTTTTTTTAAATTCTAAATATGATTTTGTTAAATTGCAAGGTGACTTTCGTGAAATATTGAGCCGAATTTGCACATAAAGAATTGCGTAAAATAAATAACCGCATACGCTATTTCATGAAATAAAGTTTGTTAAAAACTGTCACTAAAAAACAACATTATACAAATTTTATCACATTAACAAGCCCCGTGTTTTATTATGTGGTAATCAATTAATATGAAAACATTACATCAATCACTTTTATCATCTAAGGACAAAAAATAATGGAACTCATTTCATATTCTAGCAAAATTTTGAGTCCTGAATTTTTTGTTTTACTAAAATAGTCATTTATGTTCATATTTAATGATTTATCAATCTTATTTTAATTGATAAAGATTGCTGACAAATTGTACTAGATGTTTTGACGTTTATGCAATATGCAACAATGTCTGCTTATGAAACCTATAATTACAATAGGATGAGTACATTTTCTAAATCGGTCCCATTTTAAGCACCAAGAATACGTTTTCTATCTGAAGAAGTCCTTAACTTGGAGAGTACTAATTGGTAACAAAGACGAATCTGTCATAATATTGAGATAACATTAACATGGTTATTATTCCTATGCATTTCTCACCTTTAATCAAATTCATGCAGTGGTATCTAAAACAATGTTATATATTCTCCAGGTGTTTTGAATCTTTAAATAAGCTTATAATACAATGACAAATTATGTGCATAGAAACAAAATGTCAGCATGTTTTGGATATTATATTGATGAACAAATATTACTAACGAAATTCATCAGTGACAGGAAAAAGAAATTTGATTAACTGCGGACGGTCTCGTTAATTTTATATCAGAGAACGCGAGTGACAATTTAAGCCATTTACTTGGTAATGAGAATCAATTGTTCATGTCCATTAACACAATAACAAAATCCTGAGCAGCCGTTCATTTTGGATAATAAGGATTGAAAAGGGACATAATGTCAGTAAATCTCCAGAGCAGATATTTTGTTTGTTTTGTAACGACCGGAAAAAACTAATAAAATGAAATACACTTTTTACTATAATGTTCATTTAATGCATATTTCTGAATAGACATTTTCACTGAACAATTCTCAAATACAGTTTTTAATGAATATGAATCATAATATTACAATCTGATATCTTGTCCCGATCGTCGCATAACAATAAGCTGTAAGTCTGTTTAAAGCTTATTTAGTAAAAGCAAAAGACATAATTCTTTGTTTAATCATTAAAATATGTGTGTAGATCAATTAGCTATTATACTTTAGCTTTGAGTTCGTAAATGTCCTATAATCTTTTTCAGTTAATACATTAATTAAGTAAGTACAACTATAAATGTTACAATTTGATGATTAAGATTGCAAAATGTATACATGAGAACTAGAATGTATGTGTATTTTTCTAAGGTGACTTATAGTGCTATTGTAAATTACCACTGTCATTTGTAGGTTGTCAAACACGTGAAAATATAATAAAATATATACTTACTACCTTACTTACATACCTAAAACATAATCTATTTCGGTTTATTTCTTGCTCAATGAAGTCAATATATATGATAAAGATGCGAGAATACATGATCCCACATGGCCAAATCATTTGGGACAGACCCTTGATGAATTTGATCTATCCAAAGATTATATTCATTCTTTCTATAACAGACATAATACAGATTATATTTTCTGAGTATAGTTGGTTTTCTTGGCAGAAAATTACAAAAATCTGTAATACTCGTAAATATATAAAGGGTTGAACGACACGTTTTCGAAAACTTGAAAAACACAACACTGATTTTATACCACCGCCGTGAGATTGTTCGAAAGAGGTTTTTCTCGATTTCTTTAAATAGCAATAGATCATAATTATTTATTGCACCTTCTTCCACTTATTTCGTGGAATACATCGAAACTTTTTCATTTATATTGCGAAATAAAAGTCATAGGTCATAGAGAGAAAATGTCATTTAGAACTAGTGATTATAATGTTACTCGTTTTTTACGAATTGACTCAGTCTTAAAGTTATCAAAAATATTAATATATATGAAATACCAACGACAGAGCAAATCGAATGTCAAAGCTGTACGATTGTGCTTCTAAAATATTTCTCTTTTTTCGAAATAATTTATAATAACCGAGTCTGCAATTGTCATGTACATTTGTTGTGATTAATGATTGCAAGGCATCACCTTCAATATATCTTTCATGGAGCTATTGAAAAGCATAAAAATATCCTAGTAAAGTATTGTAATCCAGAACAAAAGTTGTGTCGTAAAATGAAAACGGTTGCTGTTATGATTTATCAGACACAATGACATTATAGAAAAAAATAACGTTTTTATTTGTTTGGGTCGTCAGACCAAACAAACAATTGTAGCGAAATTTCAGAGTCTAATGCTGTTAATTGCAAATGCCGAAAGTACTCCACTTTTTTTAAGCGGTTACTTTCCTTTATATGAACAATAACGCCAAAAAATTCAGGGGAGATCACTGCGTAAAGATGGTCAAAGACAGGCGCATTAATTTTCAAGCAAAATAATTCCCGAATGGTCGAAGATTTCTAATATTGTTTTATTGTATTTTCTGATCGAAAATAAGTAAATACAAAGCGGACATTCAATCTCTGACACAGAAGTTTACGACAAACCTAACAACAAGTAGTTCTCTAAACAGCTTAAAACTGGCGTTTTAAAGAAAGAAATATTTTTATTTTGTTACAAGTATCCAACAAATTACAACGCATTCAAAGTTTAAAAATAGCGTTGGCTTATAGAATTGTCAATAAATGCACAATCACAAATAACGCGGATGAATATGATTTGATCAATGAAAATACTATTTTTAGCGATGTCGATTACCGAATACTACACAAACCGAGTAGTGGAATATATATATTCTACATGTAGGACTGTGTGGGCGAGAAGATTTTCGCTAAATTATTTACTTTAATTTTAAACAACAAGTTTATCCTGAACAAAATACCTCGAAATTAATAAGGATTACAAACCCGAAATGCAATGGAAGTTCTAAATTTAGAATGATTTGATGTTATTCAGACATTCTTTGTATAACACCGCCGTGGTGCAGGGGTAACGCGCTCGCTTAGTGAGAGAGAGGTCTGGAGTTCAAATCCAAGTCGAGGAAACTTTTTTTTTTAAAAGTCTTTGTTAAGGAAGTAGTCATGATATGCAAGGATAAAGTGTGGTTGTCGTAAAAAAATGAACATAAATGATTTTTTGATGCAACTCTAGTTATGCAGAATTCCGTATGTATCAAACTCTGGTGCCTTGCAAAATGAATTATAATACATAAAAATAAACTTATACAGGAAAATACATACAGATATACAGTACGATTTAGATAAATACCACAGAACTTGCAGCCCTTCGATTCTTTATAAATATACATGCTTACAGTAAGCTCCAGGATTATCTACATCTGTGTTAAACAACAGTTAAAGTCGTTACAAGCCCTAATTTAGAATAATATGGTTTTCTTCAGATCGTTCACATAAAATTATAAATTCACCGTGGCTGAAGGGTTTTCGCGCTTGCTTTGGAAGCGAGAGGTCTGGAGTTCAAATCCCTGTAAAGGCAACTCATTTTTTTTCAAATTGTTTAAGTCAAATCAACATTGGATTGAATATCAGTGTTGCAATTAGTCTTATAGCCAATTTACTACAATTAAAACGTTGGAAAGCATTGGTGGCACTATACATATAATCTCACAACCTGTACCTTTCTGACATTCTGAGACCCAAACAAATTCAGCGCCTTCTGTGCTTTGATTATTACATGCTTTTCGGTGGTTTATAGAAATATATCAGTGATATAAAACTGGTAATTTCACTTTTTGAAACAGTGATATTACCACTTTGATAATTTCACTGTTTTGAATTTAAGCCCCTTACGTTGTTTCAGTGAAATACAAACGTGCACAGTACTGGGAACCAACTTAATGCATAACGTCATAAATGACGTAACGTTGTATTATTATTTGGCGCGCTTTTCATTCAGTTTTAGGTTTAATGTCTTTATAAAACATTTCTTTGCATATAATAAAAGGAAAATTTGTTTAGTTTAGTGTAAGATCGAAATATATTTCACTTTGAGAACACCAAAAGTTCATATTTCACTCGTGACTGCGCCACTCGTGAAATATACCTTTTGGTGCTCACTCGGTGAAATATATTCCGATCTCACATTGAACTAAACAAATATCCTCTATATAACATACATTGATAGACATACTGGGTAAATTATCTTGGCTCATATGTGAAACATATTGTCTATATAATGACAATATAATTATGTCGCTATTTCGTCCTGATATATTCATGCCAAATCTGAAGTGCTTTTTATCTCTCGCAAAATTGCAGTCGGAAATGATAGTTTATGATTAAAAGATTAAAATAGAACGTGATCGCATGATGTTTTTAATCATATTCTTTATTGTTTTGATATAAATGTAAAAGCGTTTTATATTTCATTGTTACACCAAAGTAGGGGACGGTTTTCTGCGCATTAATTAGAAATTAAAGCATATTAAACTTACACAATTGTATCAATACATTTAATGTGTTAGAGTAAAAACTAAGCAACCGGGAGGTTCTGTACATTCAACATTGTATTATTTTAATGCAATAACCAAATGGACTTTTAAATCTTAATTCTAGGATTTCCATGTATTGAAATTTTTATTTGAATTATTGGATGACAGATGGTCAGTTTTAACTGACTATCATACTCGTTGTCAGTTTATTTTACATTGTAGCCTTCTAAGATTAAGAAAATGGAGAATATTAGTCTTGGAAGAACAACATATAGTGATTTTCAAATGACAAATATAGAAATGACGTCTATTTCTTTCAATTATAATTATTATGAAAATATTTCTGAATATGAAATATTTGACATTCCATTTTTAAAGCAACCTACGCATTTAGTTGTTTTGTATGTAGTGGCATACTGTGTAGTGTTTCTTTTGGGATTAATTGGTAACAGTTTAGTTATGGCTGTGATAATTAAAGATCCTGAAATGAGGAATGTAACAAATTATTTCATTCTGAACATGGCTGTAGCTGATATGCTTGTAACATTATTATGTGTGCCGACGATTCTGTTAGCTAACATTATCACTGGTAAGTTAAACGTCCTTTTTTTTCGTCCGGCAGATTTTATTTCAAATTCACCCTTTACGTTCATGTGAATTGCACTTTCAAAACAGTCTTTTATTGAAATAAACAAATATAGTTTAATAATAATATTATATATATAATTATACAAATGTATATAATATATATAATAATTATTATTAGTTTTATAATTATATTATTTCTTTTAGGTTCTTACAAGAACAAAAAAATAATTGCACATAATCTCATAATCTCATCTTGTATAATTGCATGGCGTGCACAATTCCTTTCTTTTCGGCTGGACGCCTGATTAGGCTATCAGTACATACCAAATTACCTGATTAAGTACTGATGCCTTATATAAATGGAAATGTCAGATCATTTGTCAGCAAGGTAATCCATAATTTCCACGTTTGACATTTGTCAATTATTTCACGCAACAAAAAATATTATTACCCCTCACTTTTTTCGTAATGCTAATTTCCCATAGGCCTCTGGGAGTTATTTTTACTGTTAATGCAAGTGTACCACGTGACTAAGAATTTTGTACTGTTACATAGGTAACAGTATTTTTTAACAGTATAAAATCTGGTCACGTGGTCTATTTTCTAAATAAAATGAAATAAAATGGCCGCCATTTTTTTCTCGATTCATTCTTATTTTCGACGTTAAACCCCGATAGGACATCAATTTCTTCTCTGGAGTAACTATGACACTCATAAAATTTAGTTGTTCGCACCCTGGTGTGCTTTTCGCGTATAAAATATCTTTTTGTTGAATAGTCAAAAAGTGAACATCCGTTTTCAACGGAAGTTATTGCAATGTAAATAATTATGTGTCAAACTGGAACATGCAGACGATTTAAGCATGCAACAAAGGATTATTTAACAATTTTAATCAGTGAAACGTTACAGATATGGTGGACAGACATAGGATACCATCGTTCTTTTGTCAAAAACCATGCTAAGAATATTCTGGAAACAGAAGGATCAGATTTTACAGATCATAATCGTGTAAATGGGTTAGTGTTTTGTTTTCTAAATAAAACCTAGCTTATTGTATGTTTATGATTTGTAGATATCATCACTTGCTTAAAGAATAAAAGAAAAAGAAAACTTCTCAAGTAGGCCTAAAGTACACTTAAAACTTAAAAGGTAAGGACAGTTTAGTTATTGTTACTCTTGGTTTATTTTTGTTACAGTTAGATTTAGTTGACAATTTCAGATCATCACAGTATTTTTGTTCGGGGTAATAAAATAAATAACACATGGGTTTGTGAGTAACAGTAAAAATATCATCCCTCGTAAAAATACTGTTACCCTCGGCTACGCCTCGGGTAACAGTATTTTCCTCGGGATGATATTTTTACTGTTACCCACAAACCCATGTGTTATTTATATACTGTTAAAGGGTATGCAGCTATATCTTTTGTTAGAATTATATTTTAATCAAGACAAAAAGTAGATATTGTTGACATAATCTTATAGTCTTTTGTCGAACACATATGAAAATTGAATGTTAACAGAAGAAGAAGAAAATTTCAGGAACATTTCGTACATGTGTTAACATTTCGTGCATGTGTCATCTAATTTAAGGCTATTTAATACCTTTCAATTATACAAGAATTGTGGGTGTTTTCTTAAAAAATATATAATTACATACATTTTTGCAGCAGATATATAGCTTTATACACGTTAAATCTTGACTTTGGTGCGTTTATGTCTTTTTTATATCGGTGTCATGAAATCAGCGTTAACATTAAGTATGGAATAAATGCTAAATTTTCACTGTTATTCAAAGCACCAAATATTTTAATTTTGAGATACATAGCTTGTTATAAAGACACAGTTTGCCCTGAACATCAACAATGAATATTTAATATTGCGAAAGCTACATGCCAGGTACAGATGTATATTGAACATTGTCACAAAATGATATTGTTTTCAAAAAATTGTGTTATTTAATCAGGTCTTGACACAAACTGATTTATTGGCTAATTTATTAAAGAAAATCACCAAAAAAACTCTGAATGTATATGATAGTATTTCTAGTTCATGAAATATATTTACATTGTAATTTCGTTTATACTATCATCATTATTGTACTAGCAATAATTGTTAAAAATCATATTATTTTTGAAACACTATTTATTCTAATGGATACAAAAAAAGGAAATTTGACATTTTGTCTTTGACGACCAACAGTGAAAATTTTCTCAAATCAAAACGACGAATACTTTTATGTTATAAGTCATTTACTGATTGAAGCAAACAACGTGATTTACTGTAGATAATCTTTATCGCTTGGAAACGGTGATAGAACGCGATTAAATAAGTTATTGTGTTGTGATGACCACAATGCACTCAGTTTTTATGTGACAGATGACTTTTAATGTTTTCATATTTCTATATATTTTTACATTTTGCATCCGCTTTAATTGTAGCAATTCCATGCAGAAATAAATAAATAAACAAAAAAAAACACGAATTTCATCATATGTTCACGCATTTATTGCTTGCTTTTTTTGTCTTTATACTACCAAAAAAAAACGTTCGTCTTGGTGTTTCCATGGATACATATATATTGACATACGTTTTTAAGTGTGAATTTTGACAGAAAGAAAGTAAATCTCAAGTTGTTTTCAATTCCCTTCCCGAATTTCAATTGCAGTGAGTATTTGTATGATATAATCATGCTACTTTGTTGAATTTAATTATAGTTTAGCTACTAGGCAAATACTCCAAACATTTGACAAAATGTTCCTGTAAACTCTCTGAATATAATTTATTTTGATGATATTTCAGTTATCTGCTGAAAGGCATGAAATAATAGACGGCAATGATTCATCTGTTTAAAAAATGTTGTTGACATATATAAAACTCTGTCAAGGCTGTTCAATTATTCAACCATTTCTTTCATTGTCTCTGTTTCTGTAAAAACGTATCATAAAAACAGAATGACAGTTATAAAAATAACGGCTATAGCGTTTCAATAAACGGCCGTGCGCGCAGGTAATAAAGTTTTATTGCGTATTCATAAAGACTCATTTTGAATCGTAAAAAACGTGTTCATCAGCCATTATATTGTAGCCTCTTTCAAATATTTTGTTTTAAATCCCTTTCCGAAACTATTCAATATTGGGGAGTAGCTGGATTAAAAGTCATCGACTCTAACCCCTCGACCACGGAGGCGGTACCGGAGTATTTCAAAGTAACTTTATTAACAATAAACATAAACAGAACAGGATTGTAATATGAATTCAAAGCGAACTATAGCTGCAACGATGTTGGAAGGTAATAGTGCCGTAGATAATAATCATTTCGATGAACAAAGAAACCAGATGAAAAACCTCATTGATCAATACAGGAAAAGCAATTTGATTAACGACAGATGAACTGTTTATGTTTGTATAGGAGAACTCGTATGACGACATAAGCTATTTCCTTGATAATAAGTCTCATATTTGTTCATTTTCTTTAACACAGGAGCTAGTTTGCCATCAGTTATTCTTCTTTTTATGTCTTGTTTATATAGAAAAATAGTACATAAACATGTGCAGAAATTTGAGGTCGAGCCGCAGGGTAAGAGATATAATACGTCCGACGGCTTAGTAGCCACTATAATACTCGTATAAAACTTCACAAAATGTTTCAGAGCTACCACCTTGTCGTTGCGTACAATGTAGCCTTTTATTCTTGCTTTTTTAAATAATTTATCGAAATTGCTTTTAAGTACATTTTTACACCTAAATAAAAGCTTCAGACATATATGAAAATCTTTTGAATGTTCCAGGATATTACAGTTTGTTAGAATGATTTGTATCTACTTGTTAACCGTAAATTAACTTTTAAATTAGGATCGTAAACATATGATTCTTCTTTTATTTTTACTTATCAAAGCCACAGAAGCTCATTTTTGTCGCTATTTAGGTTTTATTGTTAATCTACTAAAGTTTACATTGACTAAATAACACTCTAAATTCAATATTCGGAGTAACCATGTTAACTTAATGTTATAACATTAACGATTGTCATAATCATGTGACGAAAAAGTATTTCTGTGAACTGTTCTTTTTTTAAAAATATTAAAATAATTATGTTGAAACACACAAAAGAAATAAGTGATATAGATACATGTAGTCACAATAATTAAAGGAGCATTTTTCCAGACAACGCACTTCTTTTAAATAATAAATATTCTGGATTCGCGTATGATGATAAAAGAGATCAAAAGGGGCCTGCCCGTGACTTTCATAATGCACAGACGGGCATGTTGTCTTTTCATCCGCCAGTAATGCTAGTAAGTCGAAAATCGACATATCCTTTAGAGCATCATAGAATCATTTATTCTTACATTTAATATTCATCAACATATTTTATAAATTTAATTTTTAACATTTATGTCAAAACAGTATTTACATTGAATAATTATCAGTAATAATACTCAAGGCTTTCTTCGGAATGTCCTTCAGAACATAATGGTATAAAGTACATTATGCCGGAAATTTCTTGTCCTGTTGGCTTTTTGTTTCATTCTTATTGTTGAAATGTCAAATGTGTTGTTTCTAATGTAACCAGGGTTGGGTGAAATTGACATCATACTTATATTTCCCATTTCTATAATCTCCATGTTTTGTAAATTTCACAATTTACAATAAATAAAAATAACTGCGAACTTATCTTGCGGTACTCAATATATGTCAATGCAAATAGGATTGTTATTAATTTAGGAAGTACATGTATTTATCTAGTTTATTTACGAAATAATGTTCACGATTATTACTCTAGGTTTCACTTTGTCATTATAACAGTTACTGTAGACTCTTTGCGGAGTTTTCTTCATTATGAATACAGCTATATCTAAGTGAGCGAAGAACCATTCTTAATACCTCAGACGTTGTGTTGTAAGTTTATAAATGTTAAAGTTTGTACAATATATACACATAAATCTAGGATAAATGATTTAATATCTCTTATATTATCAAAATTATTCAATAATTGGGAAAGCAGATTAATTGTGTGGAAATAAATCTAACTGTAAATCTAACTGCCGGTGCTAGGGGGGCGTGGACGGTTAATTGCACTTACCAGTACCGTCCATGAACAGGCTCAATCAAACCGAGCCTGCAGCATTTTCAATTATGTTGTATTGGACTTTCTTTAGGGATTCTGTTTTTCTCTATTTTGTTGAATCTTGTGGAAATAATCATCACTAGATGTAACACCGTTCCCATAAAACAACATTATATATGAAAACGTTATGTTTATTGGCAATTTTACTCCATTTAACGTGACCTTTGCAAATTTGTGTATTATCTTATCCTTTATGACAAGTATGACATTTTCCCATAGTTATTGCATAATTAAATTTAAATATTTGTTGACATGGAATGTTTAATTTGATCTGCTTATAGTCTGACAAATTTCCTCTTTGACTGAATATTAAATGAAGTTATAAAATTGAATACGACAACAGCATTGATAATTAACAATTTAGTGCCAAAAGATTTATGTTATTAATATGCTTGAAATTGTGTGCGTGATTACGTAATATTTAAAATGCGTTTTGAACTCTATAAAATTTCAAGTTGTAAATGCGAAATCGAAAGGATCAAAGACATATGAAATGTCAATGCCACGTAAATTAAGCAATGGCTATGTGAATCAGGACAAATGAGACATATGTTTTACAGATAACGGAAACATAGTTTAATGCATTTAAGTTGTTCACAATTTTCAACTATCATTAGGAATTTTCTGACATGAACGTACGAGATAATATTTTCAAAGTTTTTACAAGCTGACTTGGTTCTGTCACGTATTTGCAATCATGTCTTAATGAAGGGCAACTGATGCACATGTCAATGTTATATACAATTGTCTGCAATTAACAAAATCGTTTGTATTAACATTAATTGTAGTTACACATACCAATTCAATTATAAACCTAATAAAATGACATTATGCTTATGTTTTCGTTATTAAGTTGTCCTTTGAAAGTTGTATTTATCATTTTCATGTATTTCTAAAGATTTCTATTACTATCGTCATAGACTAAAAATCAATCATATAAATGATTAGGATAAAATACCAAAATGCCTAAATATATTAAAAATGTTGCACTCTTCTATCAGTCGGCGTTACAGATACACTTTGATGGGTATATTAAGAGTTTTACATGAGTCACGTGATTTATTGATTATTTTTGCAAAGTAGAATACTTAATCAAATTAAATTATGGCAAAATATAAAGTTTATTTAATTTTTTTCTTCTGTGCAATCATCATTAACATTAAGATGGGTATAATGTCACTGTAGGCAACAACATGTATAGTTGAAGAATATATCTGAGGTTTCCTTTTATTCACATTATAAAAGTAAGCAAGAGGTTTTTTTTGCTTGCGTTTACCGTTAACTTAACTTGTTAGGCAATGTTTTGTTTTTCTAAACATCTATTATTTTTTAAATGATTAATAAATTATTTAGAATAATTTATAAGAATATTAATTATTATTAATTGGAAACGTCCTGAAATGTTGTAAAAGACATTGTCTGCGTATTTACACACATCTGAGGTTACCGTTTTCGTTTCAAAACTGTATTGATAATTCCATCTAGCATCGTCACTATAATTACGGTAGTCTGTTTCCTTTCTGATGTGAATACAAACTCATTATGATCTGTCACAGGACTATCCAAGAATCCCAACATAACAGAAATCATTCTGGCATGTCTTTGTTCACTTGCACAAAACCATCAACAAACTGTTCTTAGAATCACGTTTTGGTTATTTAGAGTAAACAGAAATGTCAATATAATTAATTATTTGCTTAATACTTCAACGATAACACAGACATTTCTTGTATAATACCTTTAAAGTAGCAAAAAGTGATCACGTCAACTTCTTCAGTATTTGGAATACAAAAAGAGTTTGATATGTAATGGTGTTAGAAATCAAAGGAAGTGTTTAAACCTTCTTACTTAACAGTAAAATGTAAAAGTAAAGCAAGTTGTTTTTTATGTTTATTTGAATTAATTGATAACTCATTTACGTTACTACAAAGCGTTGCCATCTCTAGATCTTCCTTGTTGAAAGGACAAGCAAACTTTCATGACTTTGCTGATATATTCATACTCTCTGTTTAGCAAAGCCTTTATGTTTTGCTGATTCTTTCATTGTGTGAGTTCCATGCCGACCAGTTAGTAAATTGTTGATTATGTTTTTTCCAATGACCTGCGAATTGCATTGAACATGGCACCAAATTCATCAAATGTTCTTGTAATGCTTTAGACCGAATTTACTCTTCAGTTGGTACAAGTTTGTATGAATTAGGTTTCATTTACTTAATGCTAAGTTAATATAACTATGTTTTAGTAGGAACTGTTTAACAAACTTTAAGGCAATATTGTTTAAAATAGATAAATACAGAATCCCTAAAGAAAGCCTAACACGGCAAAATTGAAAATGTTGCAGGCTCGGTTTGATTGAGCCTGTTCATGGACGGTACTGGAAAGTGCAAATTACCGTCCACGCCCCCTAGCACCGGCTTAAGCAGAATTCAACATTTAAACATGAAATAGTAAAATTTTGAATTTAGAAACATCCGCAGATGTGTTCCGACTCTCAGTTGAATTTATCTGACTTGTAAAGGAAATGACTTCTTATTATGTAAGAGTAAGTTGACAGCTTATATATTATCTTGATAATTGAAAACCTAGGCAATCCTATCAAGGCTTCGTAATTCTCAGACATATTAAATGAATTTTTCCGATAAACACTTTAGGAAATAAACTAGGAACTGTATGATAGATTGTCTCTTTCTTAAAGGAATTTTTTTGACAGTTGTATTAAGCATAACACGATCCAAAAGGTATTTTGGGTATTTTATCTTAGCGAGTTATAAAAGGTGATTTTAAAAACAAAAGTATATAATCACTAGACCATACGTGTCCCATATCAACATATTCAAAGTCTCTCTATGATTTAAGGAATCGATTGCTGCGGTTGGTCCTCTTTTTTCGTTTTACCCTAGATAAACTAAAAGAATAAACAATTCTTCAGCAAGTGAACCAACTAACACATATCTTCGGAAAACAGCGGTAAGATACAAAATAAACATTACTTTAATGTCAATAATCTATTTCAGAAAACACCATAAATTACCCATAAAAAGATAAAAAGAATAATTTGAACGAACAATTTTACATTGTTTAAAATAGGGGATCCAAAACATAAGATTGAGCATTATAAAATTATCCCGTCCTAAACTTTGTTTTTTGCTGATTGAAAAGGTATTATTTTTATACATTTTTCTTTTCATTACTGCATTCATTGATTATAATCATGATTTCTAAGCATAATGTTCACTCCTTTCTTAAAGTATAGTTTCAGTGAAATGTTCTTAACTTATTAGTTCGGTATATATCAAATGTAGGTTGTGTTTGTTTGTTTGGGTTCAACGGCGACAATGACAGATTGACATAAAGTTGTAAGATTTCACAGTTCCGTGATCATTCGAAATAATATTAAGGTAAGTTTCAGAATGATAATTTTTCTCAATGATGTTGTTATCTGAGTTTTCTGGGAGATTTTGCAGATGTTAATGTTTGAAAAAGGTGCAATAGCGCTTTTATGCATATACATATACGTCTAATTAGGTAATTCTGCACTTTGTTATTTGTTTGTTCCGGCTTCGTCATACTATACATTTATAAATCATATTTATCAATTGTTTTCTTGACCCGAACTTACTTCTCGCATAGTTACAGGATTGTTAAAGATTTTATCTGCCTAATTTGAAAGGCACCCGTCAATAAAAAGACTGTATAAGCAAAAGTGTATACATACATTTTAGCTATTGTATCCAGGGCTTCGACTAAGGACTTTTTAAGAAAGTCAGGACTTTCTTTCAAGGAATTTTGGAAGTAACATTTTGATCTTATTGACTATTAGCTAAACCTAAAATTGGAAAACCACCAATGTATCTACCAACCAAATAATAATAGTTCACAAATAAAGGCTGGGGGTTGCGTTCATTGAACGCCGCCTTTCCTTGTTGATCTTGTTTATCATTTTTATAGTTCTTGTACAATGAACTTTCTCTCACTTTTCTTTGAAAATGTGTGAAATTTCAATGAAACTTAAAATTATACTTCGAGCAAAAGTCAAACGGACATACATAGATTAGGGTATGGGGGTTTACTGGATGTTTCTTTGATCTGTATTGTTTTTTCTTTTTTTTTTTTCCCCTTTTTCTTTTAATTCCACTTTTGAGGTTTTTGTTTTTTTAAAAAATTGTCTTTTACTAAAAAGAAGCCTTTTAAGTCCCGGTTTTAAAAAAATAAAACCCCGACTATCTCTGCTAGTATACTCGTACTTTTGATCCGACAATTATTTCGAATGACATGAAAGCTGCATCTTCCTTGTTATATAAGAACAGACAATTAACTATCAAATACCCAGATGAATAAAAGCGGTAGATCTTGTTCCAAAATTGCCAATACGTTTTAGATTATGGGAAAAAGGGCAGAATAATTCAAAATGGTTATGGAAATATATGTAATGGTCCAAAAATTCTTTGTTCAAAAATGTCATTTCATATTTTTTGTATAAGGTTGCTTGTCTTATTACTCTGAAAACAAAATATTTTATCAATATAAAGCACTGTATTTGAATTGTCCGAGATATAAATCAAACAAATTATGATTTTGGCGGCATTGGTATGAACACCAAAAGTGGTTATTCGGTTTATTACACTTTTCTTAATAGTATTATATTAGATTTGTAAAATTACATAGAAAATGCAAATCCCTGTAACAAATTAAAAATTTTTCACTTAAATACAAAGGACACGGTGATTTTACTTGGGTTTTTCTTTAATTTCTAAAACATATTTTGTTTAAAAAAATGCAGGCGACTTCATGAAAATCGACCCCCAAAAAATTGCACAAAAAGTATTACGTGAAATAAACAAAACCAACCTTCCGCCACATTATTTAAAATAAAGTTTTGAAAAAAAAAAAATTAAGTAATGAACAACTTTTAAAAAAGTTTAATCACATTAAAGCCGATTTTATCATTATGTTAGTTTAAAAATTTAACATGGAAAACATTACATCAATCAATGTAATCATTTTCGGACAAAAATAAATGAAAATTATTTCCTATTCTAGAAATATTTTAAAACAGAGAAAACAGAATCCATAAAGAATGCCCAACATGGCAAAATTAAAAATGTTGCAGGCTCGGTTTGTTTAAGCCTGTTAGAGCCCTTTGTTATCAAAAGAACCAATCATATTCGTATTAAATTGTTTGTTTGTTTGTTTGTTTGTTTCATTTTACGCCTTTTCCTAACAGTATTTCAGTCATGTAGGGGGATGGTAGTTTCCTAACCATCGTTCCTGGGGAGTTACACCAGTACTAGACTACCTACCTCCGCGCTAAACTACCAACGCATCTTGACGTTAATGAAATGTGCAAGTTTCCGTTGACAAAAAAAAAAAGAAAATACAACGGGAGACACAAAAGTCATTTAAAAACTTTAAAATTGAAAAGGGAGACAGACGATTAGATTTGATTTCCCCACATTTTCGCAACTTTCCCCTGGGGAGGCCCAAAACAAAACCATAGGGAAAAAAAAATCATTTTTATTTTTTTTTGGGTACCTTTTTTGGGGTAAAAAGTAAAGACCCCATTTATGAATTATTTTATAAATTTTTTCTAATAGAGAAAATGTTTTCAGTATTATAAATTCGTAACTAACATTTTTGACATGTTATATGGTCTTATGTTAACGTTTATTTGCAATTACGGCTCAGGTAATATAATACAAATAACCGACTCATAAAGATAAACCCCTAACGAAAGTCCAAAACGGCATATTTGAAAATGTTGTATTATTTAAATGCAATAATCAAGGGGACTTTAAATTCTACTTTTATTCCACGTGTATTGGAATTTACATTTGAATTATCGAATGACAGAGGGTCAGTTTTAACTGACTCTCACTCTCGTTGTGCGTTTATTTTACTAATGTAGCCTTCTTACGAATAAGAAAATGGAGAATATTAGTCTTGGAAATATCACATATAGTGATTATCAAATGACAAATATAGAAATGACATCCATTTCTTTGAATTATAATTATGAAAATATTTCTGAATATGACATACTTGATTTTCCATTTTTGAAGCAACCTTCACATTTAATTGTTGTGTATGTGCTGGCATACTGTGTAGTGTTTCTTTTTGGATTAATTGGTAACAGTTTAGTTATGGCTGTGATAATTAAAGATCCTGGAATGAGGAATGTTACAAATTATTTCATTCTAAACATGGCTGTTGCTGATATGCTTGTAACATTATTATGTGTGCCGATGACTCTGTTAGCTAATATTATCACAGGTTCGTTGAATTCAGTTTTTGTTGTGCACATTTTAATTTGATTACGTCACTTACTTTCATATTTAAAATTTTGCACTTTCAAAACGAAATTTTAATTGCATGATACAAATACACATAAGGTTAAACAATAATTACAATAATTACATGTGACAGTCATGATTGTTCCTCGAGTGATCGGAATCTCAAGTAGATGATCAAAAATTGCATATTTATAATATGTCTTCTTTGTATCCAACCAAGAATTGTTAAAGGAAAGGCTGTGCACAGGGTTATCCATTTAACACGGTTAACATTTACAAACAATTGTTCTTTAAATATGTATGTTAGTCGGAACGTATGCATCATTTTCTGTGTTGGTTATGATTAATTATGTGAGACATTAAGACAAATTAAACACAAGATTTGATACAGAACCTATATTTGAAATGCTCTTTGAATATTGCAAATTTGTAACCTGTAATTATACATGTATCTTTTCTGAGAAATAAGATATGTTTAAATTGAATTGCAGAAAATATCTATACAAATGAAACTTTTTTGAAAATGCAAATTTATGTAACTATTATAATAGTTAGTTACAAGATCTAACGATCAATTAAGTTTTAGTACCCTCTTCGTATGAATAGTGTCGAACCTTTTACGTGCACTCATTACTATCATGGTGAATTCATCATTTTCAAATTCTATAGCAATCGCTATCAGTTATAGTTTATAGAAAAAAATGCCTGAGATTGCTAGAACCATAACATAATAATCTGAAAACAAATTAAATGATCGTATTCGTTTTAGGTTCTTCCAAGTACATGAAAATTACACATAATCTCATAAATTCATCTGGTATAATTGTATGGCGTGCACAATTACTTTCATTCCAGCTGGACGCCTGATAAGGCTATCATTACATGCCAAATTACCTGATTAAGTACTGATGCCTTTCATAAATGGAAATGTCAGTTCATTTGTCAGCAAAATAATCCACCTTTTCCACTTTTAACATTTGTCACGTATTTCACGCAACAAGAAATATTGTTAAAGGGTATAAAGCTATATCTTTTGTTAGAATTATATTTTAATCAAGAAAAAAAGTATAATTATATTGTTTCCATAATCTTATTGTCTATTGTCGAAAATGTTGTAACACAAAATGTCTCTTTTATATAACACATATGAATATTGTACGTAAACAGAAGAAAAATATTTTCAGGAACACAATTTGTGATTTTAACATTTCGTGCATGTGTTATTATTTCGTGCATGTGCCATCTGATTTAAGGCTATTTACCACCACTTTCAATTATACAAGAATTGTGGGTGTTCTTAAAAAAATATATAAATAAATACATTTTTTTTGCAGCAGATATATAGCTTTACGCATTAATTCTTGATCATTTGACTTTGGTGCGTGTATGTCTTTTTATATCGGTATCATGAAATTAGCCTTAATATAAATAAGGAATAAATGCTAAATTTCACCGTTATTCAATGCACCAAATATTTTAATTTTGCGATACATAGCTTGTTATACAGACACAATTTACCCTGAATATCAACAATGGATTTGATATTGGATATTGTCACAAAATGACAATGTTTTCGCAAAACTGTGTTGTTTAATCAGGTCTTGACTCAAACTGATTTATTAACTGATTTATGAAAGAAAATCATCATAAAAAAACAAAAAACAACTGTGAATGAAAATGATAGTGTTTCTAGTTCATGAAATACATTTACATTGAAAATTTCGTTCTTACTATCATCATTATTATACTAGCAAGAATTGATGTTAAAAAACATATCATTATTTAAAGACTAGTTATTCTAATGTATACCAAAAAGGAAAACTGACATTTCGTCTTTGACAGTGAAAATTTTCTCAAATCAAGACGACGAATAGTTTTATGTTATATATCATCTACTTATTGAATCAAACAACATCATTTGCTGTAGATAATCTCCTTTATCGCTAGGATACGGTGATAGAACGCGATTAAATAAGTTATTGTAATGTGATGACCACAATGCTTTCAGTTTTATGTGACAGATGACTTATTTATTTAATGTTTTCATATTTCTATATTATATATAAACATTTTCCATCCGCTTTAATTGTAGCAATTACATGCAGAAATAAATGAATAAAAAACGAATTTCATCATATGTTCACGCATTTATTGTTTGCTATTTTTGTCTTTATATTGCTAAATAATGTTCGTCGTGATGTTTCCATGTATACTTATATATTGACATACCTTTTAAGTGTGAATTTTGACAGAAGGGAAAACAAATCTCGAGTTGTATTTCAATTGCAGTGAGTATTTGTATGATATATGCTACTTTTCTGAATTTATTTATAGTTTAGCTACTAGGCAATTACATCTAAACATTTGACAATTTTTTCCTGTCAACTATCTGAATATAATTTATTTTGATGATATTTCAGTTATCTGCTGAAAGGCATGAGATAATAGACGGCAATGATTCATCTGTTTAAAAAGTTGTTGTTGACATATCGAAAATTCTGTCAAGGCTGTTCAATTATTCAACCATTTCTTTCATGGTCTCTATTTCTGTAAAACGTATCATAAAAACAGAATGACAGTTATGAAAATTACCGCTATTGCGTTTCAAGAAACGGCTGCAAAGAGGTAATAAAGTTTTATTGCGTATTCATGCAAAGAATCATTTTGAATCGTAAAAACGTGTTCATTAGCCATTATATTGTAGCCTCATTCAAATATTCTGTTTAAAATCCCTTTCCCGAAACTATTCAATATTATTTTTTCAAGGGATAACATAAAAAAATCCATGTATTTCTAGTAGGAAATGCATTGCTTTAGTAGTTGAATTAAGTTGTAACATAGTTTAATTGACACACTAATCATGGTGTTAGAAAACAAAGGAATTGTTTAAACCCTTTACTTAATTATAAAATGTAAAAGTAAAGCAAGTTGTATTTTTTATGTTTATTTAAATTTATTGATAAATCATTTACGTAAATACAAAGCGTTGCGATTTTACAACATATCTGTCTCTTGATTTTCATTGTTGAAAGGACAAGCAATCTTTCATGACTTTGCCGATATATTCATACTCTCTGTTTAGCAAAGCCTTAGGTTTTGTATGTTTTGCTGATTTTTTCATTGTGTGAGTTCCATGCCGACCAGTTACTAAATTATTGATTATGTTTTTCCAATGACTTGCGAATTTAATAAATGCCCGCCATGCATTGAATATGGCACCAAATTCATCAAATGTTCATTTTTATTTTTATCAAATGCATTTTCTTGTTACGCTTGTTAAGACCGTGTTTACTCGTCAGTCGGTACGAAATATGTTATCATAAATTGCAATATCAAATCATATTATTTTGTTCGCCTGTATGCCCTGAACAGTCCGATTTGTCAGCCATTTCCTTTTTTTGAGAACACACACATTGGTTCATAATGTTACAACGTTTTCAATTCATAATGGTGTCGGAGTATTTCAAGGTAACTTTATTAACAATAAACATAAACAGAACAGGATTGTAATATGAATACCAAGCGAACTATAGCTGCAACGATGTTGTAAGTTAATAGTGCCGTAGATAATAATTATTTCGATGAACAAAGATACCAAATGAAATACATCATTGACCAATACAGGAAAAGCAATTTGATTAACGACAGATGAACTCGTTATGTTTGTATAGGAGAACTCGCATGACAACATAAGCTATTTCCTTGATAATAAGTCTCATTTTTGCTCATTTTCGTGAACACAAGAACTAGTTCGCCATCAATTCTTCATCTTTTTATGTCTTGTTTATATAGAACAAAAGTGCATAAACATGTGCAGAAGTTTGAAGTCGAGCCGCAGGGTAAGATATATAATAAGTCCGACGGCTTAGTAGCCACTAGTGCATTTGCAAAAATGCTTTGTAAAACTTCACAAAATGTTTCAGAGCTACCACCTTGTCATTGCGTACAATGTAGCCATTTATTCTTGCTTCCATCATGAGATAATAAAGTGCAATGGCAACGAAACTGTTATCGCACCTTCCTTCAAGTATTTGGTAAAATAAATAAAAACATGTTCAATAGTACTGTACAACACAAATTCTAATACCTAAAACTATATTTAAAAGTTGTGATTACAAATATATTTCACAACTTCCAAAAGTTATATACAGTGTATTAAAGTGATAGCATAAAATAAAGAAAAATAGAATCCCTAAAAGAAGTCCGAAACGGCAGAATTGAAAATGTTGCAAGTTTGATTGAGCACGTTTATTGACACGCGTGATAAATATTTAAGAAAAGGCGACCAACTGTCAATGTTGTATTATTTCTTTAAATGTTAACAACTTGATAAAATAATATTAACGTGATAATAGCTTTCTTAAAGTAATTTATCGAAATTGCTTTTCATTACATTTTTACACCTAAATTAAATCTTCAGACATATATGAAAATCTTTTGAATGTTCCAGGATATTACAGTTCGTAGGAATGATCTATAAATACTTGTCAACAGGCGATATCTATCAGGAAATGAGCTTTTAAAATTACTATCGTAAACATGCGATTCTTCTTTTAATTTTCTTATTAAAGCTGCAGAAGCTCAACTTTAGTCGCTATTTAGGTTTTATTGTAAATCGACTAAAGTTTACATAGACTAAATAGCACTTTAAATTCTATTTTAGAAGTAACCATGTTCACTTAATGTTATACCATTAAAGATTGTCATAATCATGTGACGGAAAAATATTACTGTGAACTGTTCTTTTTTTTAAAATATTAAAATAATTGCGTTGAAACACACAAAAGGCATAAGTGATATAGATAGTCACAATAATTAAAGGAACTTTTTTTCCAGACAACGCACTTCTTTTAAATAATAAATATTCTGGATTCGTGTATGATGATAAAAGAGATCAAAAGGGGCCCGCCCGTGACTTTTATAATGCTTAGACGGACATGTTGTGTTTTTAACCACCAGTAATGCTGGTAAGTCGAAAATCGACATATCCTTAAAAGATCAACAAAAATATTATAAAATTATTAATTCTTACATTTAATATTCATCAACACATTTAATAAATTTAAATTTTAACATTGATATCAAAAAGTATTTTTTTCATTGAATGATTATCAGTAATAATACTCAAGGCATTCGGAATGTCCTTCAGTTAATAATGATTGGCGTGCGCGCCGAAGCGCGGCGCCTTTTATGTAATGAAATCAGATTTTGTGAAAGGGCGACAGCAACTTCTCGAGCCTTTTATAGTTGTTCATAATAAAAGCCGATCATTCCGATCGGTATGAGGGTGCTTGATTATTAATTAGTCGCGATATGTACAATGAATAGCGAACTGGAGAATTTCGCAATGCAAACATTTTCAAATTAAATAACATTTTCCGTCAATAAATCGCGCTCTTCAGGGTATTTTTATTTATCATTTTGTAGTACACAGTGGATTATTATGGTATGTTATTCCGAAAGCTGTAAAGAGAATGATGAGTTGATGACCTAAATATTCCGAAAATCTATTTATAGAGGGATGTACTCCTGTCGATAATTCCCGGTCTCTCCTGGTCTATTTTGACGACCGGCGAATAGTACCACACGTTTATTGTCCGGTCTCTCCCGGTTTTTGAGTAGATGTTTGATATCGTTACAGAACAGAACAAATATTTTACAGATAAATAAGCTTTTTTTCAAAATGAATGTTTGTCACTTAGTTTGGTTACAATAATTAATAAACACAGATCAACTCTCAAAATTATTGCTTATTATTATACATAAACATACAATTCGAAAGAAAAACCAACAACACAAATCGCATGTTTTATTTTATCTATATGAGATAAAAACAATAAATATGAACAATAATTGAGAAAAAATGTACATTTTTATGGCATTAATATGACACTATCAACTTTGAAACATTTTATTTAATTTGTTATTCGTGTTTAGTAAAGATGCCGAGGAATTATTCAAAGTTACAAATCAGATTTTATGAATTATTCAATTGATTGATAATTTAAGAAATGATAAAGAAAAATACAAATGTACATGTATATGGTTTAAGAATAAACAATATTATATATTGAAAGATTAACCATAATTTACTGACTTTTTCCAGTTAAGTTTTGACTTATAATCGTCGGTCATTATGACAATTAAATTCTTAAAATAATAGTAAACGTAAAAACTCAGTATTAAAATAGTGCATAAAACACAAAAAAGAAAACAATATTCATAAAATCTGTATTTTTCTTATTAAAAAAGATATTACAATTAGTGTATAATAAACATTTATGCTCAACATGGTAATATAACAAGTGTCATATTGTTACTAAGTGTGAACAGATACCTTAAGAGGGGGTCTTCGCTAATAGCGATAACATAATAAGGGACAATTACACAAGTGTGGTGTTGATCATGCGTTACTCATATGGATTATAAATGATTGTATACATGTATATCCGTTGCCATTAATAATCACGATCATAAAGAAATAACAAGTAATATTTTAATTTCTAGCATGCCAATCAAATTTATAAATAATGAACAATGTCTTTCGTTCGTTCATTCATAAGTGATATACAATTCTGGTAAAAACCAATGAACCATTGAACAGTTTATCATCATATATCTACTAGTTCATCTGCACCTGCTGCATTTCTTGCTTGGACGCCCTTTGATGCTTTGCATCAATGCTTTTCTTGTATAAAGTATGTTATGCCGGAAATTTCTTGTCCTGTGGGCTTTTTGTTTCATTTTTATTGTTGAAATGTCAAATGTGTTGTTTCTAATGTAAACAAGGTTGGGTGAAATTGACATCATACTCATCTTTCCCGTTAATTTCTCTATAATCTCCAATTTTTGTAAATTTCACATTTTACAATAAATAAAAATAACTATGAACCTTGCGATACTCAATTAATGTCATTGCAAATAGGATTGTTTTTAATTTGGGAAGTACATGTATTTGTCTAGTAATGTACACGATTATTACACTAGTTTTCACTTTGTTATCATAACAGTAACTGTAATAATATTTCTGCAAACTCTTTGCTGATTTTTCTTCATTATCTAAGTAAAGAACCATTCTTAATACCTTAAGACGTTGTGTTGTAACTTTATAAATGTAAAAGTTTGTAAATTATATACAAATAAATTTAGAATATGGTTTTATATCTCTTATATTATTAGAATTATTAATAATTGGGAAAGCAGATTAATTGTGTGGAAATAAGTCTAACCAGTAAAAAAGTTGAACAGTAACTTACAGGTTTGTATGAATTAGGTTTCATTTACTCAATGCTAAGTTTATATAATTATGTTTTAGTAAGAACTGGTTAACAAACTTTAAAGCAATATTTTTTGAGACGCATTTGGTTGTGATAAAGTTATACTTCAAGCAATATTGTGGACTTATTCATGGTCAAAACAAGCTGTCTGTGATACTCAAAGGTTCTATTTAGTCTTTCACGTGATTAAATTGTACCGAATCTCAGTTGAATTTAACAGACTGGTAAAGGAAATGACTTCTCATTATGTAAGAGTAAATTGACAGCTTATATATTATCTTGATAATTGAAAACCTAGGCAATTTTATCAAGGCTTCGTAATTCTCAGACATATTTAATGATTTCATAACACTTAGGAAATAACTAGACTGTATGATGATGTCTCCCTTAAGAGGAATTGTTTGACAGTTCAAATTAAGCATGAACACGATCAAAGGTATTTTGGTCTTTTATCGTTAGCGAGTTATAAAGGTATTTTAAAACCAAAGTATATATCACAAGACCATACGTGTCCCATATCAATATATCAAGTCTCTCTTTGATTAAGGATCGATTGAAACAATGTTTGTTCTTATCTCTGCGGTTGGTCCTCTTTTTCGTTTTACCCTGGATAACTAACAAGGAATAAACAATTCTTCAGCAAGTAACCAACTACTATTCACACATATCTTCGGAAACAGCGGTAAGATACAAATGAACATCAGACTTAATGTCATATATCTATTTTTCAAAACACAATAAATTACCCATGAAAATATAAAAGAATAATTGAACGAACAATTGTACAGTGTATATTATAGATGGATCCAGAACATAAATGAGCATTATGAATGTATCCGTCCTAAACTGTTTTACCTGATGAAAAGGTATCATTTTAATGCATTTTCTTATCAAACTTCTTAACAGGATTGTTCTAGCTTAATGTTCACTCCTTTCTTAATGTAAAGTTTCAGTGAAATGTTCTTAACTTATTAGTTCGGTATATATCAAATGTAGGTTGTGTTTGTTTGTTTGGGTTCAACGGCGACAATGACAGATTGACATAAAGTTGTAAGATTTCACAGTTCCGTGATCATTCGAAATAATATAGATGTAAGTTTCAGAATGATTATTTTTCTCAATGATGTTGCTATCTGAGATTAATGAAAACAGGTATTTGACACGCGACCATCTCCCAAATGATTTGCTTTAGTTAGGACTTTGGGTGTATTTTGCAGCAAAGAAGACACTCTAAACTAAGTTGCAGACACTTTGACATATTAACTCATTTTGTGTTTAGACTGAAATTATTACGTTTTAGCCCATGTCTTGTGAGAACACAAGATGTACCCCTCGCCATTTTAAATTTGATTAATTGTTACGAGAATTACATTTTATTGTAATTCACAGACTATTCAAAACAGATACTCTTTACGGCGCCCTATTTTATCTAAACGTTTAATATGAAAAGAACAAATAATTTCTTTTGTAACTTTAACACAAATTCTTGAAAAACAGTTTCAAGTCTTGAAAATGCACCTCGTTTATATTTGCAACTGAAAATAGATCTATGACATAAAGTCTAATGTTCATTTGTATCTTACCGCTGTTTCCGAAGATATTTGTGATTAGTACATGTAGCTGGTTACTTGCTGAAGAATTGTTTATTCTTTGTTAACTTGTAAACACGATTAGTTTTGCAAAATCATAATGTCAATTTATTTCTTTGTTAATGTAGAGGATTTCCTAATGCACACCATTACTGTAACAGTTCTTGTACAATGAACTTTCTCTCATTATTCTTAGAAAATGTGTAAAATTTCAATCAAACTTAAATTTATACTTCGAGCAAAAGTCTAACGGACATACATAGATTAGGGTACAGGGGTTTACGGGATGTCTCTTTAATCTGTATTATTTTTTCTTCTTTTTCCCCCTTTTTCCTTTAATTCCACTACAAGGTTTCGTTTTTATAAACATTGTCTTCGACGAAATGAAGCCTTGAAGTCGGTAAAAAACTAAAACCAGACTATCTCTGCTAGTATACTCGTACATTTGATCCGACAATTATTTCGAATGACATGAAGGGGCGTCCGTTGCCGAGTGGTTAAGGTCGTTGACTTCAAACCACTTTCCCCTCACCGCTGTGGGTTCGAATACCGACAGGGACTTTGGATTCCTTCATGTGAGGAAGCTATTCAAGCTATCCAGCTAGCTTACGTCCGCGGTTCTACTCAGGTACCCGTTCGTGCCTGAAGTAATGCACGGAAGGGCACCTGAGGTCTTCCTCCACCAGTAAAGCTGGAACGTCGCGATATGACCTATCCTGTGTCGATGTGACGTAAAACCCCAAAAATATGATAAATAAGATCACAAAGTAAAGGCGGCGTTCAATGTACGCAACCCCCCTACGACCCAGTAACAAGAACCAGTGGCATGGAGCCCAGGCGGACCAAAACAAACAAACAAAAACAAAGAATGACATGAAAGCTGCATCTTCCTTGCTATATATGAACAGACATATTACTATCAAAAACTTAGATGAATAAAAGCGGTAGATCTTGTTCGAAAATTGCCAATACGTTTTACATTATGGGAAAAAAGCAGAACAATTCAAAATGATTATGGAAATATATGTAATGGTCCAAAGATTCTTTGTTCAAAAATGTCATTACATATTTTTGTATAAGTGTGATTGTCCTATTATTCTGAAAACAAACAAAAAGTTATCAATATAAGGCACTGTATTTGAATTTTCCGAGATATAAATCAAACAAATTACGACTTTGGCGGCATTGGTATGAACACCAAAAGAGGTTTTTCGGTTTATTCCTTAATAGTATTAAATTAGAATTGTAAAATTACATAGAAAATGCAAATCCCTAGTGAACATTAATATTTTACTAAATACAAAGACACGGTGATTTTACTTGTTTATTTTTTAATTCTAAACATGATTTTGTTAAAATGCATGGCGACTTCCGTGAAAATCGAGCCAAATTGCACAAAAGTATTACGTGAAATAAACAACCAACTACGCCACATTATGAAATAAAGTTTGAAAGAAAAAATAAAATGTCAATAATGAACAACTTTAAACAAGTTAAATCACATTAACAAGCCCGTTTATCATTATGTAGTAATAAATTAACACGAAAGGATTACATCAATCAATGTTATCATTTTCGGAGAAAAAATAATAAAAATTATTTCCTATTCTACAAATATTTTTAAAAATCCATAAAGAAAGCCCAACACGTCAAAATTAAAAATGTTGCAGGCTCGGTTTGTTTGAGCCTGTTAAGCTCTTTGTTACCTAAAGAACCAATCATAAAATTGTATTAAATTATCTATCAATTTAATTTATTAATGATTATTGCTGACAAATATAAAATAGATGTTTTGCCGCTTATGCGATATGCAACAATGCCTGCTTATGAAACTTATTATTACAATAGGATAAGATTTATAAAATATTTAATTTGTAGGCCATTAATTAACGCGTTTGATAGGTAAGAAAATAGAGAAAATGGAATCGAAAAGGAACGCCCAAAACGACAAAATTAAAAATTTTACAGACTAGGTTTAAATGAGCTTGTTCATTGACGGTAATGAAATGTGCAAATTTCCGTTCACGCCCCCTATGACAAAAAAGAAATACAACAGGAGTCACAAAAGTCATAAAATCATTAACAGTGCAAAACGCTTTTTTTATTCAAGGGCCATTTTTAAGCAAAAACCGTTCAGAGTTTGAATTAAGTTGCCCAAGTAATTCTTGAGGAGTAGTCTGGACAAGTTTTGTGACGTTCGTACGGATGTACCAACATTTGTTGTTTATTTGATTTTTCTTTGATCTTTATGTGGCACATAAACCAAATTAGTCATTTTATGGGATTTATTTATTTTGAATTTAGAGTATGGACGGAACGAAGCTCATAGGCCATTTGGTGTTTACCCGGACAGACGGACTTGCCCGGACGGATGGACGCACACAAACAGACGACTTAGATGTAATCCCTACATGTCGCAACTACTAATGTATCATTTCACTTTCTTTAAATACTTTTTTAGGATAAAAAGCTACGATCGATTTATGAATTGATTTCATCATTATTTGCTAATAGAGAAAGTGTGCAGTATTATAAATTCGTAATAAACATTTTTGACATGTTATATGGCCTTATGTTAACGTTTATTTGCAATTACGGCTAAGGTTAAATAATACAGATAACCGACTCATAAAGATAAACCCCTAGAGAAAGTCTAAAACAGCAAAATTGAAAATGTTGCAGGCTCTGTTCATGGGCGGTACTGTCAAGTGCAAACTACCGTCCACGCACCCTAGCACCGGCTTAAGCAGGAATCAACATTTACACATGAAATGGCAAAACTTTGAGTTAAGAAACAATCGCAGATGTGCTCATACGGCGGATATTATGGAATATCCAATGTGACACTTCGTGCCATTCCACGGAAAGCGGCGTATGGTCCCCAAGTAGGAAAGCGTGTGCCCTAAACGAGAAATCAATGGGCGATATTAAATAAAATGCTATTTTGAAAGGGAATCAGATGTTATGAAGTAAATGTATGATAAGACGTCAAAAGACAAAACTTTAAAAGCAGGCAACATATCTTAAGGGTGATTCAACATTATTCAAGTAGAAATATAATTGAACCACCAAAATCAAAAAATTGAATGTACATGGCGATTTTTTACAGCCTCCACACGTCACAAACTACGTTGATGTGGCGATTAAAATAGAGAAAACAAGAACCCCTAAAGAAAGTCCAAAACGGCAAAGTTGAAAATGTTACAGACTCGGTTTGATTGAGCCTGTTTATGGAGGTACTGTCAAGAGCAAACTACCGTCTATCCTTTTTCTATGTCAGATGTCAAGTTTTTTGTGTGTTTCTTTTTCTTGACTAAGTAGGACCCTCCCGTTTTAGTTTAGTGCCTTCTTGGTGGCCTGCTTTGGTGTGTCGGGGGGTTGCGTCCTGTGAACGTTGCCTTTCCCTTGTTGATCTTTATTCAATCACAAATGAAAGAAGATTTTGGCCGAGTTATTGCTGTTGCAAGATATATACGGCTTGAGGCCTGTTGTGTATTAATAAACAATATGTGAGTTGTAACTATTCTCTTCAAATTAGGCAGATTACAAACAAACGAATATTGGCCGGTTTATTACTGTTGCAAAACATTAATGGAATTCCCATAGCAATTGTCATTTCCACCAAAAGATTATAAGCAAATCGTCATTTTATGTCATGTCTTAGTTACAGAGCCGGGTGATAATTCCAATTTTTTAAATACGTACTAATAAATTTGAACCAGTTTAGAGATTTAAATTATTTTTTATAAACAGACGATTTACTAGAATGATTAACAGTTTACCAAAGTTAATAGTTACGATTCATTTGAAATACTACAATCATATTGAACAAAAATAATTGCAAACAATAAGTATCTTTATTTTAACTTATATCAAATAATATGAAGAAAACATAGACCAACGCTTTGTTGAGCCATGGAGAAAGAATCAAAACTAGATTATTATCAAAAAATAAATTGTATAATTTATCTTCAATGGTAATGTAATTCTTTTTTAAAGTGACCTTTGCCGATTTTGTGCAATATTTGATCTTTTATGACAAGTATGAGATTGCCCTTAATTATTTCAAAATTAATTTTAAATATCTGTTGACATGAAATTTTAAATTTGATCTGCTTAAAGTCTTACATATTTCCTTGTTTCTTCACTATTAAATGTAGTTAAAAATTAAAAACGGCAACTGCATTGATAATGAACAATATAGTGTAAACAAATTATGTTATTAATATGCTTGTAATTGTGTTCGTGATTGTTTACTTAAAATGAGTTTTGAACCCTATAAAATTTCCAGTTGTAAATGCACATAAAAAGGATCAAAGACATGAAATGTCAATGCCACGTAAATTAACCAATGGCTATGTGAATCAGGACAAATGACATATGTCCTACAGATAACGAAAAAATCTTTTAATGCATTTAAGTTGTTCACAATATTCAACTCTCATTAAGAATTTTGCAACACGAACGTACGAGATAATATTTTCTAAGTTTTTACATGCTTGCTTGGTTTTGTCACGTGTTTACAATCATGCCTTAAAGAAGGGAGACTGATGCATATGTCAATGTCATATTAAAGTTTTTTGCAATTAACAAAATTGTTTGTATCAACATCAATGCTAATTATACATAACAATTTCAATTATTCATGAATTTATCTCTGTTGTAAGTTACCAAATAAAGTAACATTATGCTTATTTTTAGTTATCAAGTTGTGCTTTAACAGTTGTGTTTATCATTTTCATGTATTTCTGAAGATTTCTTTTAATAACGTTATGGACTAAAAATCAATCATAAACATGATTAGGATAAAATACTTAAATGCCTAAACATATTTAAAAATGCAGCACTCTTTTATCAGTTAAATGTTACAGATACTTTTTGATGGGTATTTTAAGAGTTTTACGAGTCACGTGATTTATTTATTATTTTTGCGACGTGGAATACTTATTAATCAAATTAAATTATGGCAAAATGTAAAGTTTATTTTTTCTTTTTTTTTCTGTGCACTCACTATTAACACTAAGATGGGTATAATGTCACTGTAATCGACAACATGTATATTTGAAGAATACATCAGAAGTTTCATTTTATTCACATTATAAAAGCAACCACATGTTTCCTTGATTGCGTTTACCTTTAACTTTACTTGTGAGGCAATGTTTTGTTTTTCTAAACATCTATTTTTTTTAAAATGATAAGTAAATTATTTAGAATAATTTATGTTAATATAAATTATAATGAATTTGAAACGTTCTGAAATGGAGGCAAATTGTCATTATAAAATCAATGTCTGCGTATTTACACACATCTGAGGGTTACCGTTTTCATTTCAAAACTGTATGGATAATTTCATCTAGCATCGCCAGTATAATTACGGTAGTCTGTATCCTCTCTGATGTGAATACAAACTCATTATGATCTGTCAAACGACTATCCAAGAATGCCACTTTAAAAGAAATCATGCTGGCATTTCTTTGTTCACTTGCACAAAAACATTAACAAACTGTTCTTAGAATCACGTTTTGGTTGTTTAAAGTAAACAGAAATGTCAATATAGTTAATTAGGTGCTTAATACATCAACGATAACACAGACATTTCTTGTATGTAACAATAAAAAGGTGATCACAACACCTTTTTTCAGTATTTCGAATAAAAAACAAAGTTTGATATGTAAAGACAAAATTGAAATTAATTGTTTTTACGACATTTTTTTCCAAGGTGTCATATTGCTATCTAATGATAATGAAGGGTCTTCGAAGCGTATACCATTCATTTTATTTGGTAGAATTGTTCAAAGTATTTTACAAACTCCACTATTAAAACGATTCACTATCCAACAATCGTAACAGAAAGCAAAATATTTATACAACTTTGACAGTACCAAATCATGTAAGATACTCTGTGCTTGTTTGCATTAATGTATTCAATCTTATATACATTTGGCTATAATTTCATCAATTAATATATAAATCAAACACAAATAATAAACGAAAGCCAATATTTATTTAAAGAAAAAATGATGTTCTTCAGTTACATCAAATAAGTTAAAAATGGTTATATTAAAAGCAGTTTCAAAACAAATACTTCAATTTCCAAAATGATCGTAAAAGAAAAGACATTTTTATTTATTAGATTATGTAACTTCCAAAGCATGCCATTTTCAAAGAAGCTTTTCTGTAACAGTTTAGATCAATAGTCTCTTGAAAAGAATTTAATGAACAAACAGCATTCCGGTCATAAATTGTCAGTCAAGGATTTTCGTCTTGGATTTCATTTAACAGCAACAGTGTAAAATAATCGAAGTTAAGAACGCATTTGCATAACATTTGGTGAAAACACAATGAGCCATGTGTTATTTCATTGTTCCGTTTCAATAAAGTAATTAACAAAAGCATACAAAAAAGCAAACATAAAACGAAACAAACATATACAGATGTCCTATTCTAATTGTCATACGTGAAAGCATTTGACTGATTGTATGTAACTTTTGCTTGTCATCATTTTCAGTAAACAGAATACATACATATATCAATTTATTTAGAATTTTGACATATATCATTTAGACAAGTTGTTACAAAATCCCATTCTGAGATAACGTCTGAACACCCACATTTAAATTTAGAACATTGAAAAACATTAATTATTGACAATTTATATGGCTTGTCTTTAAGAATGGACCGTCTGAAGTATATATATAAACAGTATCTTATAAATGTCTCATTAAGTTAATATTTCATTTTCCATGAATAACAGCACTGTACATGAAATACTAACAGTACATCAAATACAGTTTTTTTCGAACCTCATATTTATTGTTTACGTTTTCTAAATGTCTTGCGTCTTTGTTAATATTTCTAATATGGTTAAACCCGAACAAACGCAGTTTTTGGAAGTATATATAAGTCGGCTTGTCGGTCGGCCGGTTCGTCGGTCTGTCCGTCTGTCGGTACACTTCAAGGTTTTCGGGCGATAACATAAGTTTGGAATGAGGTTTGGCTAACAAACATGGTATATAGCAACATAATATAGAAACCCCAGTATGAATTGCTTGTCAAGGTAATGATTACTAAAAATAAAAAATAAAATGTTTCCAAGACAATAACTAGAGTTAGGAATATCTGTTACAGTCAAACTTGATTTAAAGCAAGCCTTTATGGAGATCCCGGTTTGAATTGTTTTTTTTCTTTAAAGGCTTAAATCTATCCAACCCCTAATTAAAGCAACTCTTTGCAAAAAACAATGAGCAAAAGTATATTGATTCTAGTCAAATAAAAGGGTTCATCGTAAGCATTGAAATTAGAAACATATAAATACAAACAATAGCTTGAAATGGATTATGGTCGAAGTCAATTTGAATCTTATAAAAATCATGTTTTTATGTTAGATGTATATTTGTGTTGGTTTTAATGACCAATTAGAATTTAGATACGTGACATTTTGTCAAGACCTTCATTGACGCTACTTGCAGTGCTTGAGTTTTTACGCTAACTTAGATACTGACCAATAATAACATCTTACAACAGTTGGTCAAGTTTATCTTTTTTTGTTGTTGTTGATATATTTATCCATAAACTATGAAAAAAACCCCAAAACCCCCGGGGGGCCTTTTTTGGTTTTTGTAAACAATCGCCTCAAAATTAATTACCAAATCCTCTAAAAATTGGCAAATCACAAACCTACCAATGTATCTGTATATTGCTGGTGCAAAACATTAATGGAATTCCCATAGCAATTGTCATTTCCCTCAAAAGAAAACCCGGGGACCGTCATTTAAATGAAAAATTTTTTAAAATTTTTAAACAAGCCGGTTTTATTAAATTTTAATTTCCAAAAAAGGATTTGGGCAAATTGTTTATCTTTATTTTTTAAAAACCAAAAATAAAAGAACAATGTTTAATCTAATTTTAATTTTTGCTTCTTAAATAGTTTTTTCCCTTTGACTTATTGTCCCGCGCCCACAGGCGGGGGCTTTTGTTTTTTACAAATTTTTTTTCCTGGGCCGGATTGGGGCAAAAAAACCTTTTGGGTTTAAACACAAAACGTAACATCCGCTTTCAAGAACCCCTTTTCGTTTTCCATATTTTTTCCCCTCGATGACGAAAACATGTAAATATTAATAATAGAACCGGAAAGCCGTTCTGCGTTACAAAATTCGAAAGTAAAAAAAAGCATAAATTTATCTTTTGTTTTTTCCCCTTTTTTAGTAGACATGAAAATTAAAATTTTGAACTTTTTAAAAAATACTTTTAACACACATAAATATCTTTAGTGTTTAAAATTTGCAAATAAAAGAAGATTTGAGGAAAAAGTTTTTAACAATTTTGTTTTTGAAAATTTTTTTTAAAAATTTTATATTTTGAAAAAATGTTTAATAATAACATTTTGATATATTGGGTTTTTTTGAAAATAAAAAAATTTTAAGATTTTGGGTTAATTTAAATTGGGCCCAAAGGCACAGCAAAACCACTTGTATTTTTAAAAATGGGAAATTTGGGGGGTCCCCAAACCCAGCAAAAAGCGGGTTTTTTGAAAGCCGGGACCCGATGGACCCTTTTAAAGGGTTGACCCGTTTTTGTCACCAATTTTGGTTTACACAAATTTTGACAAAGGAGAGCGGCCACATTGTTAGATAGAGCCTTTTGGCAAGTAAAATTTCCAAATTCTATGTTTTAAAAAAAATTTTAAAAAAAAAAAATCAAAATAATAAGAAAAATTTTCCCTTGAAGGGGCTTTTTTCTAAAGACCAAAACATTCTTTTGGAAAACTTTACACATTTCATAAAGGGGCAAATTCCATTTTAAAAGTATATTCTAGTGCAAAAAATGGTAATTTTGCAAAAAAATACAAAAAAAATTTTTTAAAAAACAAAAATTTTTAGGAAAGATTTTATCTGCCCTTTTAAAAAGCAGGGACCCAATGACAGTTTTTAAAAGGTAATCCCAAATGAAAAAAAACAAAATTTAAACCTTTTTCTTGGACAAAAAACAGACACATTTCCCGGGTTACAAAAAAAAGGGTTTAAATTTTTAAATTTTGTTTTTTTCTTTTTAAATTTGTAGTTAAATAAGGCTAAAAATTGTTTGTTTTTTTGAAACTATTTTTTTTACAAAAAAAAATAAGGGAGGCCAGGGTCTTAGAAGGACAGAAATACTTTTTATTGGAGTTTTTTTTAAAAAGTTTTTTTTTTGGCGCAAAAAAGCTTTTTTTTTGCACTAAAACAGATTTTAAAAAATTTTCCCAAATTATAAAAATTCAAAAACTTTGAAACCCGAATTTTTTTTGGTTTTAAGAAATTAGCACATCAAGGTAAATGTCTATTTTTATCTTTTTATTTTTTTTTAATAATTTTCCAAAAAATTAAAAACCCTTTGAAGTGTTTTGAAAAGGTTTTCATAAATTTTACAATAAAGGGTTTTTGGTTTTTTATATAAATTTTTTGGCTTTTTCCATTTTGGGCGAATTTTATTTAAAAACAAACAACGAAAAAAGGGGAACCCCCCCTTTAACAAGGAAGATAGAATCAAACAACATCTGCTTTTTGAACATAGAAGTGTAATTTTTTTTTTAGAAGGGTTTAAAAAGCTTTTCAACAAAAATATTTTTGATCTCCCTAAAAAAATAAAAAAGATTTTTTTTAAATATATTCCCAAATTTCAAAAAGGGCTTTCATTTTTTGCCCTCGAAATGAATATTTCCCAAAATTTTCCTCATACCCCCTTTTAAAAATTCGGTAAAATTTTCTTTTAAAGGAAAAACGTATAAACCAAATGTAACGCGTGATAACAAAAAAAAAAATCCTGAATTTGGTTTTTTGGAAATTTTAAATTCCCCTTTTTTCATTCCAGAGTGGTTCTACTTTCAGTATTAAAAAGAAACTTTTTTTTTAATTTTGACATGAAAAAAAAAGAAAAACTATATTAAAAATTTTTCCTTTTTGCAAAACAAATTTGTATTTTTGAAACCCAATTAAACAATTTTAAATTTTTCCAAATCATCTATCTCTTTACTGAAACAAAAACACATACAGCATGTCAAAAATAACTTTAAAAGTTTGTAAGTCTTGTTTGTTTTTAAGGGAAAATTTTCCTTAAAACCAGGTAGGCATCGGGAAAAAGCTTTTTTTTAATTAAAAAATTTTTCCCCTTTTTTAACGAGGACATTATGGACAGTGCAAAAAATAAAAATAATTTAAATGCAAAAAAGGGTTTTACAAAACTTTAAAAAAAAATCAAACAAAAGAAATTTAAACTGAAAAAAGACCGGGCGGGGAAAATTTTTTAAGGAACTGAAAAGACCCACTTTTTTTTGGGGAGTTTTCCAAATTGCTGCATTGCAGCAACATTTTTTACTTGAAAAAATTTACTTTCACTGATACTTTTCGATATACAAATGTAATGTATTTTATGAATCCCCGTTTTTTTCAACAGTTTTTAATAGATAAATATATGATTTACTGAAAACAAAACTAAAAAACAAATAAAAGAATTATCATTTATATTTTAAATTTTTAATTTTTTAAAAAGGGTTTTTGATATACAGAAATTTTTGTTTTTTTTTGGTAAAAATAAAATTTTTTTCCATCGAATGAACTTTTAAAACAGAAATTTCACAAGGGCGTAAAAAAACACTTAACAACAAACAAAACATTTTTTTTTTAATTTTATGCATAAATGCAAATTTAAATTTTCCTCAATTTTTACTGAAAATATCAAAAAAATGTTTTTCACCCCCGGTAGCTTAAATTTCAGCCCGAAAATTCTCAAAAGCTTGGGGCAAAAAAGAACATAACCCAGCGAAAATGATGAGATATTTTTCTTTTATTCAAGAAATATAAGACGCTTTTTTTAATAATAATAAAAAAAAACCCAATTCAAAAAGGAGAAAAAGTCAACCAATTTTAAAGAAATAAAATGAATAAAAAATTTAAAATTTTAAAATTTCAAAATTTAAAAATTTGCAGAAATTACTGAAAGTAAAAGGAAAAAGGGTTTGCCCAACAAGAAAAGTTCAATTGTTTAATTAAATTAAGGGTTTTTTAACCCGGGCCTCCGTGGTCGGGGGGTTAAGTCGATGATTCAAGAATCCAGTTACATTTTGGGTTTTTTGGACCCCCGGAAAGACCCTTTTTTTTTTTTATACGGGGGAATTAGTAAAGCACTGGGGGTAACCCCTCCAGGAACGATGGCTGGGAAAAACTACCCCCAAATAAAAAGGTGAAATACTTTGGGGAAAAAAGGCGTAAAAAAAAAAACCCAAAAAACCCAATATTTTAAAAAAAGAAAGCTTTAAACTTTTGCTGGAAAATTTAAGAAAAAAACCCATAAAATAAAATACAAAGAAAAAATTAAACAAACCCCGTCACATTTTTTACCAGGGGTAAGGGGGAAAACAGAAAAGCATATACTAAACCCGGATACTAAAAATTTTTTAAATCTTTTAAGGGTTGTTTACAAAAATTCAAAAAAGGGGTTTTTCTCACAACTTTTGAAAGTTTAACAAATTGGGGTTTTCCCAGGATTTTTTTCATTTTTAAAATGTTTTTTTAAAGTTTTTCACCCCAAAATTTTAAACTTTCCCATTTTTTTAAAGGGGACAAAAATGCATACCAATGAAAATTTTTCTTTTAAAAACCTTTTCCCTAGAACATTAAAATTTGTTGTATTGGGTTTTTTATCTCTGAATAATTTTTTGGGTTAAGAAACCCTCTTAAAACCGGAAACATTTTGGTTTCAGAAATAAAGGGCGTTTTTCTTCTATACAAACACTTTTATTTGCATTTTTTCATTTTAAAAAATATTTCTTTGAAAAAAACTGTTTTTTTAAACCCCCCCGTCTTTTTTTTTTTAATCAGGGCAGGGGAGTAAAACGTTTATAAGAAAAATGTTTTTATTTTTTAAAGAGAGGTTTTGAAATAAGTTAGGCTTTATTTTCAATATACATATTAAGAAAAAAGAGCAATAGCAAGAAAGAATATTTCAAAATATCATAATGAAACTCATTTTTTTAAAAACCCTTAATTTTTTATAACATCTAGGGGGATTTTGAAACTGTTATGGGGTATTTTATGAACGGGTTTGTACCAAAGTTTAAATTTTTATTATTTTAAAATTTTTTTAAATTTTTCCTAAAATATAAACAAATTTTTTAGAAAGGGATCCCTTTAAAGAAGCATTTTCCTAAAGATTTAAATGTTTTTTTCTTTTTTTAAAATAAAAAAATTTTGAAATTTAAAATATGATCACTTAAAAATGAGGTTTTTGTTATTCAATAACATTTTTTAATCAAAATTTTTATCAAGTAGTTTTAGATAAATTATCCCCTTTGAAGAGGATTTCAAACAACAGCAATTTTTATCAAAGTCTACGTCTGAATTTAAATTTTAATACAGAAAAATGTGCCATGATTTCCCTTTTAAAACCCCCATTTTCCCAAAATATGACAAAAAACGTTTAAAAAAGAAGTCTAAACAATCAATTTTAAAAATTTGAACATTTAAAAATTAAAATTTTTTACAATTTTTATGTAAATTTATTTTTTTTAAAAATGATGTCTAGTAAAATAAATTTTTGGGTTTGAATACCAAATTTTTACTATTTAAACCCTCTGGGCCCTTTTATTTACTGGTAAAACATTTTTATTTTGGTTTTTCCCTTTTTTATTTCATTGCGTAATTATCAATGTAGTATAAATCTCTAGGAGGAAATCAAGCTTAATATGAAAAGAATGCATGTTTAATACAGTACAATTTGGAAATTAATCATACATTTCATTAATGACCATTTTATGTAGTATTTTTATCCATTGAAATGATGTCTCTGGTTTAAATACGAAACAGCAACAGCACTTACGGATGTGTTTACAAATCAAAAATGATAATCAGTGTGCGTATTGAATAATAATGTGAGTATAACGGTTTTTTATTGCCTTTGCACACCCTTACGGATTCATTAGATGACAAAAAAACAAAATAAAAAAAGTATTTTCGCTCGCCATTAGATAACTGATATGTTATTGAATTTGATGATTCTCTGCCAATGGGATAAAGCAAGAACTATCCTAAAAATTTGCTTCAGGCACATAGAAGAAGATGGTTTTTCATTACAATGTAAATTAACACAAGAACATCGCTAATTATTTTTTTTTGGAACCCTTTTAAAACCCCAAAAAAAAATCGTGAGGGGAACTAAATACGTCCAAGTCCTTTCAGCTAAAGGGCTCAGTCAAGGTTTTTAAAAATAAAACACATTTTTGTATCCCGTTTTAAAAAATAATAAAGCCCAAAAAATTAAAGTAAATTTTCTTACTCCGTTTTTCCCCCATAATCATATTTTTTAAAGTGCAAAATTACCAAAATTTAAAAGCGTTGAAAAGCTTTTTCCCAAAACGACTTTAAAAAAAACCTTATGTAACCTGGAATAACTTCAAAATTTTTATTTCAGATGTTTTTCATTTTAAGTTGCATCAAATTAAAATGTAAAAATATAAGGAAAAACTTTTGGGGTTTTTGGGCCCATTTTTAAAAAACCCCGTTTTGGAATAAATAAATTTTGGGAATATACACAATTTAAGGGAATTTTTTTAACCCAATTGAAACATTTTTAAATGTATTTTTATCATTATTCCCTTTTTCTTAAATTTTTTCTTTTTATATTTAAAATTTTTATTATTAATTATTATCCGAAAAGTAAACTATGAAAAAGAAAGGGTTAAATTGATTGTAAAGACTTTAAAGTTTTTAAAAAAACACGAATTTGAAAGGGAAATGCAACATGAGTACCAGTAATATGATGGAAAAACTAGTGCAAAAAGGAAACCTTTTAAACCCCAGTCAACCAAAAAAAAACAGGGCCGGGTTTTATAAGCACTGTATTTCGAAAATAGGGAAGTTTAGTCAGTTAAATGTTTTAAATTTTTATTAGAGAAACAAAATTTCATAAGAAAAATTTTCTAATATTTTGGGGAAAAATATTTTAAAGCTTTATGTACAAAATGGAAATTGGGGTATATTTTGGGGAAAACCTAAATCCTAAAACTTTTTTTCTTTTCTCAACAAACTTGTGGGTCAAACATATCTAAAAAAACCAAAGAGAATAGTGCATATACTTTTGCAACTTTTTTTTGGTTCTGCGGTTTGGGGATAAAAAAATCCTTTATTTCCCAAATTTTATTAAACCTTAGGGTTTTTAAACTTTTTTTTTGTTTTAAACATAAAGTTAAATCCCAACCCGATTTAAATAAGGGGTACACATACAAAACCTTAATTTTTTTCAAAACATTTTTCGTACGGGTTTTTTGATTAACTGAGTTTATTTTTAGACGATACAATAAAAAGGAAAACAAGTCACCCATTCATTGGGGTTTTTTTGGGGGCAAGATTTTATTCCCTTTTAAAATAAAATAGAGGGTGAATTTTTACAAATCGTGGTGCGTCCTAGAAAATTTAAAAATTGCGTCCAACATTGACAAAAAAATTTAAAAAAACACTAAAGCATTTCTGTTATTTTTTGTATCTGGTGACCCGGAGTGCGTTTGGGAGTTTAGCGCGGAGGGAAAAAAGTCTAGTAAAGGTTTAAAATCTCCAGGAAAAGATGGTTTTGGAAAATACCCCCCCCTATAAGACCCGAAAAAACTGTTTTGGAAAAGGGGTTAAAAGAAAAAAACAAATAAAAAAACCAAAATGTAAGGTTACATTCCATTTTTAAAAAACATAATTTTTTGGGTTTAAAACCCTAATGGGGGGAAAAAAGTGAAAACCCTGGGTTTAATTTTAAAATTGCTATCTTTAAAAATTGAACTTCCTTTTTTTTTATTTTTTTGGCAAAATTTAAAAACCCGTTTAGCTTTAAAAATGCCCAAAAAACAGAAAAATTTTCCCGGTTTTTTAAAGAATTTTGCTAAAGGGGCAGTATTTTTCAAAAATTTTTTCCGCGATAAGACTTTACATTGCAACAAAATAAGGCTGTTTTTATGTTATGTTTTACTTCATTGTGATAAACGTCTCTCCACTTGATAATCTATTATTTTATTGTCATGAATGCCTTCGCTCAGAAATAACATTTTGATGCAATATAAATGCTCAATATCTAGAAGATAAACTGTTCCAGAAATCGCAAGATCCAAACGTTATTAGGATTTTAACCAAGTTTTCCAAAATTTCAAGTACTGGTTAGTAAATAAAATCAACCCATGTATAGTTTATTGAAGGAGAGTAAATAAATTTTTGGAAATCTATTCTGAAAATAAAAGATCCGCTGAAACTACAAGTGATTTTTTTCATGTGTACTAGTATTTGTTTCAACCTTTCTTACCACAACTTCCATCCACATGTACAAAACAATTATCAAAGTAATTTGATATGCGTTTACAAAATCAAATTACTTGAAAACGTGCAACACAGAATCTAAATCAAAATAAAACATTTTGATGGCCCATAGCAAAACATTTAAAAAAACCAAAAAATTTAAAAAAATTTAAAAAAACCAATTTCACCGGAAATTTTGGGGTTTTTAAGTGTTTTTGAACCAAATTTTTTTTGTATTTAGGATTTCATAACAAAAACGTGAAATTTTTTTTAAAACCTTCCAAAACCAAAACCAAAAAAAGGTTTTTTTGGGGGAACCCTTCCAATTTTTCAGTTTTATTTGTGTTGATATGGTTACCTAACCAAATTTTTTGTGGAAAAAATTCACATATAAACTTTAAATAAAATGTGTATTTGGTTTTAACAATTTTATCAAAAGTAATGTTTCCCTTTTTTTAAATTTAATTTTACCCATATATAAGAAGTTTTAACCCCATAATTTTTGTTGGGGAAAGCAGTAAAAAAAAATTTTCATTTCCCCATTAAAAATAATAAAAAATAAAACTTTCAATTTCATATCTTAATTACAAATTTCAGGCTGGGGGAGCAGGGATAAATTTCAAGGTTTCCCCTGGGGGAAATTGAATTTTTTCAAATTTTTTTTAAAATTTTCAGATGCTTTCGTTTAAAAAAGGAAAAAATTTTCAGTGATACTTTAAATCTCATAATCTAATATCCCCACTAGCAAATCGTTTCTTACCTTTTAAAAAAGGCTAATTTAAAAATTCCGTTTTTATAAATCATAAAACATGGAATTTTTTAAGTTGGGGTTTTATATTTTATTATTTTTTTGGAATCACGGGACACGTATTTGAAAACATAATTATGTTATTGTAATATAAGTCAATACATCTAAAGCATTTTGCAATATAGCTAATTGAAAGAGTATTGTTCTAATAGTTAATGTTTTGTTTTTGTTGGTGTACTTTATGAGCAAGTTAAATGTTAAGCATGTTTGTTTATTAGTTTAATAGTGTTTAAATAAAAGTTTGCTTCATTCTTTCTTTAACATTGAATGTAGCAACAAAATTAACACAGCAACTGTCAATGGATGCATTTCATTAAACACTATAGGATTGCATGTTGTTGTTTATTTAATAGTTGTTTTATTTGATCAATATCAAACATAAATGAAATGTCAACTTTACATAAAATATCTACTGGCAGTGTAAATAAAGAAAAATTAGGTATGCTCATCAGATAACGAAAAGGTCTGAATGCATTTAAGTTTTTCACAATATCCATCTATCATTGATAGTTGGCGTCTCGAACGCTGGAGATAATATTTCAAAAGTTTTTTAATGCTGATTTGATTTTGTCACGTATTTACAATCATGTCTTAATGTGTGTGTGCTTGTTTGTCTGTTTTTACGCCGTTTTAACACATGTCATGAAAAAAAAAGAAAGGGGCTGACGCATAAAATCAGTGTCAACTTTAAAATTTTTCCCCCAAATAAAAAAAGGTTTTTAAACAACTTTTGAAAGCTTTTAACTGTTATTTTTTTCACATTATTTTAAAAGAGAGAAGCGTATTTTTTAAAAAAAACTTCTTTCGTTAAATTAATTTTAACGCCAATTTTTTCTTTTTTTTTAAATGACATTGTTTGGGGTATAGCTGTTTTTTGAAAAAAATTTATTAAATTTTGGGAAAAATTTAAAAAAGGGGCACAAAATTTTTTTTTTTTTATACAAAATGCGTATTTTTCCCCACATTTCAAAACACATTGCATTAAAAATTTTTTTTTCCCCGCATCGAAGTTTTTGTTCCTCCTAAAGAGGGAAAACAAAAATTTTTTTCCTGTCAAACGGCACTCACATTATCACTGTTCAAATGTTATCATGTTGGTGCTGTCGATTGCAACAACACAATCAATTCTTACGAATCACGGTTTGGTTGTTGACAGAACGAAAAACTGAAACTGTTAACAGCGAACTAACATATACATGCAATGATATGCAAATTAATTCAACGACATCAAAACATAAATATTTCTTTATAGTATATCTGCCTTTAAAGTAATAATATTAAAAGGAAAGTACGACATTATGTCCATAAAACTGTTTGGAGTATAAAACTGATACTGAAATGCTTTAACAAAAAAAGTAATTAATAAAACATATTATAGTTATTATCATGATGACACATTTTTTGTCGGAGTTGTTTTTCGCAAAAATTGTGTCTTGCAATATGTTCATATTTTGATTAAAATATGGGGGTTTGTTCATAACTATTTATGATAAAAAAGTCCGAAGCATATAACATAGTAGTAGAATTGATCAACGTGTTTCACAAACACCACCATAAAGACGTTCTCGTTCTCACACACAAAGTACGTATACAACAAAGTTGATACAAACAATGTCCGATATACATGCATTGTTATCTCGACTTATGTTGCAATTTTATTCAACAGCATCATGATTTAAACATTTTATTTTTTAAAAATCTGGAAGAGAAAACAATAGAGAACAGTTATTTTTAAAATTAAAATATGTTCTGCAGTTACGAGCCATCACTAACTTTAGTAATTATTTATATTTTTAAAAATGTTTAATGTCTGTTGCTTATACCAAAGAAACACTTGAAATGTGTTATTATAACAATCATGCTTAAAAACATAATGATTTTTATTTTCAGAGGAGTTTATCGGTAAGAGTAAAGATCAATTATCATCTTGAAGAGAATTTGACCAACAGCATTCCAGTCATAGACTGTCATAATATTTCACCTAGTAGCAATGTGTGCAAACAATCATGTAACTCAAGGACATTATGTCGTACTTTTTGATGATGACAATTTCACAAATCATTTATTACTTGATTATTCTCAATATATTTATGTATAGTAGAACACGAATACAACGAAAAGAAAACGAAACAAAAAAAGATGTATTTTTCAAATTGTCATACTTGCCAACATATTACTCCTCGTTTGTATGTGCTGGTATTACTTTTTATCATGATTTAGTTAAGTTAAAGAATATACATATACATGTGTATCATATGTCAATTGTATTCAAAATTTAAATATTATATCATTTAAGCATGTTGTTATAGAAACACGTTCTATGGTGACGTATGTAGACACATAAATAAGATAAGAACATTGACACAAATGAATAACGGACGATATATAGTGCTTTCTTTTTTAATGGACCATCTGAAGTACATTTTATTTAGAATAAAAGTACACCTACATATCTTAAGGTAGCGCTTATGCTAATTTTTTTATTGTATCACATTTTCCTTTCGAGGCAGAAATATCTGTAAAAGATATTCAAACTGATGATGGAAAACCTGAAAGTTATTTTTCAAGAATCAACGTTCCTAATAGATCCAATACATGGTTGCTTACTACAATATAATGATATTAAGTGTTCAAAAAGGATATTGTTTATGTTGTTTCCATGGAAAGTGCGCCATTTTTCACGGAAACTATGTCTCCTATGGTTTAAATGAAAATATCCATAACTCATAGAGATGAAAAAATGCGTAATTTAGTGAACATTACAAATTATGCTTTTGAAGCACAACGTTATAAGTTTTTTTTAAATAACATTATGGCGGATATTTACAATATCAGTGTTTGCATTTTGATATACCACGTTGTTAAATAAGTAAACTATCCTACAAATTCGCTTTAAGCCCATAGTTGAAGATGGTTTCCATAACAAATGTAAAAATACACTTATACATTGCTAAGTATGTTTCTGACGTGTTTATAAATCGTGAGGTGATCTTGTTAAGGCTACTTATACTACTTCAAGGCTTTGAGGATAACATGTTTTGTATTTTGCTGAAAGACGAGGGTTGTTAGTCCCCTACCGGTTTACCATGAAACTTGATATATAGATAGATGGCAGTATGGAGATGATGCACGTCTTTTTCTTTTCTTCCTTTGTTGAAAATTCTGGTTGCTATGGCAACAAATAGACTAAAAATATGTCAAATTTTACACATAAAAAACTGGAGCCAGTGATCAGACAAAAAGTACTGGAAATATTTTTATGAAACTTGAAACATGGGTAGGTGGCAGTATGGAGAGTATGAATGTATTTTTCTTTTCTTCCTATTTTGAAAAAAAATGGTTGCCATGGCAACACATAGGCTTAAAAGATGGCAAATATAACAATATTTGTAATTAGTCAAAAAAAGCTGAATTTGTTTATGAAACTTAAAATATGGATAGATGGTAGTATTTATAGTATAATTATACACATCATTTTAATCTTGGCTATAGGGAGTATATTGAGAGCTTTCATACTTAACAAACGTCAGCAACCTCGTCAAGATTTTTAGGCTTTTTCACTATAAGTTCTTTATTTCTTAAGGTATTTATTTCAAACTTCAAACATTAGTTTCTGGTCATCAATGTCATCATATGTGACAAGGTTTTAACAACTCTAGCACAAAAATTATCAGAATTGCCTCCCTTAAACGTACATGAAAAAAATGTTGTTTTTTTAATAACTTCTTTATTTCTTAATGTATTTTTTCAAACTCCATATATATTTTTTTATTATCACTCAATTTGTTTGTGAGAAGGTTTAATACTCTAGCAAGACTATTTCCAAAATTATGTCCCCCTTGAAACTTATTATTTGGTTTTCAAATTTAAATAATTTTACTCTAACTCTTCAAATTACTCTAAACAAATTTTTTTTTCAAACTCCCAAAAATCATAATATAATATTACAATTTTTTTGTTATAAATTCTGCATCCCTTATTTCAGAAGTTATCTCCTCTTAAACTTTTGAATTTTTTTTTTCATTTTTTTAACCGTTTCTTTTACTTTTCAAATTAAAAGATAAACTTTTTCTTATAAAGAAACAGGCTTTTCATTCTAATTGTTCTTTTGTAATTCTTCAATCATGTTTGACGTCTTTGGAATCTTGATTTTCAAAAACAGTTTATCTTCCTCTTTAATAATTTTGCCTTTAAAAATGTTATAATTTTTTTTAACATTTGTGATTTTTAAAAAAACTAACTTAAAGAGTTGCCCTTTTCTCAAGTTCTTGTTTTGTTTTCATAAAAACTGTTTTCTGTGATCACTTTTAAAGAATTTTCCCAACACATTTTCTTGAAAAAAGAGAAAAATTGAAACATTAGTGAATGGTCAATGGCCTCTCAGAATGTTGCTGGGTTCTAACCGGTAAGGGACTTATGGATTGCTTGCAATACTATGATAATTGCTTGTTTTATAGGTAATGTGCATTGTACAACAATGCATAAAAATAGTTTATTTTATTATCTCAGTAGGCATACAAATACATAAACACGAGAAAAAGAATCATAAATAAATATAAAACCATATCTACAGAGGACAACATTCATTCAAAAAGATGATTGATGAATAGTTGTTCTCTACCACATTTCTTGTGTATATGAAATTAAGACAGAACTTAATCAACATGTCCAGAACAATTTGTTTACAAATATTGTCTGTCAACTTTAACATTTTCTTAACCTGAATTCTATTGTATTGTGATTGTTCAGCTGGTAGCACGCGCTTTCTACTGTACCGTTAAATAAACTACAGTAACTGTAATTAACACAAAAATATGTCATTGGGTCAGTAGGTGTATTGTGTCTATTGAAATTTAGCAAGCGGTTTTGTTTCAAAGAATTAAAGTGTTGTGATGATTTCGTTCATGTGGCAAAAAAAAATGAAATTAATAAACCTTCAAGAAGGAAAAAAAAAGAAGAGTTAATCTCCGCTGATCTTGATTTACTTTCTGGTTACTGATTTCTAAGTATGTAAGCCTGCAAAATTTACAAATGTGACGTGAATGGTGTGATACATATTGGTACATAACAAATAAGGTAATTTCCCCATTATGCGTAATTGCTGTGAGTTATTTTACTAACTAATAGAAGGGTGGAAATTTTTATACTTTCCAATTCTCTCATTTGTTATACACGGTTGTGCGTTTGACCTGCCCTTAAACGAAAGTAAAATATTAATGACTTCTCTTCACTATCAAGTATATACATGTACTATCTTCTTACAGTTTATGGTCAGTTAGGTTCAATTAAGCCGGTAATTTAGTAACTTAAAAATAACTATATAAAGGAAATACAGAAGATATATCTGTTAATGGTATACTATTATCATCTTCATTCATATTTTTATACAAGTATTGTCCTCTCTACAAATTTCAAAGTAATTAATTAATTTGCATAATAAAATAAAGTTTTCAAAGATATATATACAACTGACTGTAATATGGAAGTGTCATTATTTTACAAAAAGAAAGAAAGAAAATAAGAATAGAAAATAGCTCTGTAGATTTGTCCTCATTAATAGATAAATGTAGATATTACTCAATTTACTGTATGTGCTCAATCATTGTTCTTTGTATAGATGTTAACCTGTATAATTATGTTTATATCAAGTATCAAATTTTCAGAGCATCAAACATATACAAATATGTACAGTATTAAATAAAGATTTTTAACAGGCACTTGCAGCTTACATGAAATTTACCGTTTTTAAATGATTCAATTCATAGTGAATGATGTAACTGTAGTTACTGATTTCGAAAAACATAATATTATTTAACATGATATCATACATATGGAAGACATGAAATTTACCATTTTTAAATGTTTAACATGCATTGATTCATTTCATAGTGATGTAACTGTTGTTACTGATTTCGAAAAAAAGAATGTTATTAAACATGATATGTTTATCATACTATTGGAAGACATTTTAAATGCAATAACGCTTTGTAAGCTTTTCATGGATCTTTATATATGCCTTAATTGCCCATATTTAATACCTATGCAATGGTAAAAAACACAAGTCTTCAATTAAACACTGTTTTTAACTAATGACAACTTCGATACAGTCAGTCGTTGACCACTGCAATGATAGGGAAACAGGTTGGATGAAGCTTATATAGAACTCCGCACAAAACTCGGTGATCCAGTAAACCAGATATTTAGGTTCACAGGTGGAGAAAATAAAAATCTGACAGAGTCCGTCAAAAATGCAGTACAATCGGGCTAACATGTGACTGTAACAGAAAAGACAAATGTCTCAAAAGTCAGAGGAATAATTGAAAGTTATGGAATGTTCACGATTTGTGATACTGTCATTGTTGTTGGTATTTCTCTATAATCGCGCGGGTATTTTATTTTGAGCCTTTTTGTGAAAATATGAAACATTTCTGCCAGATGGATACCCGATATATTGACAGATGACAAAACAAGGGTACGAGGAAAAACATTAAGCAAAATGGTAAATACATATAAAAAATGATGCCCTGTGTCAGCACTTGTTTATTTGATGATTATTATGCTCTATCAGATATATCTAAACTTGTGAAGCTCTTTTTGAATTCCGAGAAGTTTACCTACTTGTCGCACCAACTAAACTCTTGCCCCGTTCCCTTTTCCAAAAACTTAAAAACGGTTCTTATCTGGTCGTCAAAACAAGTCCCGAAAGACCCTCGGCTTAAACACCAGTCTGTGCCTCAAAGGTTTAAGCATAGTACTGTGACGCATTTAATGATGATTGGGTTCGGTAAGCTGTATACAGTTTTGTAGATAACGTATACAACTCACGCGTTGGCTATATTAATAGTGAGTTGTAAATGGAGCCAAAGAAAGTTGTAAAACTGACAAATAAAATAGTACATATCGTGCGAGAGCTCTTTTTATCTAATAATCTCTTTAGCCGACCTTAAATCATCTTTTCCATTAACACCCTAGATTTGAGTCCCGTCACCGACTTCGGATTATTTCATTTGACGAATCTATCCATCTAGCTGGTCTGTGGATCTATTGATGTGCCAGCTTTTGTCTGATATAATGCACGAAGGGGCAGCTGAGGCTTGCCACATTTTCACGACCAGTAAAGTTGGAATGTCACTGTGTGACCTTTAGAAATTTGTGACTGACTGAATATCAAACAAATAAACAATTCTTGTTATCTCTAGTATAGCTACAGCTCATCTGGGAGACATTAATTTATATGTTAGAGGACATCATCTGCTCAGAATATCCATAACGTAATCTTGATCTTCCTTGATAAAACAATTTAGAACTCTCTAGAACTGTGTATACAACCTAGTTCTGACACTTAAATCAATACAATTGTGTTTATTACTATAAAGATAAGTTTTTCTCCAAATAACTGTTAAGAGTGATGGCATTAGAACTACACAATTAATTAGGACTAGTTGGTAGCTGTATGAGTAAGGAAAAATTAGCCGATAGAGAACAGAGGAATTATTCACGTTATCCGATACTTAAGATATTACTTTCTCAGCAATGGTAGTGGTCTGATTATACAGTGAGGGCAAATGACAATTTCTATGGTAATTTCATCAATGACTTGTAGTAAGCATAACTGGGGTAATGACTTCATATTCAAGTTATCAACTTGATTTGTGGAGGGGAACAACACTAGGGATCTACGTGACAATTTTGAAAATGTCTGCTTTCTTCAACAGCTTGACGGACAGAAATTAAAACAGAATTTGTAGCGTCAGTCAGTATTACACCTATTGTGGCTGATGAGTTGCCTTTAATTTTTGGTTGAGGCATTGCAGCCACCACTGTTTATCCCTGCGTCACAGATCGTATGAGGCGACTAAATGGGTTTGAATAACTGGCTTTTATGCATCTCTCAGCTCTAGAGGTGAGGTGGTTTTCACCCCTGCTGTTTCTTTGAAATTTGTCACACCCCAAGTTAGTCAAAATCATCTATTTTATTTTCCTGTTCCGGCGCCATATGTTTGTGCGCCTTTTAACTTAAACAAACAAATTAACAAAACCTGTTAGAAAAATGTGCAACGGTTTGTAGACTATAATAGGTATATATGTAATCAAGTTTCATAGCGTTTCTACAGTCACTTGGAGTGAAATGATAACAATTAAAGATCGCTGACTAAAATACATAATGCGTTTTTTTCCAGATTCTAGTTTTAGACGTTTATAGTAAATAATTATGTACCTATAAATGCAGCTTCTGATGTGGATAATATTCTAATCTTTACACGCAACTACTACCTCACAAAGCTTCAGTGGATTATTATTATACAAATTTTCGTTAAGGTAGCTCTGAGGTCTTATATCTAGGGTGGTTTACAAGTGTGAAGAGCGTCCCTGTGACTCTGATCGTCAGTGCAATATATGAACACAAATCATATAATAGCAAAATATGTTATTATAATATTATACATCATATGTATAACTAAATGATATCATAAGCATGTTTTGATCACGTGAAAACAATAAACAAAACTTTTCTAAGGACAAAGACATTATTTTCCTCCCGCTCGTCTTATCATTAAACAAATATAATCTAGTACGATTAAGAGAAAAGATAAAAGTCTTACAGGTAATGTTTATGTTCAGTTATTTCTGAAATAATATTTGTATTGTTATAGTGTTTTATCACGATTCTCTTATTCGATTTTCCAAAAACTGCGCAGCAGACTTGTTGAACATTATTACGAGATAAAGGATTTTGTTTGTGTCTCGCCCTACTTTTAGGATATATTTTTGTACTCTTATCTCTAAATTTGTGTATAGTCTGATTATATCGTAATTTGTTTAATTATGAGGTTAAATTAAGTTTATTCACATTTATATGTATATGTGTACAGTGCATGATGGATTTTTTTTATTGCTAGGAATATAAACTATGTTGGATATAGAACATCCATGCTTTATTCTTTAGAAGAATAATGTCAGATCTTGAAATATTACAATTCAGACCTGTTTAAGATAAGTATGGTCAGATTATTAGTTTTGAATAATGCCAAGTTTTCTAACGGGAAATGCGCTTTCAATTAGATTTAACATTATCTCTCATTACTTGATTATATTTTTATTTTATTCTGGGAGTATATATGTAAAACAAATTGATCATTTATAGCAACTCAAAATACTGAAAATGGTTTGCAAGCGTTATAAAAGTGAAATACAACGTTATCTGAATGCTACAAAATACATGTTAAGAAGAAAATGGTATTTGTGCCTTTTTTAGCAAATGCAACGAAGTGAGTACAGTGTGAACAGAACCAATACAGTTGCGCTAAATATATAAAAGACCTTCTGCACTTGCCTTCTATTTAATGTAAAAAAATCATCTACGATATCACATTTTGTCGTAGAACTTAAGACAATTAACAATCAAAGTAACAATCAAAGTAAAATGTGTTAGGTTGGTAAATGTTTCTAAGGTATTTACATCTTATTTACATAAATATAGATTGTTTTGTTTAGATATTGATTCAGTCACTATTTAACAAAATAACTTTAATATTGTCACTCCTGTTTTTGTAACTTAATAAATATCATTTCATTAAACAAAATTAAAAACCTTGGAAAATGATCTCATCCTTATTCAGTAACTTTACCCTTGACGTATCAGGCATTTTTTTCTGAAAATATTTCAACAATTAACATCATGATTTCAGTGATAACATGCTGACATTATCCATTTTCGTTTCCGATTAAATAACAAACTACATCGAAAAATGTCACGGTATACCTTAAATAGCCTAGGGGCTGCCAGTGGTTGTTGTTTGTGCACGCATTAGGACTTAACAATTGGTTATATAAATGAACATGCCAATCGACCTTTTAAAGCGTCATGACTCAAGATATATCTTCCTCAATTAAGAATTCGTAAAGCATTTTTATGTCTTCATTTGTTTTAGCTTACCTGTCACAAAGTGACAAGGTGAGCTTTTGTGGTCACAATTCGTCCGGCGTCCGTCTGTCCGTCCGTAAACTTTTACTTTAAACGACTTCTCCTCATAAACTACCGAGCCAATTTCATCCAAACTTCACATAAATGTTCCGTTGGTGGTCTCCTTAAAGATTGTTCAAAGAATTTAATTTCATGCAGAACTCTGGTTGTCATTGCAACGGAAAGAAAAGACTTAAACAATATTCTTTTAAAAACCCAAAAAGCTAAAACTTAAGATATTTGACATAAAACATCTTCTAGTAAGTGTCTAGCAAGTTTGTTCAAGTAAAAGCCCTGGGGTCAAAATTGGCCCCGGTCGGGGGGAGGTCATTGATTTTCTATTTTCAGTTTCTATATTCAAGTGAGCGACTTAAGAGCCATCATGGCCGTCTTGATTTAAATTGTGCAGAAATATTTATTAAAAGTATATATGTTGCATATATATGGAAATAAGGTAAAATACTACACATTGATACGACAGTTCGTGTAAAATTTGGTTGTAGCGATTAATATAAGAAGGTTTTCGTAAGTGTGTAATGCGTATCTTGGAATTCTCTGTCAACTCTCTGCAGCATTTTGAATAAGATGATATAACACAATGCGCAATGTCGTGTCTTATTCACCACCTTCTGGCGATGAATTCATTATCAACGGCTACGGACTCACTTGCACCAGCAAAACGTTTGTTTCTTGTAGCGATATCAAAAATACCTGATAACCTCGGCGTCGATGCGTTGATGTTTTTTTTTCTATTACCATATGCATACATTACGAAAATGAAAATAACGCGACGTGTTATACTATATATCGCACTGTGACGTGTAGCTTCTAATGTCGTCTGCTATGTCTTGAAAGTTAAACACGATGCTAAATGATTACATGAAATAGGTTCAAGAACAATTCACATGTCGCGTCGCATTACGACTTGTCGTTACTTGACAGACCACAATATTGCTTGACCTTTGTATTAATTAGCATGTGTCATACCATACGTTCTACAACTAAGAACAAAATTTCAAATGGCTGTAAAAGAATTTCGTACCTTAATGATCTTCAACTGCAAACTAAAACAAAAAAGTCTACTTGTTGTAAATCAAATATTGCAATTATTTTAACCTCCAAAGAAATTTAATGATATTTCATTTGACGCAAATAGTAAAGGCAAGTTTTAGAAGTAGGCGTACATGAGATTTGAAGTGAAAACTGTTTTTTTTTTATTTCAATTTGTAATTTCAATTATACTATTCAAATACTATTTGACTTAGCACACATTGTTATACAAAGTGTTGCAAGAACATGGCATCTATTAATTATTTCAATCAAGACTTACTCGTGTTATCTTTAAAAAGGATAAGGCGCTTAAAAAGTAGATAACAATATTCTGCTCAGAATTATCAAATAATTTATTTTATTCGAAATTATCCAGACAAGTAGTACAACAAATAATTAAAATTTCCGTTTTTTACATATGAAATATACTTTCAGATCAAGCGTATAACATAAATTAACAAACTGTCCTTTGTTTGCAATTGATTTCCCAAGACAACTGGAAAGAAGAAGTACATCTACGGATGAATAAAGAATTTGATAGCCGAAATATGTTCATGACACTCTATACAGTGTGTTTGAATGTACTCTTTATGCTCAAATACATAGATCACACATAAATAGTTTTAAGGAATTTCAAACATAATTTTCTGGTGTATTTTTTTCTATAAAGTGACCATCAAATCATTTAGATGTATCTTTGAGTCAGCAAATAAGAAACACTTGTCAAGCCAAAATATTTCAATTTTTTCCTTGAGAACGCTCACTAGAAATATAGCTAATCCTCACAATTACTTCAAAATAAAGCATGTGTTCTTTTAATGAAAATTTTTGATAGAAATGTATCCTTGAAAAACACAATAGGAATTTAGCTTTTTGAAAAGTTCTTAAGGGGATTAAGGATGTTGAACCACAACAGAACTGTAGTAAAGCCAGTTTTGGAAACATTCTACGGTACATTTCTTAAAACATCAAAATCCTGATTGTTTTGTAGCCCATGGTAATATACTTCGCTGCGACTTAAGGGAATACCGGCTTTTGCAATACATTTTACAGTCTTGTTCATAACTTCTAGCACTTTCTAGACAACCGCATCGTAAACTTTAATAATTTTGGAAAGTTCACATCAACATCGATATCGTTATAAAATGATAATATAGAGAATCTGGAATCTTTTATAACGATTGCGATTCTCTCTTTGATCAAATTTCCTTTGCTAAAACATTTTACGGTTATCGGAATTATATTAATTCAAATACTGGAGATTTTCCCCCGATGAAGTTCACTGATTAAACAGAAAAGATTGATCCATTGCAGATCATGTGCCATTTTGCTCAAAACTTGATAAATAGCATTCACGTCTGATATTTGATATAACTTCATTCTCACTTTTTTTCATTTAAATCAGAATATCCGGAAATCATTCATAATTACTCCAGCTTTTTACAGATAAAATATGACGATAGTGACATATTTGATTATGTGAAAAGGTTCTTCCTTTCGTTTATTAACTTAAGGAATTGGATTAAAATATCAAACAAAAGAGTGCCTTACTTAATTAAAGTAAATAATTGAAAAAGAAATCAGAAATATTTTGGTTTATTACATTGCCTATTTCTGCAACTAAATGAACATATACGTATGCCACTTTACTTTAAACCAAATTTAGTCTATGATTGTGCTTGTTGCGGTGATATGTATTTCTTAAGCATCCAATAAATTATCATCTACATGCTTATCATTTAATGAGATCAATATTGATAAAGACAGCAAAATGGTCCATGTGATTTGGAAAGTTCATGATTAAACACAAGTCATATTGAACACTAATGAACAGGTATATGTTGTTGTTTTTTTGTTATATATTCTACATATTCACGAACATACAACACAATAAATACCTAATGATAAAAGCACTCCAATGATAAATATATATATTCATGGAATTATCATATTTAATTATTTATTAATAAAAGTAATAATTGATTGCTATGAAGTGTAATCCCTTTTTCATTATTCAAGTTTTCCAAATTAAAAAGACACAACAAACTAGCTGTACACCACCACGAACAATCATAATAATGATGATACTAAAACATTCTCTTTGTGTTTCGTCGTTGAACTAATTTGTACACTTGTTACTGAATCTGTATATAGCCAAATTTTTGCGTATTTTGTTTATGATTTCCACTTATGTTTATTCGTATGTACGTATTTGCAGTATTGTACGCTAGAGACATTGCAGAATAAATGATGTTGCCAATACTACCTAATTGAAGGTTAAATAAATTCATCGTATCAATTTCTTTCGACTACGTGCAGATACGACTGTTTCACCTGCGCCGCGGATATGCACAAATTGCTTACGGAAACATATTTCACTCGAATACAAGATTTTGATTTCAAAAATTTCTCTCGATATACGCATATTTCTTTAAAATGATTGGAATTACATGACTACGAAGTTGAAAATTTATTGTAACTGAAAGCAATTGAAACAAGAAAAAATGTTTCATTGCATAGCTGAACATTTAAATATATTCTTACCTTTGTAAAATCCTATGTATGTACAAGTGTTTAATTATCTAATTATAGAAAATACAGAAAATGTTTGTCATCTAAAGGAAAAACACTAAGAGTTTGCAGTTACATTATGTGGCCTTTTTAATTATGGCATTATTCATTATGTGCATAGTTCAGTTTATTGGGTTTTCCATCACACCGACATAGTATAAGTCAAATGGCGACGTTCCAGCTATGCTGGCGGAGGAAGGCCTCAGGTGCCCTTCCGTGCATTATTTCAGACACAAACGGGCATCGAAGTAGAACAACCGACGTTACATAAGTAGCTGGATAGGTTCCCAACATTAAAGAATCCCATGTCCTTGTCCGGATTCGAACCCACGGCGCTCAGGGGCAAGTGGTTTAAAGTCAACGACCCAAACCACTCCACCACGGACGCCCAATGGACAGTTAAATGTTAATGACGTATATCGCAAGTCCACTTTAATTATTGTACATCATTTATATTTATAATGCCTATACAACACAGTTCGAAATGTGATATCATATCAAGCAATCGTCGCGGAAGTGTTACGTGAAAACTATATAAAATCGCAATGATATCAACAAATACGGACTAAAGTGTAATGCTGGAATCAAGATTATTCCGCCTTCAGAAAACCACTGATAATCGGTGCTAGACGAGCATTATCATTAAAAGTAAGCACATGTTGCGGACACACTACAACGGTGTGGCATTTTTTTTATGTCATATTTCAAATCGCATTGTAACGTAGCGTTTCTCATATGTTGATTTCTGGCTGGGGAACAGCCTAAAAATCGAAGTTGGATGATTAAACGGAAAACATTCGATGTAATTTCATTAGTTAAGTTGCAATAGCAAAAATCATCGATAGGACAACAAAAGTCGCAAGACTTGTTTTTAAATGGCATGCATGATATTTCACGTTACAACAAATCAAATGAAATTTAATTAATCGTTTTACATTATTAGGCAAACTATTATTGTGCTTACAATTGATGTTAAAAGACAGTTTCCAGAAAAGGGAATTTTCAAAAAAATATAGCCTTTAAACGAATGAATTCAGTCTCCAATGCTCAAATGTGTTTCAAACACTTCGTTCGGAACAAATGAAGTAGAACTAAGTAGAGTTTTTGAATGTACTCTGTATTTAACAAGTACAAAGGAATTAAAGTAATTACAAGCATGTCTACCAGCAAGTTTAATTATGTTCTGACTTTTTTTCTTACTTATTATTAAACAGAAAATCCCATTTAGGTTAATAGTTTGGTTTGGGTGCCCCTCTCCGTTTTATGCAGTTTGCTTAGTGCAACTAATGGTTGTTGATAAGCTGTTATGCTTAAATCAGGAGTTATTCGGCATTGATTGTTTGTGCCCCCTTAATTTCCTGTCAGCACAGATTAGGGTTTGTGCGGCTCAGTTTGTTGGGGCGGCGAGGGTGCGTTCATTAAATGCCACCCTTCCCTTCCGTTTTGATATTTGTCTTCATAGTTTAAGATATAAGTAAAGAAAATTTTATAAAGTGTTAGAAAAATGTATAATTTTTTGTACTAATTTAACATTGTATTTAAATATAAAAACACCCTTTTCTTAAGATGTAAAGGCAATAAACAAGAATTATATTTTCAAAGATTTACTGCGGATTGTTTTAATCAGAAAATGAAATAAATGAGATGAGGAGGAAAAAACAAAACACTTTCAGGTAATGGTTCTGAAAATAAATGTATTGTTATACTGTATTATCACATTTCTCTCCTTTAGATTTACCAAAATCAGCGCAGCAGGACACAAGATGAACAACAAAACAAGATAAAAGGATTGTGTCTGTATCTCACCGCTGGAAATGTTTTTATACTCTTTATCTCTGAATTTGTAAACAGCCTGATTATATCGCATTTTTTTCAATGATGAGGTTGAATTAAGTGTGTTCACATTTATATGTTTTTGTTTTGAGAGCATTATGTAATAAAAATAGCAGAATCCATAAAAAAACGTCCACAAACGGCAAAATTGAAAATGTTGCAGGCTCAGGTTCATGGACAGGACTGGAATTTGCAAGCTACGGTTTACGCCCCTAAGCATCGGCATAAGCAGAATTCAACATTTAACATAAAAATGGTGAAATATTAAAATATGTTTTAAACACTCATGCGCTTCATTTATAAATTTCTCAGTTCTGTGTTGGCTGAACTATTCAAAATAATGACTTGAGCTTTTTATCAACATTTCAAGATCTCAAACTGAATATAATCATTATCTGCCCTTTTTGCAGAAGTGTTCTAATGCAAAATGCTTTATCTATTAAAGTCATAACATAATATCTCACTAGCTGATGAAAATATTCTACATGTATCTAGAACGGGAATGGTTATAAAATTGATAGAAATTAAAAAACAAAAGAAATAGTTTGCTAGCATCATTAGGAGTGATGTTATTTGAATTCAACATACCACTTTATTTTCAATTTGTGAATATTATTGGCTACCTTTTTAACCTTTTTATTTTATGATGCTAGGACATTTTGATAGTATATACTTTCAGACAATCCCAAATTTATATAATGAATGTATCTGCGATTGTTGTATTAGTGAAAATGTTATTTACCAGACGAAAAGAGTACATTTCCGGCACTTTATGAAAAGAAGATACTTTTTTTTCAAACGTATATTAAGAAAATGACTTTGTATATCTTTGATTATTAATAAATATTATTTGACGAGTTAATTTTTGTAACCATATAGGGGAGGTTAAAGTGACACACTTTTTCGTTGTGTAGTTGAGCTCTATATATTAGTAATTTTATTTCAAACGATTGACTTTTATAATGGTGATTGACCAGTGATTGATAAAAGTATAACTATAAAAACTATCTTCATTATAAAATGACTGACATACACATTTTTTAAATGATTTTTACCGATACATTCGAAACGATATTTACATAAAGTTCTATGGGTAACATTGCCTATTGATTATATTTAAATAGTAAAAATAGAAATTGAACACAATTATGGCAATATGTGAAGTAATTTTGACCTTCATTTACACTTAGTTGGACATAATTTCAAATAAAACTAATTTAAACCGTTTCTGCCATTATTAGGTTTGAAATGTGTATCTGAAAAAAATTCGATTTACACTTGTGTTGTGTCATATACATTCATCAATAACTATTTATACTTTCAATTTACAATCGCATCAATATGCGGCGCTCAGTCAAAGACACTTTTTATCCATAAGAAAATCAATTGAAACCTTAAATTTTCTTGTAAATCTTTCGTTTTAAGTGATATCGTGCAGACAAAATCCATTTTGCAAACCGTGGAACAAAACTGTTTCCTTAAGAATATCATATATTGCCGTTGTGACAGGTATTATTTTGCAAACCATTTAGGAAGCTCACAATTTGTGACATGAATATACTAGCATATTTTAAGAAACCTTACCACCAAACAAAGGCCTTTTTGTTTATTTATTTTTTATTCAGGATTAACCATGATTTTACACGAGTTTTTATTTTATTTTAAAAATGGGCAAGTATTAAGATAAGATAAAAAATGAGAATTTGTAATTGAAAAAAAACCAACAAAAAACAAAAAAAAACCCCAAAAAACACAAAAAAAAAAACACACAAAAACAAAAACAAAAATATACGCATTGTTATTGTTTACAAACCTGTTGCCACTTGAAGGTATCACAACATGTATTTTAGTGTTAGTTTTCTTAGTCACTCATGATAGAAATGCCCTTCTATGTGAGACTGTTAAGCTAGGCAGATATAAAACAAACACTATCTTAATGAAGGTAACACATAAATCAAATCAATTGTTTTGACGAATCCATTGATGTCGTGCAGATACGAATTTATCAGCTAGGCAGCGGAAATGCATATTTTGCATACAAAAACATGATTCACTTGAAAACACGATTTTGATTTCAAGAGTGACTGTCAATGTCATCACAAGTTTCTTCAATTTCAAATTGCATAAAAGGACGATACAAAGAATAGTTCATGAGTTAAAATAAAATTAAAGACATTGTGGCGCCGTTATATGTCGCAACGCCGCTTAATGTCGCATTTGCCGCTAAATGTCGCACCATTGCCGCTAAATGTCGCAACCGCCGCTAAATGTCGCAAAATTGACTACCGTTAAATGTCGCAACTGTAACGTTAAATGTCGCACAATTTTCGCTTACCGTTAAATGTCGCAACTGTAAAGTTAAATGTCGCAAGATGTATATTCATGATAACGTTAAGCTTGCTAGTAGTAATATATTACAATAATCATAGAGTAAATGGTTGTATATATTTAGTAACTTGGGACCGAAAGGAATGTCCACATCTGCTGACTCAAGACGAAATACATGACTGTATGCTTTTTAAATGTTCTTTTTGAGTGAAATTAAACTGTCAAAACGATTGATTAAGTTATGGTATGCAAGTACGCTACATGTAATGTGCGTATGATAATCATCTCTGTTAAGTATATTGCTTTGCTTACTTGTGTCCATCTACTTGTCCCTCACCGTTGTTGGTTCGAATCCCGCAAAATACTTAGTTACTTAATTACGCACATTCAATATTCAATATTCAAAAAAACAATTAATAATTATAATTCATAATAATTCATAATAGATTATTAATCGTACATTAATTAAGTCCAAATGCAAAGTAAATGAGCCGTGTCACGACAAAACCAACATGAAGTTCTGTATACATTTTATATATATGTTGGGTTTGATGCGTATTTGTTTACTGATATATTATTGCATTATTATATGTTGAACGAAATTTAGATATATTTCAAAATAATATGTTGTAGTTGATTTAATAAATTGTAAACTGAAGTAGGCGAAATGTAGCAGACGATTGATTATTTTAATTTGTTATATCTTATGGTTGCAATTTATTATCATTATATTTTATATTTAATCATTTGTCTCATATGACATTTGCCTTAAAATAATAAAATGTGTTGATATGTATGATGTGAATTGTGTGTAACAATAAATTAGATAACATATCCATGAACTGGCGTTGTGTGTCGATAATTATAGAGATTGCATGTCACACATATTTCCATCTAATCATAATCAAGTTCATTATACGATCTGATCTGGACACATTAAATATCTGGATTTACCATATTTGTAGTTATATTAAACGGAGGTAACATTTCTGAACTGATTAATTATTGTTTTTTTCTATGTTGAATGTTGTAGAAAAGACTGCATTGAAAGGAATTCATGCTGTGTCATGCTTCCACTACTGGAAAGATGAAATATTTAAAATGGCTTCCAAGATGGATGCCATTTTGCTAGAATTCACCATGCTTAACAAGATCATAAGTGTATTATTATTTAAATGAAATTAACGTCCAATTATTGCATGAATTATTTTCAATCACTTAATTTCCGGAAAAAGACATCTCGTCTCATTTCAAAATGACAGCGGTTTTGATGGTACATCAAACAGATACGTTTTTCAAAACCTGAAATTTACCCAAAATAACTTGTAAGTTTATTTTGATTCACAGTATAAACTGTCCTGTGTTGTAAATTAACGTTTACATCAAATTTTAGTCCCTTCAGTTTATATTTCAGTCTCAGGCCGGCGTCAAAAATGGCCACAAATTAAAAAGTAAGTCGCTGCGGACATATTAAAGTATATTTAAGAAAAGTTTAAATTTACTTATAGTAGCAGTTACTTTCATAAAATAACATGACTGTTACCTGACAAAGTTTACGTAAAAGCATGATGATTTACGGTATAAAAGACAAAGTTATCGTAAGGCATTCACTGATGTAAAAAGGCTTGATAACACTGTCACATAACTTTATTTAATCTATGATAAATTTTACTTCTAACTTACTTGTTACAAGTCATTTAGATAGAAATTAAAATGTACAAAGATGACATTGTTTGCATCATCATGATTAATATGGGGTTCAATATATCACCAAAAGTTATCATGTTAATGGCTGACAGAAAGGATATTTTTCGAATTTGTAGGAATACATTCGCAATTTAAGTACTATAGTAGTTTGTTATATAACCGAAAGTTTTACATATTTCAAGTGGTAATGGTAATAAAGCACCACTTAAACATCAAACACATATTTTTATTTCTGCTACATCAGCATCTAAATGACTAAAAGAAATATTGATGTATATAGATAGCGACCGTCATCTTGAACTCCAACCCAAATAATTCAGTGTCGCAGATCGAAAATAAGTCATTGCTCAGTTTTTAAGCAGAACTCAGTTGACACCTTCAGAACTCTGAAACCCAAAGTGCATTTTGTTCTTTACAAGGAGAAAAGTTTTTTTTTTTGACTGCCTAGTTTATTTATTTTGAGGGCATTTACAGAATAATGAATGAAGAATTGAAAATTTTGCCTGTGTCTGCCTTTGTCACAGTTAAAAACGTGAAATCACTTCCATTTCCTTTCTGCAGGCCTTATCATTTTGCCACGGCTAGCCGCTATTCATACTGAATAACGCAATAGAATATGACCTAAAACTCCGTGACCATCTACATTCTTGCCCATGCTTGAACTCCACCTTAAAACCAAATGGCTCAAAAATGATATTATTGTCAGTCAGTACAGATGTTTATGATTTATGAACTTCAATGTTTCCAAATAGTGTTTAATAAAAAATACGTGATTAAGATTTACTACGTAATATACACTAGTTTACCAAAATGACCTTCCATTTAACCTACCGGCGATAAATTATGTACCTTTACAAACCACGATACCACGCGATACCTTGAGCTTTTTTTTCTAAAATACAATCACCCTTTGAGACTACATATCGGCCAAGGCTTGCATAAATTCCAACGGTATCAAACTATCAGAAATGTGATACTTGATATAACTACGGAGATTTTCTAACTACTTTAGAACCTTTTAAAACAAGGTTTTTTACATTGAACTGCTACTGGAATCCGTGCTAAAACCACCGAAAATGCATTTGAATTTGGTTGTGTTGACTGGTCCAGGGCTGGGAATCAAAACTGCGTCGTATCCTACAAAACGTAAACAAACGCCGCCATCTTGGAACGAAAAACGTATGTTTTTGTTTATAACTTTTTTTGTTGGAAATGACTGAAAACCAGATATATGTATTAACATGCTTCACTATTTTCCGCTTCGTTTGGTATATGTTGCTTGCACAACTATTTTGTAAAACAAAAGTTATAGCGAACTTGCAACTCGAAGCGGGGCAGAATTTTTATGAAAATGTGTGGATACGACGCAGTTCATATTGCTTTATTTATCGTTTTTTCCTTCAAATCAATTATATATTTGTTTCAGAGTTCACCATAAACTTCGAAATTTAATTTTGCATCATTTACTAAAATTTCATTTAAAAGAGATGTTTATTTTTTAAGAAAATAATGATTTTAACGAAATGATACGACGCAGTTGAAAATAAAATATGATACGACGCAGTTGTATTTTTGGCAGTCTTTTGAACAGGGATTATTTTGGCAATATATTTTTTTTTTATGGAATAATAACTTGCGCTAGATAGAAGAAAAACCTAGATCATTTGCGGTGTATAGCAATGTTCTGTTGCTTTTGATTATTTAGAATACATTGTGTCATGTCCAATACAACAATTCATTTGAAAGTTTACACTGCGGAAGCTACTTTTCAGTTAAATATGAACATGTAACCTAATTGATCATAATATCTGAAATAATTTCTTATATTTTCCTGTCTGTTCAATATTATCCCTAATTTTGTTCGCCAAAGAAAATGTAGAAATCTATTAATTTGAATTTATTTTGGCTAGCTACGCTCTAAGTTAACTGTGGGTATGCATGTTCTGGGTAATGACTGCTTTTTGTGGTTTGTTTTCAAACTTTCACGCTACACATTAGCTTTACTAGGGGCGAGGACCTCAGGTGCGCCTTTGTGCATTATTTCAGGCAAAATGTTGCACCTGCAGAGAACCATCGACATTTTGAAACTAGCTTGATAGGTTTTCCAAACGAAAGAATAAAAAGTCCCTGGTGGTTTTCGAATTCATAGCAGTTCAGCTCAAGTGATTTGAATTCAGTAAACATAAACAGCTCGGCCTCGGTCGGACACACCTGTCTGATTTTTTTAAACAAAATTTGTTAACGTCAGCTGTATAAATAAGCAGCATTTTTATTAACTTCTGACGTGAAGTTTTAAGATTATAAATATTTGAATTAATTATAAAGAGAATAACATTAAAATTTAGTATTTCGGTATGACTAACAGAGAAATTTTCAATGAAAACAGGGGGGTCATCCTCTGTAGAGTCATTTTCTGAAAACTTTTGTTTAAGTTTTCAGGCAACTCATTATCAAATAAAAATCACACTTTAGTATGGAGGTATGTAAAGATGCCATGTCTCTAGTCTGTTGAAAATTCGATGCGATAATCTGACCTAAATTTTCTGTTCAATATTGTGAAAACTTCTTCAATACTGTTGAAAGATCATGTCTGCCTATATCTGTATCAAATTTATCGGTGCACAGCGTAAAATACCTTTGCAAAACGGACACCTTCTTTACAACATAATTTGTAGTTGTATCATACGTAACTCGATTTTGAAAATTTAAAGTTTTTTTTAATGGAGAAGAATACTTAAGTGCAAATATAGAAAATACATTCCGTAGACCTTTCCTCATCGGCGATAAAGAAATGCGATACGACGAAATCGCGGCTCTGAAACGGAACGCATAACCTACTTGCAAAAATATATTGTAGCTTATCCATTTATAATGTAATTTTAAAAATTTAAAGGCGAGTTTCATCTGTTCTCACCGATTATTAAGAAAATGAATACAATAAAATCGGCACGTTTTTTTACAAAAGACATAAGTAATAACGGAATTGATTGAAATTATTGCTAATTACAAGTAACAAAGGTAGGCGTGCAATTTGCGCATAGCTCTTTTTCGATAGCAAGAGACCTTTTCAAAATTTGTAATTCTTTCTCTTTTTTTAAAAAAAAAGGTCATTCCTGATTAATACGGGGTCCAGGAGAGGTTACACTGGAATATTGAATTTTGTATAAAAAGTAGTAATCACTCCCAATTCGAACTCGCGGGAACAATTTTAGAAGCATGCCAAGGCAACACTAGAACACGTTGTCATATGGGTGTGCGATCTGTTTCAATGTATATTGCATTTGATACAGCTTTTCGGAATTTGTAGATGCTTATGATAGGTACTAAAATGCGACCGAAAAATGCAGCTTTAATAGAATTGTATTACATTTCCATTTTTATGGAACCAATGAGTGACCTCTGCTTTTGACTTAAGTTGTAAACAAGAAATGTTGATGGACATTATTAGCATACCTAGCACATAATTTAAATAGATTAACCAATATGCAGCCTGCACTGAAAATACAACTGCGTCGTATCATATTTTATTTTCAACTGCGTCGTATCATTCGTAAAAATCATTGTTTTCTTGGAAAATAAACATCTCTTTTTGGTGAAAGTTTAGTAAATGATGCAAAATTATGTTTTGAAGTTTATGGTGAACCCTGGAAACGAATTTATTTTTGATTTGAAGGAAAAAAAGATAGATAAAGCAATATGAACTGCGTCGTATCCACACATTTTCATAAACATTCTGCCCCGCTTCAAATTGCAAGTTCGCTATAACTTTTGTTTTACAAAATAGTTGTGCAAGCAAAATATACCAAACGAAGCGGAAAATAGTGTAGCGTGTTAATACATATATCTGGTTTTCAGTCATTTCCAACAAAAAAAGTTATAAACAAAAACATATGTTTTTCGTTCCAAGATGGCGGCGTTTGTTTACATTTTATAGGATACGACGTAGTTTTGATTCCCAGCCCTGTGGTCTATTAACGCGCAACATTTTCCTACTTCATCGCATGTTGCCATTTAAAAAAATACGAACCAAAGTAACTAGAATAAAAAAATATTATTTATATATTATCTATACATATAAGTATCATCTTATATAATCATCAGCCCGCCAGGTTAGACCAATAAAATTAGTAAATTATCTGCCATAGTATCTCGTGGCCACGAGAAAAATAAAAACACACACATGTCACCTTTGTGCCACCGAACATGCTTGTAGATGAAAGGCCGACACGCAATATAAAAATTCTGATCTAAAATTAAATTTTAATTGAATCTTTCTGGCACAATCTTCTTCTAGCTTGAACCCACATATGGGTTGCTAAATGAAAAAAGTATACAAATGCGTTTTTTTTACCAAGGGTCCCTAAAGCATAAATAATGGTCGTTAATTTATAATACCGACAAATATTACTTTAACTTCAACCAATATCTTAGAGATCACAACAAGTTCCCAGTTCACTTACGTAACCTTTATATTAACATAATACCAGTTTCTGTACATGAATTTAGAGATTGCGATATTTAACGGTGGTGTTGCGACATTTAACGGTAAGGGAAAATCGTGCGACATTTAACGTTACAGTTACGACTTTTAACGGTAGACGATTTTGCTGCATTTAGCGGAGGTTGCGACATTTAGCGGTAGACGATTTTGCGGCATTTAGCGGCGGTTGCGACATTTAGCGGCAATGATGCGACATTAAGCGTCAAGGGTGACATTTCGCGGCGTTGCAACATATAACGGCGCCACAGACATTAAACACAACGATTAAAAAATAACAAAAAATAAAATAAGAAAATGGTGCAATTATATAGCTAGACCCATCAACGTATTCTTATTACTGTGAAATGCTGGAATTCGAACCACAATCTCTTCCAAAGTAGAAAGAATAAGAAACCTCATCAACTGAGATAACTTTAATAAATAAAAAAGTTATATTATTTATGCTGGCAAAGACCTTTCATGACAATATTTTATTCAACACAAATAGTACCGACCATTATTTTACTGTCACTCGTAAGAAGTTCGGAGAATAACATATGAATGAGAGAAGTAGAGAATGTGATGGGTTGTCAATTGTTTTTATTATATCACCTGTCTTATTTGAGCCAGCATAGAGTAAAGCAAACATGTGACATCAAACACAGTCGCCCATAAGTGTCACATATTACTACCATATATTTACACATTTGCAGATGATTCAAATTCAACATATCATCATATGCATGTCTGTATGATAAGTCCTGATATAGTGCCTTCTTTTTTAAATACATAACTTGTCATTCCTAGTTTTTCTGTATAAACACTGTACAATCATTCCTAGGATATGTTGCTTTTTCGATTTGTCTTTTAACCTATTGTATGCAGGCTTCATGACCTCTGTCAAAATATTATTTAATTTAGTTGTCTTCTCATTCAGGGCACTCACATAATTCTATTTGGGAACAATACACCGTTTTTCAATGAGTGGCACTAACATGTCACATTTAAGGTTTTATGGCAACCGCCGTATGAACACAGATGCAAATGACTCTTGATTAAAATTCTCTCCTTATGCATTTCCTAATATTGAAGTCTGCTAAAGCTTGTGCTAGGACGCGTGGATAGAAGCTTACAATATTCCCTACGTCCATTTATAAACTAAACGAAACATAAAAAAAAAACCGATGTCGTCAAAAAAAGTACAACAATCACCAATAACGTCCGCTCCTTCGGTGTCTTATAAACGAAATAAAATATCAAGCCGAGCGTATTACAATAATAAACACTCAATGGTGTTGTTTGCAATTGATTTCACAGACATTTTCCAGAATAAGAAAAGCTATACTTTTTACGGATGAACAAAAAGTCTGGACGGGGCTGACCTTCAATGGCGTAAATGTATTCATGACACTTCGTTAAGATCGAATATGTAGAAATGGTTTTAGAAATTGAAGGTACTCTGTATTTTCTAGGTGGAAGCAGTGAGGGTTTAAAGACATTAAATCATGCCCTTTTTCGGCCTTTCATGGCCATCTTAAATTCCACATGGGCGGGTTGTATAAAAAAGCGCCTTTCTTCTAAAAAAATCAAAATGTCAAAAGAAATAAAATGTAAGTTTTCATTTTGATTTATTACAACATTAATTTCATATCTAACTCGTTAGATATTTTAGAAACTCTTACTTCTGGTTATGCAACAAGGCGTAATATTTTTTCTTAAACACTCACACGTTTCGGTAGTGTTTGTCTTAGAATAAATTAGTGTACAAATTGAAGGTAAATGCACCTTTTCCAATGAAAGAGCACGACAGGACATTTAAAGCCTCAGCCCTCAAGGCGAAAGATGTTAAAATCACTGGGCTACTGACATTAACTGAAAGGAAAACATACGTTAACGGATAAAATTCAATAGAGAACGCGTCGGTGTTTCACGTTTTTAATAAACGAGGTGACGATCTTACATAAAGCTGTTCAGTATGAGCCATGTATGTTCTATGTAACTATGTAGACCTTAATACGTTATTTCAAGTTAAGTTAATAAATACTTTGATTAAATGAGAACTTAAGAACGTATTCCCGACTAAAAATATTTGATACAAAACAATCAATCCGTAAACAGTAAAGTACATGTAATTAACCGGTTCATGTGACATGTTTAGAAATTGTGGATTGTCCGCTTATCGGTAAAGGGAAAAGGGTAATTTCTATGGTAATTTCATCGATGTCCTCTGGTAATCATAACTGGGTTAATGACTTCATATTCCAGTGATCAATCTGATTTGTAGAGTGTGGGTTAAGGACATATTCATGAACAGGATAAGTACAAGAGTATTTTTTGAAGTAATCTTAATAGGAGACACAGGCAAAATTTTCATTTCTCAGTTTTGAATTGTTCACTCATTATTCTGTAAATGAATATATTAGACAGTCAAAGGAACAAAACTTTTCTCTATATAATGAATAAAATGGCGTTTTCCTAACTTGACCTGCGTGAGCTAACATTTCACAATAGTTGTCAAAGTGAACTCTGGAAACGTTAAAGAACATGTCAAATGAATGACTTAGGCTTGTTTCAATCATGCAATATCCACAATATCTGTTATTGTAACTTCAAGGGTTTGTTCAAGTCGCCTGACTTGTTTTAAAACTATTTGGTGATTCTATTGGCGTCTAAATTTTGTTCAATATATATAGATATATTTACGCTTTAAACCCAAAATATATAGAATTTAAACAGAAATTCATGCTGAAACTTCAAGAAAAGTCATTTTAACGTGATTTCAGTACATAAGATCATTTCAATATTTTTGTCATTATTTTGCCTGAATATCCCTTTAATATTTATGTCACACGTAGTGTACAAAACGATTTGTTACAAGTCTGAGCGCGGTATTTGTCATAAAAATTAGTATTTGTCATAAAAAATAGTATTGTGTGTGTGTGTGTGTGTGTGTGTGTGTGTTGGTGTGTGTGTGTGTGTGTGTGTGTGCGCGAACAATGCATACCGTTTTTCGGGTTCATTACAGTTGCACTTACAAGAAACTGCAGTTTGTTTTTATTATTTCATTTTTCAACCGTCCATGTAAAATTGGTACTTGACCACTTTTAAGACATCATTTTGTTTATTCACAGCAAGCAAGCACATGTAACACTCATTTGGTTTGTACACAAAGAATTTATTTTATTTTTAATGCTTTTCAGTGGATTACTGATTTATCCGTGAAAATTATATTTGATAATTTCACAGTGAAAATAATCAAAGTATAATTTCACACTTTTCAATGACGAAACTACTTTTTCATGATTTTCCCCATGTGGTACCTCAATTTTATTTTTGCTGACAATTCTGACAATGTCAGGCTGTTTAAAGAAAAAACAAAGCTGAAATTGATAAATAACTTAAATATCTAAAGTAATAAAAAGAAGAAAACTAACTTCTATTCCTTCAAATTCCAATCACCAAAATTCGTCTCTAATTTTTTTGTTTCCTTTTTACAGTCTGAAAAATACATTCCTTCCACATGCAAAACTGCCCTTGATGACATTTGGGCATATTAAAGTATCCTACGAGCAATAACTGCCGTATGCTTTATGAAAACTTGAAAAGCAATGACAGCCATCCCCGTAGAATAAGTAAACAACCCAGCGTTCCTGAGCCAGCCTTTGAAGTTTTCCATTTTCCTTGCTGCTTTTTTAATGATTTCACATCTGTCAACACTTACTTTTTGTCTGTTACAATCCTCAAATAAGTTTTCTTTCTTTTAAAAAGGTGTATGACTAATAAATCCAAATGATATACCTCTGAATCAAACACAAGTATTTTCCCGCCGTGAAATAGAAATACACAACTTAAAAAAAATGGCTGCCGTTTACATTTAACAAAGCTAGGTCTAATATAAATTCGCAGTAAGTAACGGAAATATGGATGAATGGTTGGACTTTAACTCCTACAAGAATTGTTTGATTTTATTATTAAAACAAGCGATCATTCATATTTTTTTAATAAAATGAATATTAATATCACCGCCATGTAACGTTCATTGTCGAACTATTTTTTTCAGCTCAAGACTTCTTGTATTTAATGAGAAATTCCGACTAAATGGGGCTCTCAATGGGGATAACAGATTTTAATATTAACGTTAATATTATGGAAATTTCGTTTTAACTTGTTTTTAAGCATAAAATAAAAAGAAAATGTGTTTGTTTGTTGTGTAAGATGTAATTTTATTTCATCTCGTGATTTTTAAAAACAGTATTCTCACTCGTGGCTACGCCACTCGTGAGAATACTGTTTTTTAAAGCCCACTCGATGTAATAAATTTCATCTTACACACAAACAAACAAATATCCTCTATATATTTTTAGAGTTACGTTTTTTTCAGCACAGTTGTAAAAGGTAAATCTCTCATGTACTTTTTGCGTTAACATTTCATAGGTCTTTTGAGATTTTGTGAAAATGTATTAACTCTGGAACACCCGTCATATTAAGTGTATTGTAACGATTCTATAATTTGTACTTTAAATAAAACAACAGACTAGATGAACAACAAAACAAGATAAAGGATTTAGTTCGTGTCTCACGGCAAGATATATATTTGTACTCTTATCTCTGAATCAGTATATAGCCTGATTATATTGTTCTTTGTTAAATGGTGAGGTTAAATGAAGTTGATTCACATTCAAACGTATTTGTTTTAAGCGCATGATGGAATTTGTTTTCCGTTTTAAGAATAAAAACACCCATGCTTCATTTAAATAGCAGAATGATGTCTCTAAGGATAAGAATTCTTTAATTTATCAAAATAATGGCCTGCGGCTGGAAATCAACATTCTAAGATAGCAGAATGAATATTAGCATAGCATCATCCTTTTAGAATGATAACTGTTCGATTGAGATATGATTTATCAATTACAAAAAACAAATTGATTATAATTTTCTGTATTGATCTGGTAGAGAGAATCATAAAATAATATTTTTGATAATAATTTTCTATATTGATCTGGTAGAAAGAATACTAAAATAATATCATAATTGACAGAAATTCAGAACGGTTTGCAAACATGAAAAGAAAAAAATTAACTTAAAGTTTATGAAATTATTTGAGTTCTACAAACTACTGTCTTTTAATATGTGAGTGCTATTGGCCTTTGTTAATTTCAAATTAGTGGATGCTATGATGTTAGAATATTTTGGTAGGACTTCTTGTATTTAGAAACATGAACGTTTATATATGAGGCGCGTCATGACAAAACCAACATAATGGGTTTGCGACCAGCATGGATCCAGACCAGCCTGCGCATCCGCGCAGTCTGATCAGGATCCATGCTGTTCGCTGTCAGTTTCTCTACTTGTAAAAGGGTTTGTAAGCGAACAGTATGGATCCTGATTAGATTGCGCGGGTGTGCAGGCTGGTCTGGATCCATGCTGTTCGCAAACCCATTATGTTGGTTTTGTCGTGACGCGGCTCATATGATGAATGTATCTCCGACAGCGGCTGTGCAAAAACTTTTTTTTTCAAAATTCCTTCAAAAATGTTTATGTTCCAAAATCTTATGATATGAAAAAATATCTCGACAATTCTATGTGTTTGTTAAAATAATTATTATCTAATTAATTAATGTTTCGTGTCCTAGTTACATATCATACTGAGGAAGGCTTTTACAAATGTTTTAGGAACGTCACAATAAGTTACATAACAATAAAAAAATATACAAAAAATCATTATAATACCAGAAAACATTGAAAAAACTTTGTAACAAGAAATGTATAATATTCTATTTTTGAGTATTTATTTTGCATTTATTTATATATTTAGAACATATCATGTTGAAAATGCTACATAAATGAATGTAAAATTTTAAATAAATGAGCTTGTCGTGATAGACGTGTGTTTCAACTGCGCTATGGAAATGCATATAGTTTTTGTTGAAATATATTTTACATGCAAACGTGACTTTCATAAGATATTAAGATATTAACTTTCAATGATATATTCGTTGAACCTCTAATACACGGAATATAATACACAGGTTACACGGAATCGTTAAGAGACTGCCACTCAATGGCAAAATACTCCCCCCCCCCCCAACAAGGAACAAATGCACATGCAACACAATACAAAATGTCATATCATATCAAGTAGTTATCACACACTTTTGTGTTGCAACATATCAAGAGAAAAGTAATTCAACAATTCGGGGATTCAGCAAATCTAATACAAATATATAGCAATATTGCGCCCCCATCGAATACTTGTGTGAAATTGTAAAGAAGAATGCCTTTTATCTTTAAAAGTTGTATACATTTCACATACTACAAATATATATAAAAAATACAATATATTTCTTGCAGTCAATATTAAGTTTTTGCAAACTCCAAAGAAAATACCAGCTTATAAAAGTCCACATACATGCCTTACATGCCTTTCATTCCTAACTTTTCTATACAAAAGAGCAAAACAATACAATAAAATATACAAACTGAAACGTCTATACCCTTACAAAGAAATAATAAGTGACTTCAATGAATGGTTTATAACGGTTAGATAGACAGATTTAGATAAATTTATTTCGGCAAAGGAAGCATATACATAGTTGACACTATAACATAGGATAAAATAATGAGCATTATTAAATATATCACATACGAGAAAACTATGACATGCTCACCAAAACCAAGGATAACACAAAAAAGCTCTTATTTCCATTGTCGTCCTTTGTATTGGCGGCATGAACATAGAGAGGCAGACCTAAATATAATCATGTTTAAAATACTAATAAATCATAAAAATGTATATCACAGTCAAATCTTGAGTTAATGATACTCCTGTTTACAGCTAGGATTTAAAACACATTACTAAAATTGTAAAAAGATAATTAGCAGACAATTTAAAATCCTGAGCCGAAATATGTAAAAACATAGTAAAAAATTAAATACTGTTCATAAGATGACTTTTGATGGCAACCTTAAAACTTTGTAACCTGTTGATCTCCGTTAATTCTACAGGTAAATCATTCCATAATTTAATACCAGAGAAAGCAAAGGATTTAGAAACCTAACCTTTGACCTTAGGTAGACAATACCCACCCTTTTGACTAAGTCTTGTACTATAATTATGTACGGAATCTTGCGAAATAAAGTGTTCAGACATGTAATCCGGTTACAGTTCTCAGCTGCATAAGATTTCCTAAAACCAGTCGCTGTTATCAGGTTGATATTTACTTAAATACTGTATGCTTCTGCAAACCATAAAATGCCATTTTCTATAAATGCTAATCATAAAAAAAGGAAATCAATGGAAACTGATACGTCATCTTTAACAATATTTGACAAACGACTTTCTGGTTTTATATTAAAATCTATTACATGATTTAACTTCATTTGTGCAATTTTTCAATTAACTATACAATTTAATCATTTAGATCAGAATTTTGAGAAAACATTTATCATTACGCCTATTTATTTCTTTACATAAATTTACAACATCAGATATTTCATTTGGTTGCGACCGCATTTATAGATTTGATTGGAAAAATTCTAACTAACATTCCTTAAGAAGTTTCAAAATACATATCAACCATGCTTGGATGAAACTAGCTTTACATTTACATTTCATAAATATATCATTCGTCGATTTCGATGTAAAGTTCTATTTTATTATTAATAACTAAATGTTCTCTGTACGTTGTTCTTACATTGTGAGAATATCCTTACCTTAGCGGACAATATTTTTATATGTATTAAATACAACTTGCTTTATTCAAGACAGGAAAAGTGTAGGAAGTTTATCATTTTGTCATTTGCTCCATATTGTGACTTTTCCGCTACCCAGTTCTTGGCTCTCTGCATGCTCTGTTCCCCAATCGGATACGAATTTTTTAAAACTGTATATTGCGGAAGAATGAATTTTTTAACCAGAATGATCGCTATTCCTCCTTGTTCATAAATCTGTTTAACTTATATTTGCCTTGATTGCTAGAAAAACAATATCTGACAATATCTGACAATGTGTGCTATATCATCGATGCAGATTGGTAAGTAGTTTAAAGCGTTAAATTTATTTGCTTAGAATTCCACTCGCGGTAGATATTTTCTAGAACAAAATTCGTCTTTCTGTAACTAATTTGAAATGTTCGTAAAACATTTTTAATCAAATAGTTCGTTTTATTTTTCTATAACGTGCGTAATATATCAAACACCATATGAATAAATGTATATGTCCCAAACACGTTCGTTTTTTAACTATGGATGTATTAATCAAAATGTGTCTTTCTTAAACTTTAGTTAACTCCAAGGTAGTGCATATACACTGTTATTCGTGTCCTTTGAATTCATCTAAATTTTCATCATTTATCGCCCCTTGATACCAATGTATATTTAGTGTGAAAATAAAGAAATGATACTTTGATAAAATTTCAAAGAGATGGCAAATTTTGACACAACGTACGCTGAAAAATATTGAATCCACTATATTTGAATGTTAATGTACTTTTAGTGATTTTTTATAAGTAAAGAGTTTCATTAAGATTACAGACATTAATGGATAAATCAATTGAATATTTGTTTGTTGAATGTTCTTGCTTATCGCATTTTTACATGAAAAGGCAGCAACAGGAAGCGGAAATTAATATTGTAACCACTTATGATTTTGAAGTGAAATTTAATTCAATTATAATAAATGTTTTAAAAATTATAATTCTTATAATTCACAACTTTATTTGATGTACTCTTTATTTTTGTACAGAAGAATGCAAATTGTACGTTATGTTACTCCTACAAAATCGCTAATTTCTCTTGTTGAATTTAAAATTGAATTAAAACAGATTTCATTTGATACGCAACATTAATTATTTTGACATAAAATGCTTCTGTTATTCGACAAATCGTGATGTGTGTTTAAATCTAGCACAAGATGTTATAATAAGTTCTTTCTAATTGATGAAATATTAAGAGACTAGCTTACACTAACTCGTTAGGAAATCTCCAAGAAACAAACAAAAATCACCTTAAGTTTGTGTATGAAATTTAATAAATACAAATATCAAAACAATCTTTCTATTCGAATTTAGTTATGTGTTTTATAAAAAATACGCAAGTTGGAATACATCTTTTCTGTCTTGAATTTAAATAAATTGAATCATTTCTTTTGCTTATAATGAACCGTTCTCCAAAATATTCGTTTATCATGGCGGGAACCAAAGATCAAATACCTGTTCATAACACATAACAGATACAAAATACAGAAATACACAATTATCTAAAGATCTAGATTAATTAAGAAAAAAGATACCATGTCAAGTCTGTTGCAGCAACATAATGTCTAAAAGGCTGTATAAAATGTTTGTTTACATCATGCATGTATAAAAGGTAAAGGTCTTGTTTATTTTTGAGATAATCACTGATTATGTTAAGTAGATATTTTGGCCCGAGCATTGTGATGACATTAGAATACATTATGAAATTAGCAACAAAATATTGCTGTAAAAATCTACCGATGACATTCCTCTTCGTTAAGATAATAAATGACTATGAAATATAAATATATTGGACTTTGATTTGTGGTGATTAACAGGGCATAATATTCCACATGATTACTAATTGTTTTATCCAAAATAGCAACAAATGTCAAAAATAGAAAACCCTTAATATTTATTCAGTCTATGTCAAAAAGAATCTCTTCTTTGCTTACATGGATCAGACATGTCTGACAAGCATACTCGCAGTTGAACTTCTGCATATCAGATACATAATCCTTATATGTATGGTAATATTGCAGTCAGCCTAAAGAATTATCGTTTCAGCAACACGATCTGATACTGTGCCTTTCCTTTGCATATTCTTAAGACAATCTATCGCACTTGATTGCATTCTTCCAGTTCAACATTCAAGTTGCGTTCATTGAACACCGCCCTTCCTTGTTGATCTTGTTTTTCATATTACCTCCCCTATTTATATAGTCTGATAATGAATGTATGCTACAGGGTAATGATTTGAAAAATATGAAAAATGAATTGTACGCAAATCTTGATTTATTTATATCTTATATAAAGTATGATTAGAAAGTAATCAAAATTATATATATTATTTCATACTCGTTATAATCAAAATCATTATTGACATTGAATATATAATCATCATAATAATTATCATCATCATCATCATCATCATCATCATCATCATCAAGTCTATCATCATAATGTTAAAAATCATCATAATCAACCAAACCATTTTCATTACTATTAATAACTGTAATAATAAAAATGATATATAGTTGTCTGTAAATGATGAAAAGCCGATTTTAATTTCAAAGTTCTTCCTACATTTGATCTGCCATCAAATTCAATATTTGATAAAGAGAGCCTTTTATTGTTCAGTTGATTAAATACATTTTTTACAAGAGACATAAATGCCTGACGCCATGATGATTAGAACAGATCGTAATATGGAACCTTCAACGAATGTTTTTTGTTTCCATCTTGTTTATCTTATCCTTATATCTTAAACTTTTTCATGATTATCTCCACAGCTGGTTCGATTTCAGTACCAGTTGTATTCTTGTTAATCAGCAAGCAAGATAAAGGTTTTGAAGTTTAGAATTGTAAGCTTCTCAGTGTTTTGAAATGAATGTGATGACGTAAGATTTATTATTGCGTCCTTTATAAAACTAATTAATATAAGAATAACATTGTTTTTGAACGCGTATTTACTCATTTTCTCTAACCAAAGCAAAGCATTATGATTTTTCTGACGAATTAATCAAAGTTGTCTAAATACATTAAGTCACAAAACGTACCAAATACTCTTATAAAAATAAAGTACATACAAATATACGATTTGTTTACGTGTTTAAGTTTGGACTTTCCTAATGAGGTCACTTCAAAGGACATTAATTGTCGAGTGGCGATTGAGACATTTTCACGGAACTAACTTGACGGCTAAAAACAGCTTAATTACGCTAGCATTTGCAATAAAAGTGACAACCCATTAACGAATCTATACATTCTGGCGGCGGACTCAAAAATCATACACCCAGTTACTTACAAATAAAGCCTTAATGAAGATTGTTATCTTATACATTAAATGCGACTCGACTGGACAGAACGAAATAAGATTTATCGACAAACGGTGCCAATGCTCTTGTTACCTCAACACAATTTAGATAATGACTTGTTTGTGAAAACAGCCTTACACTGATAATTGCAGCAACTGTGAGCAGCTGCTGAAACGATACTCAACTGCAGATATGGCTATCTTTAACGACAGTTTTACTGAAAAATTTAATGAAAGTGTATTTTCAAAAATAGTGAATTCAACTACAACCGAAAACGTTAGATCGTTTTACAGTTCTGAAAGTACTTTTATAGGAAATAGTACTGACAAAACAAATGGTTATGTTGATTATTACAGTAATTATACATATTATGAATATGAAACTCCTAGCGTTCAATTATTAAAACAACCTCCTCACTTAATTGCAGTGTATTCAATTGCATATGGATTAGTGTTTATTTGTGGATTAATCGGAAATAGTTCGGTGATTGCTGTGATAATTAAAGAACCAAGCATGAGGAATGTTACAAATTATTTCATTCTGAATTTATCGGTGGCAGATATACTTGTTTCGCTATTGGTGGTACCAATCACGTTACTTACAAATCTATTTACAGGTTGGTTGATTTTATGTCACTATTATTTAAAACAGAACTGTGTCTGTTTCACGCTTTAACTACCCTTCCATCACAAATAAAAATATTGTTACATATATAAACCATTTGCTTTTTTATCATGATAAAAGTTGAGACGCTCTCTTTAACCTGACATAATGATAAAGATTAATGACTTTAAAACAATGGTAATGAATTCGAATTAGTTTCTTATTAAGTATGAGAATATTTCTCATACACAAGTATTTTAACGAACGACGATTGTCAGATTTTATGTCTTATAAACGTAATGAAATGAATACAATGTTATGGAAATAATCAGTCTACTATTAAGTTGTTGTTTTGTGACTGAAAAACAAATGTAAACATGTTCAATCACGGTATGATAAAAAGTGATAAGAAGATTAAAAATGTCCTTTTCATGAACACATTGTGACATTAGAGATATATGATAGGTCCTACTTTTTCTGTCCGCTTCCTTGTTATAAATTATAATGTTTTATTGTTCAAAGAACATATGCATGCAGTGATAACAAAAATGATGCAGTCATCAATATCAGTGTCAAATTCAAGCCTGGCATTTTACATTTTTGGAAATGAATGGTTTGTTATTTGCTAAAATGTTCTAAAATAAAACGATACACTGAAACAGACGCACTCATTTGCATGTGTCAGCATTTCAGAATATGAGATGAGCTATTAGAATGCGTTGATAATTTATTACGTTGGTAATTGAACTGCCTTAAGACAAATTGCACAAATGTCATTTTCCACTTTACTTTCCAAGAAGGTATCAAAATATGAGCCACTTAACTCAACTTTGAAGACAAGCTAATTATATTTTGTCGTTCTCTGTTTGTTTGTTTGTTTGTTTGTATGATTGTATGATTGTATGTTTGTTTGTTTTATGTTGTTTATTCAAATGAGATATAGACAGCTTTACATAAAATGTTGTTTTACCAGTGAATAGCTCCTCAAGCAATGTAAAAGTATGAACGGTAAGTATTTAAACATTGTATTTTGTCAGGATTTCCCCTAATCATATTTTATATAAACTATACAACCATCGCCACGTGTATCTCATATTTTAAAAATATTACCTGGCTTTTTTCGAATTAAATATTACACTTTATTATCACTTTTGTATAAGAATATGTGAACGTTGTGCTGCTTGTGCACTTTGACATTATAATGCATTTTGAAAGTAATATAGAAAATCTGAAGTATCGAGTTATAACAACGAAAATGAATTGTAAGTAATAAGATGTTTAAAAAAGGTTTTCACTGATTTAACCGATATCCGAGTTGTTTTTTTGCTGGACTTTGTCTTATATAACAAAATCGTTTTAACAAGCTAAAATTATATAATCTTTACAAGACCAAAACTTCTTAAGTTATTTATTTGATTTATGAGAAAAATATTACATGCTATACTACTTTAAACCTTTATTTGTTACAAAAAAACAGTAATATCTACTTTTGTAAATTGCGTGACAAATCTAGAACGCCATGGCCATTTATAGATAATGCTTAGCTACATGTAAGCATTTACAAATCTTTTAAGATTTGATTTTTCTTATTTGATAAGATTTTGTCTTCTTGTTGTTTTATGTCAAGATGTCTATCATCTTATGTATCTATAATGTATCAGTGCCTGGAAAAAAGACAAAAGATTCAAAATTTGACACAAATAAATATGCATTTTTCCCTTTACGTAACAGAAAAGCACTGTGTCAAACTGAACTATTTTTTATTGTTGATCTTGAATAAGATTGATTTTTCTACTGATTTTCTACTGACAAAAAAGTGTTTAAAATGTTATCCATATCGTTTATTTTGCTTTATTGGTAAAAATGTTGCAGTAAATGATGAAAGTTGATGGTAGTTAATAATAAATTGTGACTTGGGGATACACTTTATGAGCTAATTTTGTTAATCTAAAAAAACTAAATAAACATGTGTACAGATGTATTTCGACAAAGATCGATTAGACATGCACTTACGAGCATAATTTTTTATATGTATGGAACAATTACTTACGGTTTCTGCATATGCATTTAAATTTGCATATCTGCTGAGAAATCCAATTATTATATACACTTATTGTTGAAATTTTGATGAAAATTCTTTAAATTTGAATTTTAATTAATAAGTTCTGCCATAAATCCATAATTGAGCGCAATACTGACATCTACAAGATTCGTACACAGCTGTAAAACATAAAGTGAATGGATATCTTGCTGATTCCGAAAAAGGTTTTGCAGTTGAATAAAAAAGAATCAATTTTATGACTTTTTTTAATTAGTCTCACAAGTCTGGAAGATGTCTGGAGATCCCTGAAGCGCAATAAATACAAAGTTTAGACTCGGTTTTATTGAATCTATGCGAAAGAGATAATAAAAAGAAGTGCAATATCTTACACACATTTGCGCCGGCTAAAATTATATTTAATCGACACCGCAACAAATTAGAATCCCGGAACAATATTAAATGAATTAAATACTTTATGGTATACATACGATTTTACAAGTCCTCGTTTAAGATTTAAATGCAACAATGACAAGTTATTATCATTTACAATTACACCGTTAAGTTTGGAAAATGAAGTTTATTAAATGTGTGTATGTGTATAAGTATGTAACATATATTTAAGAAGAAATGAACAGAACAACCTTTCGATTCTTGATTTAATCGCTTGTACCTATCGTTAATGTACAACTAACATATTTATAAAATACTAACATATTCTGCTGATAAGAAATTGTAAGTGAAATACATGATAAACGGATTAATTCTATGATCTAATTTATTTAAGCATGCTTTGGTAAAGACTGAAATGTACACATTTTCCTATAATTTTGACATCAATAAATTATTTAAGTTACGTAGTTTCTGCAGAGACTGGGATGGTTTCAGTTTTATACTGATTGTCTTTAAACTTGCACTGATTACATTTTATCCATTAATTTACTAGCGTGCGGGAAACACCAAATACAAATGAGTTATTTTTGTATCATGTTTGATATAAATGATTAAGCCGAAACGTCGTTAATATCTTTTGACGCTGCAGCAACAGCTTATTTCTTTTCTCAGTCAAAATCATAATTGAATAATGCTTTCTACGATTATGGCGATGATTAGTTTCAAGACATAACTTTAGTTAATTTTTGTTCATTATTTCTTACTCAGACAATTTATTTGAATGAATACTTCATTGTACAAGAATATCAGGAAGAATCATTGATGATACACCGTTCGGAAGATTTCTAGTATCATATTCATGTATGACATTACCATCTTTGGATGCTTGTAACTGAGCAATATTTTCTTTTACAATTACAATTATTACATATTGCGCTTATTGTGATACATGTTATTTGCCATATTAAACATTGAATATAAACAAATGAAACAATAAAAGGATACATTTGATCAAATAGACTTACAACAGTCGCACCACATAAAGCGATGGTTTGAAACCCACTTTATTTTCTTCCGCGTAACTTGTAAAATTGTTATCGTCTAGCGTATCAGAGAGAGTAATTTCGTTAACACAGTCAGGTAAATGTTTTATTATGTTGATTTGAAAATATTTAATGGTGCCAAAATTTGGAAGAATAAAGCAGGCTGGAGCTTGTTAGGGAAGTAGATAATTGACCCAAAACGCTCATTAGGCTTTCTTATTACATAAATGTTTCACCTGCTATGAGTATATTAAAGAAGATAGATTTGCTTTAATTAATATTTCAGACGTTTTGACGGTTTTCATTTCAGATTAGAATTATTCCAATAACAAACGTCGAAATTGAAAATAAATTTCTTTAATATTTAAAACTTTATATTTAATATTTTAAATTTCATTTTCAATGTTTAATTGCTATATGAAAAGAAAATATATCTCCATGCTGAACTTGCTTCCATTTTGATACTTCCTAATTCATGGACTATCGATTGAAGTAAGAAACAAACCTAATTTCCCGTTGTTTATATCAAAATTGTACTATAAAAACAACAACAATCAATAACACCTTCCGGAGGGTAATGAGATAATGGTTTCGCTTTTGCTTTGCACACATATAAACATGATTCCAGACACAGTATGTGAAATAATTAGTTTAACGCATCGAGGAGTCTGAAGCCCGATGTTTTCAAATTATTCCGGCAAAAAATAAAGCCAGCACTCAAGCAGAAACATTTCAAGGTTTCACTGCCTAGTAAATAACGAAAGAAGTATATTTTATGAATTATGATGTATCGAAACGTATTAGTATAAAATATGATGAAAATAAAAAATAATGTAATAAAAAACATTCAAACTGGAACGAGTATTACGCATAAAGTATAGTTCTTCATTTGAATGTTAAACAAATTGTATCCGATTCAATATTGCAAATCGAACGCCTTTTAAAAAATGAAGAAGACGAAAACAACACAACAATTAATTTTTACACGATTCAGTCGTTCAGAACTAATTCTTTACTTAATTTTTCTAAAGAGTGCATATCTTCTAGTAATGTCATGTGACATGACAGTTCTTGAAACAGTTATCATAGTCTTATTAAAATATACTCATCTGATACATTAATGTATGTGATAATATTGTTTGAAACTATAACCCCATTAGCATACATATTGGATATAAAAGGCAATGTTTCAGAAGAAGAGGCTCGTTAACCTGGGGTTATGTATTCGATAATCATGAATATTCCACCAAGAGTCTGGGGGTATTTCTCGCATATGCATTTATTTAAGATAAATGCATTAATATTTAATAGCACAAAGTAAATTGTTATATTGAATATTTTAATATAAAAAGCTTATTACCTAACCAAGCAAATGCATGCAATATAATCAAATATTATTTAAAGTAGATCCCAGTCGTTAACATGCCAAGCAAACACTTTTGCCGGGGAGAAAAATAATTTACATCGGGCAGAATCATGATTGTTCTATCATTCTGTGTTCTCGTCATATAATTTTCGTTATAAAATATAACTTAAAAATAAAATATGTCGCATGATTATTTTATACAAGGCATTTCTAGTATACTGGGCCTTTGAACAGATATTATTATACAAACCTTTGTTCAAATTCAGCTGTTCATAGTTTTAACCTATACGTATTCATACCAAATGACCTATAAAATGAATTTTAGATGAAGCCTATTTATCATGCCATTACTTTACGGTGATAAATGACCTGCATTGGGACAATTTACAAAGACGTAATGTTCCGTTGTAATTTTCTATTAAGGCTACGTAATTGTGTCATAAAACTCAGCAGGAAATGCTAGAAATAAATTAGATTGTTACAAAAAGAGCGTCCTCAAGAGTAAAACGGTACTATCTAAAAGTAAGATGATATCCTCAAAACATTTATTTATTGTTCAGTAAATAGTAAATGATCTAGTTTCTACTTTGAACATTTTTCGAATGAACCTATTCCATGCATTAATAATGTTTAAGAACATTTTATAGAAGAAGTAGAAAAAAATAGTAACATTTTAAACCATGAACGATTGCTACTGAAAAATGGTTTATGCATCAAGACAAAATTGTTTTATTTTGTCTCTTATCGTGTAAGAACTCGTTAGAAGTTATTTAGATAAGTGTTCAAACAGTAAAAAAGTTTCTAAACAAGATTTCTGAGATAAAGTTTAAATGGATCTGCATTGAATATTTTTAGTTGATACACTTATATTTCAAAATATTTAGGCATTTCTTAATTGAACTGTCTAACAATTGTTTTATTGTCCATTTCGAAACAGTATTAAAAACAGAAAATATCGTTTTGCTCTTTGTTTTTGTTCTCTAAGGACTTGAACTAGTATATTTTATAGGTCAAAGCATTAATCGTTTCGAAAAAGTTAATTTGTACGCACACGAGACAGTTAATCAATACTGGACAGATATTACAAAGCAGATGTGGACTTATTTTCCCCAAATGCCGAAATATAATTTTCCTGTAAAATTATTTTCTATTTTATTTGTTTTTAGTATTACATGTTCTTATGTCAGGGAAATTACACTCTTCTTAAGATAACCTTTGTTACTTTAGCCTAAATTATGTGAGTCGCAGAATGATAATGTTGTCGTTCAAGAGATCCTCCTAGTACGATGTATTGATCATTCATTTGTCCACACAAATTCAAGTGTTAGAGAATATAATAATGCTTAACTAGATTTACTTTTAAATGGATAATGATAACTGTAATGTTAACATTTATTGGAATTTCTTTTTCTTAACAAAGAATGTTTTAAACCCCACTTGATATATATTTATCGGTTGCATACTTTAGAACTTAAATACCTGTTATAGTTAAATTTAGAACATTTAGCGATGCCAATAAATGAATAAATAAAGCAGACGAACGAGAATATACCACTAGCGTATATAAAAATGTGGTGCATGTTTATCGCATAACTTCTTTATTTCATTATTATTACATTTGCCAATAAGATGATATAATTATAGATTTATTTTTCCTTACAATATCCATGATTAAATGTTCTTTCTTAAGATATTTATTTACTTTTTGTTACTGAAATAATGAACATATAAAAACGATACATTTAGGATGAATTGATAATAACAGATACAATTATGATAATAATAATGCAAATGCATGTACAAAAAATCCATCTTTACAAATATATAAACCGATGAAGTATCACAACTTAAATGCATTTAGGTCATATGTGTGTAACAAAACAATAAATTAAATAAATAAATGAATAAGAAATAAAAAATCTTTTGAACTTGATATCTCAAATATATTTTGGGTACAATTCCATAAAGCAACAAATAAAGTAATAAATGTGTATACTTAAAAGCTTATTTCCGTTAAACCTGCTGTTTTCATTACCGGTTTTACAAACATAAACATTATATCTTCCTGAAAACCGTTGTAAAGCAAGGCAGCTGCATTCAAATATTAAATAATATCAACAGTAACCTGAAGGCTGAAAGGCATATTCTGATATCAACATTTTACAAATGTAATCAGGCCGGCGTAAATATGCAGTGTTATATACACACTATTTTATAAACGACCATTCTAAACTAGTATTCTAATTTTATATCACTGTTATATAATGTTTCACTGTATTAATTCATCCAACCAATCCTGATTACCTTTTTTGATTATTAAAAATATAATGATAATGCACGAGAATCGTTTTCTCTCTTTTTATAGAGTAACACTGTCTACAGTTACGGCGCCTAAACCTTGTCAGGACACTTGGACATTAAACAATAAACAGTCACGTCTCTATCGATTTACTATGCATTCCTAGTGACGTGCTCTAAAAATATGTAAGATATTTGCATTTATTGCATTGCAATAAATTATTGCTCTCACATTAACATGCCTGCAGAAGGTACTTGTCTCTGTGTGTCCAAAGAACAGACTTAACTAAACTAAATCTGCTTATTCAATTATGGTTAACTTTGCAAAACCTTGCACATCTACAATATGAATACTCTCTAAAGAAACATTATTATTTACCAATAAAAGTAGCCTATGTACTAAATTATATGTTAATTGCTGTTAATTGACTGCGTAATAGTTAATACGCATTGCTTTATCGAACACAAAAAGCATTAGGATATAGATGGAATTAAAAACAGCGGCGATTTGCTTGTCCAACAAAGCTTTTAAAACGCCACAGAGAATACAATTTATATCCGACATAAGCTTTTGGTTTGCTTAAGTCTGTAAGACCTCAAATCAGTTCACCTGCTGATTTATTGCTAAACGTATTAAATCCCAGCTTAAATTATAGATACTCTCAGTTATAAAAAGTAAGGTATTTATCAAGCACTTGGTTTGAAAGTATGCCGTATTTTTATACCATCACACTGGTTGTAATTTTGTTTATCGGCTAACGTTAAATACATTAAGGTATAGATATATAGATTAATCAATTAATTAATTAATAATTAATAAATTAATGATTTGCAACTTTACATTTGTAAGATGTTTTGAAGGAACGACACACAGAAATTCACGTTTTCAATAATTATACCACCTGTAATATAATCCGCCAATTAAGATAAGAGGTCATTACATCATTAATTTAACATTCGGCATGTATTTTGAAGTTGGTTAAAATACCCGGATACATTTTCGTAATAATTATATGCTTGAGATATGCATTCTTTGACACTGTGAAACTATTCAGTTTTTCTCGAATACATGCAAATAATTCATACTTTAAGGAATAATGTTCATGTTAACTTATTTATCTATTTAAAGCAAAGGCGTTACATGGAAACCCATTGCAGAACGGTAGAATTTCGTTTATCTTAATTTAATTATACGGATACAATGATGTCTACCTCACTATACATACACTTGTTGTTCTGTTGGGTTTATGTAGTTCTTTTTAACAATACTTGTCTGAAATACCATCTGGTATTTCAAAGGGTAATAAATAATGTAACCGGTAAATATCTGATAAGGTTGAATTGAAAAGCCTTAGTAGTGCCAATATTTGAAGAAATAAAATAGATTTACGAGAAATGGCTTTAGTAAGTAAAAAGCGTTTAAACTTAACTTAATAAGGTAGTTTCAATGCCAACGTTCAACGTTTCAGTATTATATTCTTTTTTTTTTTTGGTTCTTTTTTTATTGTTTGTTATTACACCCTATGTCAAGAGCGCAATAGGAGATGCTGGATTTATATAACTTATCAACATATCAGCCGCTTTGATTAAAATGCACACAATATAGTAATTTTTACCTACACATGTGTAATAAAGCTGACAGATTGCAAATTTGCATAAGTATTCATATGTGTGGTCTGTTGGTGAAATGGCAAAAATTCTTTTTTAAAACATAAAATGGTTGTTTTCTTATCCTTGCTGTCTAATGCGAACATCACAAATTAAACACACACAGAAAGATTGTAGAGAAGTCTATATTCAAAACCGTCTGAGAAAAACCAGCTGCTATAAAATACTTAGCATCATAATAAACAATCAAAATGTTAAAAGTCAATATCTGAATATCTTATACCTACTTATCATCAAAATTCATTTTCATCTTAAACTTTTGGCAGTAAAACCCAGCCAACATTCTATATCGGCCCGACATCAAACCGACATGGTTTTCTATGACGGGCCGATGTCGGCTTTAATCTCGGCTGCAAATAGGAATGATGTTGGCCCGACATCGGCAGCACAATATCGGGCCGATATCTTAACGATAGAGGCCCGATATTTTTTACCGACATCGGGCCTACATCAAAACTATAGCGGTGCGATGTCAGCCAACAGTAGAAAAATATCAGTCCTATATCGACCAGGTATTATCCTTATGCTAGCATGTTGATGACATCTAGCAGCAAGCATTTGCATAATCTGCAAAAACAGAAAATAAAAGATAATTATTTTACACAATAAGATAATAAAGACATATATTTTAACTTAAATGTGCAAATGACAATTACTTCCATGATACTGATGTCGCGAAATCATGTGACAAATATTTTCAAACATATTTTTACATCTTAAAAAAGAGACAAACAGATAAATTGTATTTTTCCAATAATTTTAAGTGTAAAAATCAAATTATTAACATTAACAGTGTTTACAGATTTGTTGAATCATCATAACATAAAAAACATGCTTTTCATCACCTTCCTTTGTTAGCTTTTCTTTTTGGCGCTTAATCTGTTAATTGTAGGACTGCAGTGAATATTTTCAAGCTTTTCATTTAAAATATAATAAAAGAGTGATTTTTATGTAGTCAAAACATAAATATTGAATTTAATTAAAACCACATATCATTTCCAAACTCAACTATGATTATTTTAGGAATTCATATCAAAATGTACAATTATTTGCCGCATGATTTTCAATTCAACAGAAAACGCAATATCGTACCGATGTCAATCCGATATACAAAATAGTTGCATTGATAGGTCATGTAGGCCCGACGCAGACCCGATGTACCTTTTTTGATGTAACACGAAATGTGGATAATGTGGTTCTAGTAATTGAAATCATACACAGGACAATTTATTCACATTATTAAGAAAACAATTCCGTTGCAATTAGAATTTTTCAAAATACTCAATATGTCGGCAATGCAGCGGCCCGACGTCGGCCAATAGTCGGCATATCTTGCCGACATGCCGACATTAATCTTATATCGGCCCGATATGGTCATGCTGGCTCGGAAGCAATCCCCGATTGCGTTACTCTCATAATTCAAAACTATTCGTCCAGTATCAGATACATGTTTACTACTATAATAACGTAGGAGTAAAATATATTTTACACATTGTATCTTTAAATTTATTAATTTCTCTTTACCAAGGGCTGTTAAGAATTTTTTCAATAATTATATAAATAAAAGTTGTGTAACTTGTCACTGGCGATGGGGGAATGGTAACAGTCAAACCGATCTGCAACATGTTTAATGTTTTTAATATGCGCTTTCTTTTTATTCCTTATTTTTCTATTTCCTTTTATTTATATCCATCTTTTTAAATTGACAGTTTACTACTATTAATGTTACGTTTTTTAAACAAAAAATAGCATAATGATCTAGGTGCCAATTTTGATCAATTTGAGATAAATAAACTATAAATTCCTTTGGAACCTGGAATCTTTATTTTACTTTAATGTTAAAATGATACTACAAATATTGTAGTTAAGAATAAAACGTATTGATTCTTCACAAAAGTCATACTTTGAAATACTATACATCAGCATAATTATTTGAGAATGTAAATTTGGGTACGATTCTTGTTACATACTCTTAGAACTGTACATTAGTGATATTGGTAATTACAAATACAGACAAGAATTACACCACATGACGTAGCTTGTTTTCAACAAGAGTACCGCTAGGCGGAATGTGTACTGTTTTTTAGTAAGGATGAAGCATTTGTAAGACATGGGAATTAAATAAAGTATTACCTCCTTCAAAAAGCAATCCTCCTTTATAGCTGAAGAACCTTCATCTATACATTGTATATACAGTTGCTGTTTCCAAAGCACCACCATCAAGTTGTTATCTTGTAAGTAAAAATGCTAAGACAGATGGACAGAAAGACGCCAGGGGTATAACATAATATAAGCAAATATATAAGGGCATATAATTCATGTACTAAATATAAGTGATGTTTGACAGTCGTAAAACTTTTAACAATATTAAGCTCATTTGATGTTGACCTTTGACCTTGTGACCCCAATATAGATATGGATCTCATATTCAATATAGGTAACCATCCTATGAAGTTTGAACACGGTAAGCCAAATGGAACTTGTGTTATGCTCAGAAAGCACAATTTTCAGTGTAAATATCATTGAAACCCTGACATATGACCTTAATGCCCTAAAATTTTACAGATGTAGGTTGATTAATACTGTTTCAGTCTTAAGAAACTATTGACCTTGACCTTTGACCTTGTGACCTCAAAATCATTAGGGGTCTTCTACCCAATATTGACAATCATCCTTTGAAGTTTGAACAATGTTGGCCAAACGGAACTAAAGTTATGCTGCAGAAAAAGATCTTTGTGACCCTTTTCTTTGACATTATGACCTAAAATCTATAGGGGTCATGTTTTAGATTTTGCTGTTCATCCTATAATTTTTTACCGCTGTAGGTTGATTAATACTTAAGTTATTGAGCAGAAACTGTTTTCTGTTTTAAGGTAATAGTGACCTTGACCTTTTTGACCCAAAATCAATCGGGGTCTTGTACCCAATATGGACAATCCTATGGAGTTTAAATATTGTGGGTCATATTGAACTTAATTTATGCCTCGGAAACTGTTTTCAGTTTTAAGGTAAAAGTGACCTTGACCTTCGACCTTGTGACCCCAAAAGCATTAGGGTTTTTCTTTCCAATATGGACAATCATCCTATGAAGTTTAAATATTGTGGGCCGAAAGGAACTTAAGTTATGCTCCGGAAACCAAATTGCTAACGGACAGACGGACGGAAGGACTGACAGACAGAGGAACGGACGCCAGCGGGTATAACATAATATGTCCGACATTCTTTCGGGCATATAAAAATAAATAAATAAATAAATAGTATAGTGTAGTGTAGTGTAGGGTAGGGTAGGGAAGGGTAGCGTAGTGTAGGGTAGGGGTAGGGGTAGGGGTAGGGGTAGGGGTAGGGTATAATATAACCATGCTTAATTCTAAAGATTGGTGACGTTTAACTCGAATAATTGATTTTATTAAAGTCTTATTGAAATTGAAATAATTTATTTTTTAAATTATTACCCTATCTAAAGATAATACAATAAAGTGCAACAGCTCGAAATAAGTAAAAGCCCTGAATCTGTCTGTATACATGATATTTGACTTAACAAAACCTCGAGCTAAAAACAGTAGAAGAGGATAACGACTATTAGCTTGTCCAACAAAGCCATTAAAATGCCGACGATAAAACAATTCATATCCAACATAAGCTGATCGTTCGCTATGGTAAGCCCCTTCAGAAATAAATCAGTTAGCTTGCTGATTTATTTCCGATTATGTAAAAACTTGCTTTAATGATGAAAACCATTGTCTCCATACTCGATGTTGTATCTGTACTACATGTCAAACATACAATAAGAATAATGGTAATATATGTATCTGCTTTATAAAGATATTTCAAAATAAAGCAGTTAAGTTTATTTCATGACTTCATGAAAATTAATATAAAATCGTAATGATAAACCTTTATATCTTAAAATTTTAATTCTTTCTGACATTAATCGTCAGTTTATTGCTAAAAATTGTCCTTGTTTACTGATACCTCCGAGCAAAGAGATAACCCGAATAGAAAAAACTAGAATATTGCACCTTAATTATCTAACAGAAATGACTACAATTAAGTGCAAATATTAGTTTTTCAATATTTAAAAATGTTAGATGCTTGTTTCCTAAAAAAAGGAGCTCAAAATGTGAAATTGCATGTCATAACAGGAACAGCATGTAAACAAATTAGTATTTTGACTTCCATATAAAAAACTTAATCACTATAATTGTACTAATTGCCAAAAAAGCAATAAAAGAAATAGTTTTAAGGTTATAGGGTAATGAGAATCTTTTTGTAAACTTTAAAAAACACCAGAAATAAGAAGCAATTTAGAAAAAGAAATAAAAGGATTCCTAGTGCATAATGTGCCATTATTTTTTCTCGCACATGCATTTATATGACATAAATTCATTAATACTTAAAAGCACAAAGTAAACGAAAATATTGAATATTTTAATATTAAAGACGCGTTACCTAACCAAGCAAATAATAAAATCAAATTTATTTCAAAGGAGATCATAGGGGTTAACTTGCAAAACAAACACTTTTGCCGGTGAGAAACATAATTTACATCCGGCAGACTCTTGTTCTGTTCAGAAATCTTTCTTAGACATAACTATTTATCCCAATGATGTTTTCCACAGTGTAAAGCCTTAGTACCATTGAGTATTCACTTCATACAATTTCGTTATACGATATATCTTAAAATAAAATTATATAACAAGGTATTGGCAATGAACATGTATATATGTTTGTGCCCAAAACTAGTTCTGTTCTGTTATGTCAAGTGATTATTTATACAAGGCATTCCTGGCACACCGGACCTTTGAATGAATATCATTGTACAAACTTATGTTCAAGGTTTTATCCTAATACGAATTAATACTATATGACCTATATAATGAATGTCTCAATTTTAGATGAAGCTTTAAATACAGTTTTAAATCATGAACAGTTGCTACTAAAAATGGTTTATGCATCAAGGTGATTTTTTTATCTTGTCTCTTATCGTGTAAGAACTCGTTAGTTATCTAGAGTTCAAACAGTAAATGTTTCTAAACAATATTTCTGAGATACAGTTTTAATGGATCCGTTTTGAATATTTTTCGTTGATACACTTATATTTCAAAATATTTAGGCATTTCTTAAATGAACTGTCTGACAATTGTTTTATTGTCCATTTCGAACTAAAAATATAGTTTGGCTCTTTGTTTTTGTTCTCCTCCAATAACTTGAACTGGTTCATTTTATAGGTCAAAGCATTAATCGTTTCGAAAAAGTTAATTTGTACGTACAAGAGACAAATAATCAATACTGGACAGAGATTACAAAGCAGATATGAACTGATTTTTCGCAAATGCCGAAAAAATCATCATGTAAAATTTATTTTCTGTTTTATTTGTTTTCAGAATATAATTAATGTGTGACAAGTACTTATGTTAGAGAAAAAAAACACTAGGCAAGTTTTCATAGGATAACCTTTGTTACTTTAGCCTACATTATGTACGTAACAGAATGATAATATTGTCGTTCAAGAGATTCTACTAATATGATGTATAAAATAAATGTTTTACAGTATATCATTCATTTTTCCACCCATATTCAATTGTTAGAGAAAATAGTGATCAATCTTCTTTAAGATAGAAGTAAATAATGACAGTATTTATTTTCTAATTTTATTAGAATCAGGAATCGACATTTTGAACAGTTTGGTATTGCTGGAGATATAATTAAACTGCGAATCTAATTAAAATGAAATCAGTGATAGTTAAGTAGAAAGAAGATAAAGGAATGCAAATGAGATTAAGGACGAAACAGAATGAGAAATAAAATCGAGAATTAATTATTTAAAATTTAACAATTGATGCTTCCGAGGGATCACTTTGTTTCCAGAATTTTTATACTTCACAACAGCAGGTGTCAAGTGCTGTGTGGCAGCTGTAAAAAGTTGCCCCGTACTTCACTTCAGTGTTGTTATATTTTCTGGTCCTTCGGGATCATTGATGCCAACACTATTAAGTGTTGAGAATTGAGTACCGCTCAAGCCGGTGCTAGGGGGCGTGAGGGATGTTGCACATTTCCATTATCCTTCATGTACAGACTCAATCAAACCGAGTCTGCAATTCTCTTGTAATTTTGTTGTGATTGATGCTTCCGAGGGATCACTTTGTTTCCAGAATTTTTATACTTCACAACAGCAGGTGTCAAGTGCTGTGTGGCAGCTGTAAAAAGTTGCCCCGTACTTCACTTCAGTGTTGTTATATTTTCTGGTCCTTCGGGATCATTGATGCCAACACTATTAAGTGTTGAGAATTGAGTACCGCTCGTGCTAGGGGGCGTGAGGGATGTTGCACATTTCCATTATCCCTCATGTACAGACTCAATCAAACCGAGTCTGCAGTTCTCTTGTAATTTTGTTGTGATTGATGCTTCCGAGGGATCACTTTGTTTCCAGAATTTTTATTGAGAATATACAAATGTAAAACATACCATGTACAGCAAAAACATTATACACATGAGATAAATATATAACAGGAATTCATTAGATGCAGGAGGAAGAACATGCCATACATTAAACAGCTAACGCAGCTGATGTTAAGAGTAAAAGATCTTGAAAGAAAATCCCTCGAGATCAATTATCACACAATTGATTAGATAGTGTCTGTTGATGAAAGGAAAAGCGTTACTAAGGTCTTTCGTGTCATTAACACCGATTCCATAGCTGTCCAATCTCAACATTTTTGTTTAAGACTCTTCACATATTTCTGAAATATCAATACGATAGTTTATATTGTAATCATGTCGTTTTAAGTTAAACTTGTTCGTAATGTTTTACATGTTACACATATGAGCGCAAGCAGATATAAAAACGTTCGATTCAATGATTCCAGAAAACCATTGAAATTTGACAGCATTTAGATTATGTACTTGGTAGCTAAAACAGCTGCAACATGCCAAGCTGCTTTTGTAATGTTTTTTTTTTGTATAAGTGTTATCAATTTACCACGTTTACTTCCACTGATAATAAATATATGTTCGACTTTATGTCGTTCAGTGCGACATATTAGTTTTGTTTTTTGTTTTTTTTGTCTTTTTTGTTTTTTTTAACGTTCTTTTTTCATTTCGATATTTAAATTTTTGGATAGCCTCAGTAACTGTACAACAAGCCTGATGTTAAAAATTGACCTTAATGCAGGGTTCATAATCTTTGATCAATTTTCAAATTTCCATGTTATTAAGTGTTTCATTTTGGACACATGCTGATATTGATATTACACATCTTTCACAGAATGTAATATATTGTCACATTTACTTATGATGATCGCCACCGAACCATTTCTGTGTTATGAATATACATAATAAGCAAAAGCCAGTGCTGGAATAAAAAAAAGACTATTAATTAAGTTATACTAATGTTACGATTCATACGCAAAGATTTCGTTGGTACATTACTTTGGGTACTTAAATACTTAACTAGATTTACTTTCAAATGGATAATCATTACTGTAATGTTAACATTAACATTTATTGAAATTTCTTTTTCTTTACGAAACACGTTTTTAATCCAACTTGATATATATTTACCGGTTGCATAACTTAGAACTTAAATATCTGCTATAGTTAAATATAGAACATATAGCGCTGCCAATAAATGAATAAATAAAGCAGAAAAACGAGAATACACCATTAGCGTAAATAAAAATGTGGTGCATGTTTATCGCTAACTTCTTTATTTTATTCTTATTACATTTGCCCATCAGGACAAATAAGATGATATATTTATAGATTTATTTCTCCTTACAATATTCAAGATTGAATGTTTTTTCTTTAGATAGTTTGACTTTTTATTACTGATGTAATAAGCAGAACATATACAAACTATACATTTATGATGATTTGACAAAAATAGATACAATTATGATAATAATTATGCAAATGCATGTAAAATCCATCTTTACAAATATATTAACCAATGAAGTATCACAAGACCTCAAATCAGTTCATCTGCTGATTTATTGTTAAACGTATTAAATCCCAGCTTTAATTATAGATACTCTCAGTTATAAAAAGAGTAAGGTATTTATCAAGCACTTGGTTTGAAAGTATGCCGTATTTTTATGCCATCACACTGGTTGTTATTTTGTTTATCGGCTAACGTTAAATACATTAAGGTATATATATATATAGATTAATTAATAAATTAATTAATTAATCAATAATTAATAAATTAATGATTTGCAACTTTACATTTGTAAGATGTTTTGAAGGATCGACACACAGAAATTCACGTTTTCAATAATTATACAACCTGTAATATAATCCGCCAATAAAGATAAGTGGTCATTACATCATTAATTTAACACTCGGCATGTATTTTGAAGTTGGTTAAAATACCCGGATACATTTCCGTAATAATTATATGCTTGAGATATGCATTTTTTGACACTGTGAAAGTATTCAGTTTTTCTCGAATACATGCAAATAATTCATACTTTAAGGAATAATGTTCATGTTAACTTATTTATCTATTCAAAGCAAAATCGTTACATAGAAACACATTGCAGAACGATAGAATTTCGTTTATCTTAATTTAATTTTACGGATACAATGATGTCTACCTCACTATAAATACACTTGTTGTTCTGTTGGTTTATGTAGTTCTTTTCAACAATACTTGTCTGTAATGCCATCTGGTATTTCAAAGGGTAATAAATAATGTAACCGGTAAATATCTGATAAGGTTGAATTGAAAAGCCTTAGCAGTGCCAATATTTGAAGAAATAAAATAGATTTACGAGAATTGGCTTTAGTAAGTAAAAAGCGTTAATAAGGTATTTTCAATGCCAACCTTTCAACGTTTCAGTATTATATTCTTTTTCTTTTTTTTTGTTCTTTTTTTATTGTTTGTTATAACACCCTATGTCAAGAGCGCAATAGGAGATCTTGGATTTATATAACTTATCAACATATCAGCCCCTTTGATTAATATGCACACAGTATAGTAATTTTTACCTACATGTGTGTAATAAAGCTGACAGATTGCAAATTTGCATAAGTATTCATATGTGTGGTCTGTGGGTGAAATGGCAAAGTCTTCTTTTTTAATACATAAAATGTTTGTTTTCTTATCCTCGCTGTCTAATGCGAACATCACAATTTAAACGCACACAGAAAGATTGTAGAGAAGTCTATATCCAAAACCGTCTGAGAAAAACCAGCTGCTATAAAATACTTAACATCATAAAAAACAATCAAAATGTTAAAAGTCAATATCTGAATATCTTATACCTAATTATCATCAAAATTCATTTTCATCATAAACTTTTGGCAGTAAGCAATACTCCATTATGTCACTCTCATAATTCAAAACTATTTGTCCGGTATCAGATACATGTTTACTACTATAATAACGTAGGAGTAAGATATATTTTACACATTGTATCCTTAAATTTATTAATTTCTCTTTATCAAGGGCTGTTAAGATTTTTTCAATAATTATATAAATAAAAGTTGTGTAAATTGTCACTGGCGGTGGGGGAATGGTAACAGTCAAACCGATCTGAAACATGTTCAATGTTGTTGATATGGGCTCTCTTTTTATTCCTTATTTTTCTATTTCCTTGTATTTATACCCATCTTTATAATTTGGCAGTTTACTACTATTAATACGAGCAACTGATGAAAGTTATATGTTTAAGTATCAACTATGATGTTTGTTCATCCCCATTGATTATTTTTTTTCATTAATACTGAAACACTGAGAATATTCCTGCCGTTGTATTTCCTATTTCTACGACTTTTTGCTCTATTTTCTGCTTGTTTACTACACTCTATTTGTGTACTGACATAGGCTGTTGAGGGTTGAATCGTGATGTCTGTTTCTATATAGATAATTCGTTAAAACTAATGTTACGTTTTTAAAACAAAAAATAGCATAATGATCTAGGTGCCAATTTAGATTAATTTGAGAAAAATAAACCATAAATTCCTTTGAAACCTGGAATCTTTATTTTACTTTAAAATGATACTACAAATATTGTAGTTAAGAAGAAAACGTATTCAATTTGATTCTTCACAAAAGTCATACTTTGAAATACTAAACATCAGTATAATTATTTGAGAATGTAAATTTGCATTCGATTCTTGTTACATTCTCTTAGAACTGTACATTAGTGATATTTGTAATTAAAAATATAGACAGGAATTACACGACATGACGTAGCTTATTTTCAACAAGAACACCGCAAGGCGGAGCATTATATGCCCGAAAGTGTACTGTTTTTAGTAAGGATGAAGCATTTGTAAGACATGGGAATTATATAAAGTATTACCTTCTTCAAAAAGCAATCATCCTTCATAGCTAAAGAACCTTCATATACATTGTATATACAGTTGCTGTTTTCAAAGCACCACCATCAAGTTGTTATCTTGTAAGTAAAAATGCTACGACAGATGGACAGAAAGACGCCAGAGTGACCCTGTCCTTTGACCTTATGACCCTATAATCTACAGGGGTCATGTTTTGGACTTGACCGTTCATCCTATAAAAGTTTACAGCTGTAGATTGATAAATACTTAAGTTATTGAGCAGAAACTGTTTTCTGTTATAAGGTAATAGTGACCTTGACCTTTGACCTTGTGATCCCAAAATCAATACGGGTCTGTTACCTAATATGAACAATCATCCTATGAAGTTTGAATATTGTGGGCTAAATGAAACTTAAATTATGCTCCGGAAACTGTTTTCAGTTTTAAGGAAATAGTGACCTTGACCTTTGACTTTGTGACCCAAAAATCAATAGTGTTCTTCTACCGAATATGGACAATCATCCTCTGATGTTTGAATATTGTGGGCGGAAAAGAACTTTAGTTATGCCCCGGAAACCAAATTGCTAACGGACAGATGGACAGACGGACAGACGGACAGATGGACAGACAGACAGAGGAATGGACGCCAGCTGGTATAACATAATACGAGCCCGAAATTATTTCGGGCATATAAAAATAAATAATATAATATAGCATTGCTTTAATTCTTAAGATTGGTGACGTTTAACTCGTATACTTTATTCAATTAAAGACTAAATGAAATGGAAATAATTTATTTTATTACCCTATCTAAAGATAATACAATAAAGTGCAAAATCTAGAAATAAGTAAAAGCTCTGAATTTGTCTGTATACATGATATTTGACTTAACAAAACCTCGAGCTTAAAAATACAGAATAAGAGGATAACGACTATTAGCTTGTCCAACAAAGCCATTAAAATGCCGACGATAAAACAATTTATATCCGACATAAGCTGATCGTTCGCTATGGTAAGCCCCTTCAGAAATAAATCAGTTAGCTTGCTGATTTATTTCCGATTATGTAAAACCTTGTTTTAATGATAAAAATCCATTCTCTCTATACTTGATTTTGTATCTTTACTACATGTCAAACAAACAATAAGAATAATGGTAATATATATGTATCTGTTTTATAAAGATATTTCAAAAAAAAGAAGTAAAGTCTATTTCATGACTTCATAAAATTAATATTAAATCGTAATAATAAACATTTAAATTTTAAGATTTTTATTCTTTCTGACATTAACCATAAGTTTAGTACTAAAGATTGTTCTTGTTAACTGATACATCAGATCAAAGAGATAATCCGAATAGAAAAAACTAGAATTTTGCACCTTAATTATCTAACAGAAATAACTACAATTTTACTTTCGTAACAAAGTGCAAACATTAGTTTTTTTAATATTTAAAAATGTTTGATGCTTGTCTCCTAATAAAGGAGCTTATAATGTGAAATTGCATATCACAAAAGGAACAGCATGTAAACAAAAGTATTTTGACTTCCATGCAAAATTATTAATCACTATAATAGTATTATTGACAAAAAAGCAATAGAAGAAATAGTTCTAAGATTATAGGGTAATAAGAATCTTTTTGAAAACTTTAAAAAACACCAGAAATAAGAAGCATTTTAGAAAAAGAAATAAAAGTATTTCTGGGGCATAATGAGCCATTATTTTTTCTCGCACGTGCATTTATATGAGATAAATTCATCAATACTTAATAGCTCGTTACATTACCAAGCAAATAATAAAATCAAATATATATTTCAAAGTAGATCACAGTCGTTAACATGCAAAACAAACACTTTTGCGGGTGAGAAAAATAATTTACATCCGGCTGAATCTTTGTTCTGTTCAGAAATCTTTCTTAGACATAACTATTTATCCCAATGATGTTTATTTCCCACAGTGTATAGCCTAGGTAAATTGTGTATTTACTTCATACATGGTCGTTATAAGATATAACTTAAAAAAAACATTATGTAACAACGTATTGGCAATGAACATGTATATATGTTTGTGCCCAACACGAGTTCTGTTATGTCAAATGATTATTTAAACAAGGCATTCCTGGCACACCGGACCTTTGAATGAATATCATTGTACAAAGTTATGTTCATGTTTTATCCTATACGAATTCATACTATATGACCTATAAAATAAATGTCTCAATTTTAGATGAAGCTTATGTCTCATGCCATTACTTTACGGTGGTAAATGACCTGCATTGGGACAATTTACAAAGACGTTATGTTCCGTTGTAATTTCCTATTAAAGCTACGTAACTCAGCTGGAAATGCTAGAAATAAATTAGAATTTTACAAACGAACGTCCTCTTGAGAAAAACGTTACTATCTAAAAGTGAGATGATATCCTCAAAATATTTATTTATTGTTCAGTAAATAGTAAATGATCTAGTTTCTACTTTGAACATTTTTCGAATGATCCTATTACATAAATAATGTTTAAGAATCATATATAGAAGAAATAGAACAAAATAATAGTTTCATGATCAATTATAATCATGAACAATTGCTACTAAAAATGGTTTGTGCATCAAGGTGAAATTGTTTTATCTTGTCTCTTATCCACGCCCGGCAAACTGTCGCTCCACTTCGAAATTGCGGTGTACGGTAAAACGAGCGAACGGCATTTCCGAGATAGAGCGGAAGGCCGATTTAAACGGCTAATTGTAAGTATTGTTTATGTTTTTGTCTTGTTTTTCATTTAAGTTGTATTTTTTCGAAAAACGGAAAACGTAGTTCCGTGTAGGATTGATTTAGGCTTCCAATTATCTAAGCTGTTACAAAAAGAAAATTATATTAAGCCCGGGAGAACTTTTCTCCCTGACGTAGCGAACGACGATTTGTAGAGTATTGAACTTCCAAACCATAGAAATGCCATACCCTTCAGGTTTCTTGAAAAAGTGTATTAGTAAAATATCAACCCGTAATAAGAACTTGTCCTTTGTGCAACATAAATTCCTCCCGAAGGATTTCTTAAATTTGTAAATCGATATTTCTCGAAAGTAGTGGAGCCAAAGGCAAAGGTTCGATGTTGAGCGCAATGCGATATTAATTTGACGTATTAGGATTAGCGTAGTTTATGATTTATTATATATAAAAGCTATAGAAGTTAAAATAGACATGATCAAGTGTTGAGCCGGGATATATATAAACCTTTTAAAGACAACTAATAAAGTGTAATATATTATCAACAACTATATCGTAATAAATATAATCGCGAAGGTGTCGCCTATAGCTGCCATGTAGATTCCATTATTTATGCTCCAAATTTGGATGAGACCCGACCATTGAATCATACACATATATGCATGGCGTAAAACAGGATGCCACTTATTCGAGGTCAATCATGATTTTAGACACGGTTATGTACATTTAAAAACGTGTGTCCGTGCAAATTCGACAAAATCGAACATTTTCAGTTCTACCACGAACAAACGTGAATGGTGGGGTTTTGTCCGTATCTTGAAACATAACTGAAACACGTGTTAAATCCTTATAACGACTGACACATTGTCAAGAATTTTCATAGCGATTCCCCACCTTACAAATTCATGAAAACGTGGCTTATTTGTGTTTGCTCTGAACATGTAAATTAGAGCTATTAATTACAGAAAGTCATGGTAAAATGAATTCGGTAGTAGTGATCCAGTTAATTTAATGTGTCCCGTGCATTGCATAATTTTGTTTCTGTTCTGCACCTTGAATATCTAACTTCTCGAAAAACATTACATTTTGGCGTGAACAATCGCGTTACACGTACCTGCTGGTAAACATTTGTTCGTGGTAGAACTGAAAATTTTAGATTTTGTCGAATTTGCACGGACACACGTTTTTAAATGTACATAACCGTGTCAAAAATCATGATTGACCTCGAATAAGTGGCATCCTGTATTACGTCATGCATACATGTGTATGATTCAATGGTCTGGCCTCATCCAAATTTGGAACATAAATAATGGAATCTACATGGCAGCCATAGGTGACACCTTCGCGATTACATTTATTACGCTATAGTCGTTGAAAGGATATCACACTTTCTTAGTTGTCTTAGTATCTCGGTCTCAATACTTGATCATGTCTATTTTATTTTCTATAGCTTTTGTATATAAAAATCATACACTACGCTCCTCCTAATACGTCAAATTAATATGGCCTTGCGCTCAACATCGAACCTTTCGCTCCATCTCTTGCCCTTTGGCTCCACTACTTTCGAGAAATTATCAAATATCGATTTACAAATTTAAGAAATCCTTCGGGAGTAATTTATGTTGCATGAAGGACAAGTTCTTATTACGGGTTGATATTTTACTAATACACTTTTTCAAGAAACCTGAAGGGTATGGCATTTCTATGGTTTGGAAGTTCAATACTCTACAAATCGTCGTTCGCTTCGTCAGGGAGAAAAGTTCTCCCGGGCTTAATATAATTTTCTTTTTGAAACAGCTTAGATAATTGGAAGCCTAAATCAATCCTACACGGAACTACATTGTCCGTTTTTCGAAAAAATACAATTTAAATGAATAACAAGACAAAAACATAAACAATATTTACAATTAGCCGTTTAAATCGGCCTTCCGCGATCTCGGAAATGCCGGTCGCTCGTTTTACCGTACACCACAATTTTGAAGTGGAGCGAAAGTTTGCCGGGCGTGTTATCGTGTAAGAACACGTTAGAAGTTATCTAGATAAGTGTTCAAACAGTAAAAAAGTTTCCAAACAAGATTTCTGAGATACAGTTTTAAAGGTTCTGCATTGACTAATTTTACTTGATACATTAATATTTCAAAATATTTAGGCATTTCTTAATTGAACTGTCTGACAATTGTTTAATTGTCTATTTCGAACCAGCATTAAAAACTAAAAATATCGTTTTGCTCTTTGTTTCTGTTCCCTCTCCAAGGACTTGAACTAGTATGTTTTATAGGTCAAAGCATAAATCGTTTCGAAAAAGTTAATATGTACGCACCAGAGACGGATACTGGACAGAGATAACAAAGCAGATATGAACTGCTTTTTCGCAAATGCCGAAAAAAATCATGTAAAATTTATTTTCCATTTTATTTGTTTTCAGAATATAATTAATATGTTACTTATGTTTAACTTAGAGAAAAATCACTAGGCAAGTTTTCTTAGGATAAACTTTGTTACTTTAGCCTACATTGTGTACGTCACAGAATGATAATATTGTCGTTCAAGTGAATCTCCTAAAAGGATGTATATAGCATTCATTTTTAAAACCCATATTCAAGTGTTAGAGAAAATAGTGCATAAAAGATAAGAACAATCTTCTTTAAAATAGAAGTAAATGATGACAGTATTAATTTTGTAATTTTATTAGAATCAAGAATTGAAATTTTGAACAGTTTGGTATTGTTGGAAATATAATTAAACTGCGAATCTAATCAAAATGACATCAGCGATAGTTGAATAGAAAGAAGATTAAGGAATACAAAGGAGGTTAAAGATGAAGCAGAATGAGAAATAAAATCGAGAATTACTTATTTTCAATTTAACAAGTAATTTAAGAATATACAAATGTAACACATACCATGTACATCAAAAACATTATACACATTAGAAAAATATATAACCGAAATTCATTACAATCAGGAGGAAGAACATGCCATACATTTAACAGCTAACGCAGCTGATGTTAAGAGTAAAGATCTTGAAAGAAAATCCTTCGAGATCAATTATCACACAATTGATTAGATAGTGTCTGTTGATGATAGACAAGGAAAAGCGTAACGTCTTTTGTGTCGTTAACACCGATTCCATAGCTGTCCAATTTAAACATTTGTGTTATAGACTTTTCAATTTAATCGTGAATAATAATAAATTTTATATTGTAATCATATACTGTTTTAATTTAAACTTGTTGATAATGTTTACATGTTACACATATAAGCGCAAGCAGATATAAAAGCATTCGTTTCAATGATTCCAGAAAACCATTTAGATAATGTACTTCGTAGCTAAAAACAGCTGCAACATGCCAAGCTTTTGTAATGTTTTTGTATAAGTGTTATCAATTAAACATGTTTATGTCCACTGGTAATAAATATATGTTCGACTTTATGTCGTTCAGTACGACATATTGTTTTTTGTTTGTTTGTTTGTTTGACGTTCTTTCTTTTCATTTCGATATTTTAATTTTTGGATAGCCTCAGTAACTGTAAAACAACCCTGATAGGACTTCTGCCTTTTTTTTAAATCCCCCACCCCCTTCCCCGGGTCTCCTGTCCCCTTCCCCTGTGCCCGTTTACTTTGTGGGCCTATTATTCGATCATTTTTTGTTTTCTTTGAGTGCCTTGTCAGTTACAAATTATTTCCTATTATTCGATCAATTGTTTTTTTTCTTTGGGTTCCTTGTCAGTTTCAAATTATTTATGATTATAGTGATAGCCTGTGCATTCTCTGCCTTGTGCCCTGTCCTGTTTTTGTCCGCTTGGGCTCCTTGCCACTTGTTCTTGTTGCTGGGTCATGTGAGGGTTGCGTTCATTGAATGCCGCTTATCCTTGTTGATCTGTTATCATATTTTATTGCAGGGTTCATAATCTTTGATCAATTTTCAATATTCTGTGTTATTAAGTGTTTCATTTTGGAAACATGCACATATTGGTATTACACATCTTTTGCAGAATGGAATATATAGCCACCGAACCGTTTCTCTGTTATGAATAAAGATAGTATGCAAAAGCCAGTGCTGGAGATAAATGGCTGTTTATTTAGTTATACTAATGCTGCGATTCGTTAGCACATTACTTTTGGTACTTAATAAATTCTTCTTAACTAGTTTTATTTTCAAATGGATAATGGTAATTGTATTTGAATTTCTTTTTCTTAACAAACAATGTTTTCAATCCAACTCGATATATATCAGAGTTCTAAGTTATGTAACCGGTAAATACCTGCTATAGTTTAATTTAGAACATTTAGCACTGCCAATAAATGAATAAATAAAGCAGAAGAACGAGAATATACCACTGGGTTATATACAAATGTGGTGCGTGTTTATCGCATAACGTCTTTATTTTCATATGTGTGTAACAAAAAAAGAAAAAAAGAAATAAAAAAATCTTTTGAACTTGATATCTCAAATATATTTTGCGTACAATTACATAAAGCAACAAATAAAGTAATACATGGGTATTCTTAAAAGCTTATTTCCGTTAAACCTGCTGTTTTCATTACCGGTTTTACAAACATAAACATCATATCCTCCTAAAACCGTTGTGAAGCAAAAGGCTGAAAGGCAATATTTTGATATCAACATATTACATCAAACTTAATCAGGCTGGCATAAATATGCAGTGTTATATAAACGTTATAATATAAACGCCCATTCTGAACTAGTTTGCTAATTTTTATAGCACTATTATATAATTTTTTTATAACTGTATTAAGTCATTCAACCAAACCTGATTACCTTTTTCGATTATTAAAAATATAATGATAATGCACGAGAATCGTTTTTCATCTCTCTTTTTATAGTAACACCGTCTACAGCTTATGCGCATAAGCCTTTGTGAGGATACTTGGACCTTAAAGCATACACGGGCATGCCTTATCGATTTACTTATCATTTCCAGTGACGTGCTATAAAGATGTGTAAAATACGTGTGTTTATTACATTGCAATAAATTATTGTTCTCACATAAACATGCCTACAGAAAGTAATTGTCTCTGTGTGTTCAAAGAAAAACATCTGCTAGTTTAGTCTTATTCAATTTTGGTGTACAAAACCTTGCACATCTACAATACTCTCTGAGGCAACATTACTGTTGACCTACAAAGGTAGCGTATGTAGTAAATTAAAGTTTATTTACTATTTATTGACGGCTTAATAGTTAATACGCATTGCTTTATCGAACACAAAGAGTATTAAGATATAGATGAAATCGAAAATAGCGGCGTTTTGCTTGTCCAACAAAGCTTTTAAAACGCCACATAGAATACAATTTATATCCGGCATAAGCTCTTGGTTTGTTTTAGTCATTTTATAAGACCGGAAATCAATTCACCTGCTGATTTATTCCTAAATGTATAAAATCTCAGCTTAAAATATAAGTAGTCTCAGTTCTAAAAGGAGTAAGGTATTTATCAAGCACTTGGTTTGAAAGTATGCCGTATTTTTATTAATCAAAAAGACAAACAAATGAGTAAACTTGATACCCGGATTTGGAAAGTTATATTCGTTATAACATAACATTGACTGCAAAAAGTAATTACAATAGACATATGAGAATTGTTTCTCATAGAAATGATGTCCTACTGTTCTGTTTCCCTAAATTTATCATCCTATATTTATTTCTATACCTGGCTTCCGTTATCAAAACATTAAAAGAGTGTTGTTATAATTATTTCATTCGTTAATATTTTCATTGTTATCGGTGTGTCGTGAAAACCTATCGTGTGCAAACATTTTGTTTGGTAATGAACTAAATAGAATGGTGCAGAATAAACAATGCTTTGTAATTCTAGACATAAATGAAGTGGTGGCATCCGCTGCAACATGAAACGAAAGAAATGTTTACATAAAATGCGTTTTCTAAATCTGAAATATGAAACAGTGTGCATTGCATTCATTCCCTGCGGTCTGGAGACCGCAGGGTATTGGTACGCCTTTATTTTTGGAGGAGCACTAGACCTGTTTTCGGTACATGGAGAAGCATGTGATCTGTAAACCGTACACGATTGGTTAATTGACCTTTTCGAAAACCTGGCTAAATACCGTTTGTCGGTACGTTACGGAATTACCTCTAGGGAATTAGTCAGAATTACACCTAATTAAGAACAAAAAACTATTACGTGATATTTCTTATTTTCTATAATTATTTAACCGTTTAAGGTGGAAAATCTTGAATGATATATTAGAAAATTATCATTGTTTCTTTAATATATATATCTCAAATTTTACAAACAATAAATTGTTTATACTGAAAATCTACAAAATAAAAATATTCGTAGTGGCATCTGCCATAATAAATATAGATATTTTCTGCGTAAACTTGTGTTTACTTTTTTTTTGATTGGAATTATTCATAAAATGGTAGGCCTATTTAATTATTTTCTTAAAAAGAAATAATTGTTTTATGTTCGACCTTCTCCGGTCATCAACGGTCACCAGTTTCCAAAGACATTTTTCTATATTGATCGATTATTGTCAACTTTATTCCTGATACAAACGTTTATTTATTCCCCTCTCCCAAAACAACGTTGAAAATAGTTAAATGAAATATCTTTATATCATTAAAAATATTCCCCGCAGGAAACCATTTTACTTCTTATCATTTTTCTTTGTTTTCGAATTTTTATGCTGTGGTTAAGATATAAACGATAATGAGTAAGGCACAGTCGGCTAAGCGGCTAAATACCGCTTAAGCCATTGCTCGGGAGTGTTGAGAGATATATCTCATGAATAAACTCAATCAAACTGAGTCTGCAATTTTCTTATTATATTGTTATTGTCGGTGCTTCCGAGGGATCACCCTTTTTCTAATAATGTCAGCTTTTTTAATCTTGGGTTACGGAATCTTTAATATAAAAAAAAACATCACACTGGTTGTAAATTTGTTTATCGGCTAACGTTAAATACATTGAAATATTGATACATAGATAAATTATTTATCAATCATTAATTTATAAATTAATGATTTCCAACTTTACAGTTGTAAGGTGTTTTGAAGGAACGACATACAGAAATTCACCTTTTTAATAGTTATACCAGCTGTGATGTAATCCTCCAGATAAAAGGTCATTACGTCATTTATTTAACACTCGACATGTATTTTGAAGTTGGTTAAAATACCTGGATACATTTTCGTAATAATTAAATGCTTGCGGTATGCATTCTTTGACACTGTGAAACAGTTCAGCAGTTTTTCTGGAATACATGCAAATAATTAATACTTTAAGGAATAAGTTTCATGTTAATTTATTTATCTGTTTAAAACAAAGGCATTACATAGAAACACATTGCAGAACGATAGAATTTATTTTATCTTAACTTAATTATACGGTTACAATGATGTCTACCTCAGGTACATTTGCATGTTGTTACGTTTGGTTTATATAGTTCCTACAAACAATACTTGTCTGTAATACCATCTGGTATATCAAAGGGTAATAAATATTGTAACCGGTAAATATCTGATAAGGTTGAATTGAAAATCCTTACAAGTGCCAATATTTGAAGAAATAAAATAGATTTACGAGAATTGGTTATAATAAGTTAAAAGCGTTAAGAAGGTAGGTTCAATGCCAACCTTTCAACGTTTCAGTATTATATTATTCTTATTTTTTGTTTTTTTTTTGTTAATATATCCTATGTCAATAGCGGAATATGAGATGCTGGATTTATGTAACTTATCAACATATCAGCCGCTTAGATTAATATGCACAAAGTGTAGTAATTTTTACCTACACATGTGTAATAAAGCTGACAGATTGCAAATTTGCATAAGTATCCATTGGTGAAATGGCAAAAATATTTTTATTTTAGTAAAACATAAAATGTTTATTTTCTTATCCTCGCTATCTAATGAGAGCATTACAATGTAAACTCCCACAGAAAGATCGTGGAAAAGTCTACATTGAAAACCGTCTGACAAAAACCAGGTGCTATAAAATTCTAACATCATAATAAACAATCAAAATGTTAAAAGTCAATATCTGAATGTCAATATCTTTTACCTACTTATCATCAAAATTCATTTTCATCTTAAACTTTTAACAGTAAGCAATTCCCCATTTTGTAGCTCTCATAATTCAAAACTATTTGTCCAGAATCAGATATATGTACTATAATAACGTAGGAGTAAGGTATATTTAGACATTTTATCTTTACATTTATTAATATCTCTTCATCATGGGCTGTTAAGGGTTTTTTTTCTTCAAAAATTATATGAATAAACGTTGTGTAACTTGTCACTGGAGATGGAGAAATGGTAATCGATAGCTTGCATTTATCAAACATATTTAGTCAAATCGATCTGCAACATTTTTAATGTTGTTGATATGGGCTCTCTTTTTATTACCATTTTTCTATTTCTTCTTATATATATCTTTAAGAATTAACAGTTTAATACTATTATTTGTACGAGTTACTGGTGTATTTCACATGTTAAAAATCGACTATTAATATTGATTAAGTTTCAGTAAAGTGGCTATTTACTTATTATTCATTAACAATGAAACGCTAAGAATATTCCTGTTGTTGTGTTTTTCTATTTCTACGACTGTTTTCTCTATTTTCAGCTTGTTTAATACGCTCTATTTGTGTACTGACAAACGCTGTTGAGAGTTGAATCGTGATGTCTGTTTCTATATACATAATTTGTGAAAACTACTGTTAAGTTTTTTTTAACAAAAATAAGCATAATGATCTAGGCGCCAAAATAGATCAATTTGAGAAAAATAAACTATAAATTCCTTTAAAACCTGGAATCTCTCATTTATTTCAAAATTGAAGTAATTCTGCCAATATTGTACTTAAGAAAGAAAACCTATTGTTTCTTAACTAAAGTCATACTTTGAAATACTAAATAGATCATAGTTATATATGAATGTAATTTTGGATACATACTCTTAGATCTGTACATTAGTGATATTTGAAATTTAAAAAAAATAGACAAAAAAGGCACGACTTGACGTAGCTTATTTTCAAAAAAAAATTAAATATTATTAAATAAATAAATAAATAAAATAGCATTGCTTATTTCTTAAAATCGGTAATGCATAATTGCTTTAATTAAAGTCTATAGAAAATGGAAAGTATTTATTTTTATTACCCTATCTAAATATAATACAATAAAGTGCAAAAGCTCGAAATAAATAAAAACCCTGAATCTGTCTGTATACATGATATTTGACTTAACAAAACCTTGAGCTTAAAAAAACAGTAGAAGAGGATAACGACTATTAGCTTGTCCAACAAAGCCATTAAAATGCCGACGATAAAACAATTTATATCCGACATAAGCTGATCGTTCGCAAAGGTAAGCCCCTTCAGAAATAAATCAGTTAGCTTGCTGATTTATGTCCGATTATGTAAAACCTTGCTTTAAAGAAAGAAACCATTCTTTCTATGCTAGATTTCGTATCTTTACTACATGTCAAACATACCATAACAATAATTATAGTAATAGCAACTATATGTATTTGTTTTATAAAAAATGTTTCAAAATGAAGCAGATAAGTCTATTTTCTAAAATATGAAAAACAAGATCAACAAGGAAAGGCGGCGTTCAATGAATGCTAAATCGTAATGATAAATCTTAACATGTTAAGTTTTTCATTCTTCCTGACATTAATCATCAATTTATTACTAAGATTGTTCTCATCAACTGATACCTCCGAGCAAAGTGATACCCCGAAAAGAAAAACTAGAATGGTTCATCTTAGTTTATTAAAGGCCCATTATTTAACAGAAACAAATACAATTTTACTTCTTTAACAAAGTGCAAATATTAGCTTTATAATATTTAAAAAAAATGTTAGATGATTGTTTTCTAAAACATAGCATGTAATGTGAATTTACATTTCACAAAAGGAACAGCATTTAAACACAGTTGTAGTTTCACTTCCATACAAAAAAACGTAATCACTATATTAATTGTATTAATTGCCACATAAGAAATATAAAAAAATAATAGGGTAATGAGTTATGTTTTGAAAACTATAAAATACACCAGAAATAAGAAGCTTTTTAAAAAAAGAAATAAATGTACTTTTGGGGCATAATTGGTCGTTAAGAAAATAAACTCAAACAGTTAATATTTTTTATTCGAACGTATCGTTGATTGATTATCAGCATTAATAAAACAATCATGCTGTTTTATATTGTTACTTTATATGTTTAAACATTATATTAATCGATGAGCTACGCAGCACCATCGCTACCTTAACAATATTTGAATAATTACTTGTTTGAGAAACCGCCTTACAGCGATTATTACTAACTCAATAGTAGAACCGCGAGTGGGCTACTCAACTTGTGTTTACTGAATGGAATACAATGGCTAGTATCAATGATAGTTTAAATAAAACTTATCAAGAAAATGAATTAAACTTGGATTATTTTGTTAATGCAACAGAACATGTTATGGATATTAACCATAGTGCAGGTTATTTAGGGAACACAAGTATGGAAACATCATCAGTTTCTTATTATGAATATGATGAAAATAGTACGTTTTATGAATCGTCCGAGATCGCTTTGTTAAAACAACCGGCTCATTTAATTGCCGTGTATTCAATTGCATACGGATTAGTGTTTATTTGTGGATTAATTGGGAATATTTTTGTCATAGCTGTGATAATAAAAGAACCAAGTATGAGGAATGTTACAAATTATTTTATTCTGAATTTAGCAGTGGCGGATATACTTGTTGCGTTAATGGTGGTACCAATCACTTTACTGACTAATCTATTCACTGGTATGAACTTTATTATATAATCTTAATTAATCATTCTGTTTTGCATTTTGTATCATATTGAAAAGAAATTGATATGTTATATTGCCTTAAAAAACAAATATCAAGAGAAACATTGATAGAAAACAGATTAATAATAATATGAAAAAGACAAACATTTCAAAGATTCTTATTAAAATGGTTTCTACCAGTCACACGTTATTATTCAATAATGTTTATTTATAAAACTATAAAAGACTTTCATAGTACTGTATTACATTTACATAGAGCAAACACGTTTGTTTAGGACAATAAAATTTTAGGCATAGTATAGATACTTATAAAATTAGTAAACATTCCAGGGATGGTTACATAAAATTGGAAATATTTGTTGCTTATACATTTTACTAGTTCGTTTAATTATGATCATCAATCAATATTCAAATATTATCTTTAATGAATTTACACATTATTTTCTTTTCTTATAAATCAATAAAATTCTTTTGCATCATGTCTTCGTTTATAAGTTTCCAGATATCTTCTTTTAATTCTGATGAAAGTCTATGAAAAAAGTCAGATGTCTCGGCAGTAATTAATATAGACTGTGAAATGAAAATGCATTGTAAAGTGGCGCTCTTACACATGATTTGGCACCGCAGTTGATGCTATATCAATTAAGCGAGGCATTCTGTTAATTAAGCTTGTTAATATCCCATTCACTGTAGATAATCTAATAACGCAAGTAATGAGTCGTGTAATCAAATATATCTAGACAAGTAATTTTAAGAGGTGTCATGACAATGAAATCGTAGCACCTGTTAAATTACTTTTGTATCACATAACACAATGTATCAGTCATTATAAAGATCGTGGTAATTAGTTAACTTTTATTGTAGTGATTAAAGTACCTTTAACCGTAAAGTTAAACAATATAATCTAAATGGTTCAGGATGCATATTAGAACCAAAGGCATGATGAAGATTGTAGCGAGTTGCACATTACACATCATTTTCATCTCTTTTTCAAACGAAAGCTTTTTTTTAATAAATGTGAAAATAATATGCATGATTAATTTTTCATCATCTGTAAATAACTAGAATTCTCTCGTTTATGCAATATTTTATTATTATTGTTATTACTACTATTATTATTATTATTATTATTATTATTATTATTCTTTTGAAGTCGTAATTGAGCCACATTAATTGTTTGATTGTTTCACCTCTTTAGTATTTAATTTGGTTTTATGTTATAACTCCATGAGTTCAATAGACCATTTCCGTTGAATTAGGATTTACTTTATTCACAAAACGGCAACAAATGAAAAAAATATAGTTTGATTTTATTCGGTATAATCATATTTGTCCTTGTTAGACGTAGAAAACTTAAATCCTATTTAAAAAGTGCTTCTGCGCATATGAATAAAGTTTTGAATTAGTCTTTATCGTCGCCATATTCGTTTTGACATCAGGTTAATTAAGATGTGACATATGGAACATGCTCTTTTGATTATTCTTTTGATATACTGCTTTAAATTAGTTGGTTAATAGGTGTTACAATATTCTTTTTGTTTCTGTTGCAGTTGAATCATTAACGTTACATTTCATACTTATAAATATTGTTTCAACATCATTAGATTGGAAATAACAAATAAAACATTACAAAAGATTTATTGAGTAATCAGTGTCAACAAACACTAACGGCGCATTCAAGTGATGTGAAAGAAAATACTTTTGCACGCTACATGGCAATTTAAAACCAATAAACATGTCCATAAACGGCCGATATTATTTGAACGCAAACCGCGGAAGTAGAAATAAAATTACAATTACCGCGTAAACACATTCATGTGATTCAGTAAAATAATGATTTGGGAAATTAGGTAATTTCTTCTTGTTCATAAAAACTTGATTTTATCTTAAAGTTTTTGTCTGCTATTGGCTGTTTTATTGTTAAAATAGTATATATACTTCATATTTATAACTATTACGAATGTTTAATATGATGGGTGATTTATAATGAATGGATCACCTGCTTCGACAGCCTTATTGCGAAGTAGTTAATAAATAAAGAACCCCTTAAACAACCCCTTTTACATTGGCTGATATATTGTTATATAAGCTGATATTGTGTTACATTTACAACGTTCGAACAACCTGCAGCCGTAAATCAAATATAACCATGTATATATTTTACACCTTGGTAAGAAATGACTTTTTCAACACTTACAATTCTGATGTTATATGTAGATCTGAAAAGTATGTCATTTTTATGCTTATAATCTTGTGAGATACACATTCATTTTTTCTATTCATTTATACAATACTAAAACGTTCTGAAAACTGTAGTAATCCATAACAAGTCAAGATAAAGTAAGTATAAAAAGACAAGACATGGATATTTATAATCTCCAAGATACGTAGGATGTGGATAATAAAGATATAGTCCCTGCTTTTGATTTATAAGAATTTCATATGCAATCTTTTACAAAAGCTGTCCCAGTAGGAATAATATCTTATATAAAACAGTAATTTCTATTCATTTTTCATGCTCGTATATGATTGAGGAGGAAATTCAGTCTATTCAATTAAAGGCTGTCATTATTTGCATCTTGATGTCTGACAACACTGGGGAAAATGTGCAGAATCTTGTTATTTATTCTTCATTGTTCGTGGTTTTCTATTCCATGAAAGATTCACTCAATGAATTTCTCAGTTCATGCAAATATTGAATAATCATGACGCCTTACAGTTTGTTTGGTATGAAATGATATATTATAAAAAAATGCGAAAAGACTAACAATAATATGAATAAAAGAAGCATATGAATCGCGTGAAAATTCTTTTGCATAAAGTCCTGTAGTAACATGTATATCAAAGAAAAGGTAAAAAATTGTCGATTGTCCAACATTGTTATTTTCCAGAAAATGATTTGGTTGCCGTTTTAAAGTTTGTAAGAAACGTTCATTTACAGTAAAAGTCCAACATAAAAAAATCGAAATACAATGTAATTAAAAAAATTAAAACAAATGTTTATGCCTTTGCGTATGTATTTTTAGTTTATAAAATTAACAACTGACCGCAAACAAGTTATTTTTAGAATGTTTTAAGTGGAAACAACTCCAACATTCTGTCTAATGCGTATTGGAAAACATTATAGTAAACATAACTGTGTGATTGTTGAAAAATAAAATTCTGGTAAACTGTAGTAATCTCTCTTATACCTATAGCGGGTAAATTGTCAATTACCGGTTTTACTTTATCAAGCACTGTAGGAAAAACGCTGATAACGATATTACTATTGTAATAATTATGTAATTAAATGTAATATGACATGCTGTCGGCAAAAACTGTTCCTCACATTTCTATTCTGCAAGCATTTTGTTTACAATACGAAAAGAGGTAACAGATGTGTGTAAATGTAAATTAGTAAAACAATTGTAATAATATATAATTCGGCACTTATATGACTAACGACTTTACTTCTGTTGACCCTACTTATGTTGATGACTTTACTAAATTAAATGTGTTGAAACAGATTCGTTGGCTGATTGTCGTTTGTAATATTAAATCTGAGGTACTAAAATTAGAGTAGTTAAATCTTTTAAATACTTCTCCGCAAAAACAATGTATTATTCTTTTACATATTCAACAAATGTAATTAATATGCAGTTGAATTGTTTGAAACAGTATGTATTTTCGTTCACAAACATATCATAAACAATCTTGTATATATGTCCACAGCAGACAATATATCCTGAAATAAAATCGGACAATTGAGATATCTATATGAATCACGCAGTATTTATTTTCTTTTAATTCAATTAGTGATCTTGATTTATTGTTTATGTTTTAAGGGATGTTATATCAAACATCTCTAGAGAAAACAGACAGAGCTAGCAGATGTATACTGAAAATCAGAGGTAAATCTGGCAGCTTCCTTACACCTGCCAAGATCATTTTTTCTACTTACATTTATTGTTTAACACTTACACTTCTATTCGCTATGTTAATTATGTAATACCAGCACTTCATCATAACTTTGTTAAGTATCAATTACGAAAACTCGTAGCATAATTATCCTGGTATTTTTAACGTGATACTTTGATTACCGTTTCAAATAAGTGTACTTTTATTGCCTATTGAAATAAGTGTACAATTTGGAATACAAACTATACATACTCTCATTAATTTAGTAGTTATGAAACACCATTTTTGTTATTTAGTTATCAAAATTATGTTACCACCATTACTGTTGTGTTTCATTATTATGTTATTCCCTATATATCAAATTGTTTATGATGCAGGAGTAATTGACGTTTTTGTCAATAATTAAAATGTCAGTAATAATGATATATAATCTGGAAGTGTTTCAGATCACATTTTTAGGTTAGGATTTAATTCAGACTTGTCGTTTAGCTTAATAAGGCAGAAGAAGTGTTTTGACTTTTTAAATAATAAGAGCAATATAAGGAACACTGAATGACATTAGGGAAAAGGGTGATATCACTACGCAATGCACGGCTGCATACTAATAAATATTTAAAAATATATGATCTTAGCCTTATGTACTGTTCGACATTAACCGTTAAATATTCAGAATAGTGTAACAGATCAAACAGAAGTATGCACTTTTAGCGAATCAAGGTTTTTTTTCATTGATATTTTGTCTTACGAATTAATATACTTTATAATGGTGTAATAACATAATTAATGTCACATTATTAAATTTGATGTACACATTTGATGATCAGTTTAAGCTTTACATAACAATTGACCTTTTAAAAATGTGTTTTGCAGTTATTATACAGTGGTACGTTCATAGGCATATGCAGTATCATACATAGTGTGGAAAAATGATGAATTAGTAGATGGGTAGCAAAGAATATTAAGAATACATAAAAGATGCACTATGCGTATCCTTGAGCAAGATGTTTTGTCCATAGAAATTTATTGAAATCTATGTAATTCTTACTGAATATGACTAATTGGAATAAATGGATGAATAAACTATACATGGGAAGCTGCATGCGTTTCCTATTACGGGACATGTAAAATTGGTCCTTTCGTATAACACTGCCAAGGTTTTTTTTTTCTTATGACACATCGTATTGTGATAGCCTAGTGTGCAGAACTTAAACATAACATATCTACTTTGTGTGAAGTCAAACATGTTTATTTTATGTTTACAAACGACTATGTAGCACCTACAATATTTTCTAAAAACAAATTTGAGCGTATTATATATTTAAATGATGTATATGAGATTTGTAAAAAAACAGTATAAGACTTAGATTTACCTCCAGCTAATTGCGTTAGGTGGAATCAGGTAAATAAAGTAGATATTTGATGCTGTAACAGGTAATCGAGCGTTCTTTCTGCATAAATATTTACATTATATTTTTATACAGACACAATTTGTATATCACTATCATTTTCTATCTCTATGTCAATTATGTGATAACACAGTTATAGAATACTTTAGTTTGTGATATATTAATCAAAAGTGAGCGGTTTCTCATTATTCTACATTACTTGTCCATTACCTGTTCATAATATTATTGTGTCAGTGTGATAAAGAATCAAGCATTTCCGAGATCTTGTTTAAGTATTTGTATAAAACACTAAGATTGCATTTCAACTGAATTCAGCTTGGCAACACACTATTATGAACTTACATGAAATAGCAATATGGCTTCAAACGCTCATGTCGCATAACTTTTAAAAAGATAATAGAAAAAAGAAACATTATCTCAATTTGGAATCAATTTACACAGAAATGCTAAAAGAGAATCTTTTAGATTTTTATTTTTGAAATCATTTTGACATAATCTTTGCTTTACTGTTTACATAAATTGGTGTCGAATTCAGATCATGTTTAAGTATACTTATTTTTACTATGTTTGCATCATCATGACACATTCCCAGTTTAGTTTGTAACGGATTGGCTTCAACAATTTATATGTTTGATTCTCTTCAGTTCAATCTTCTAAAACCTGAAAAAGTTAAAGATAATTCATTTAGATGTAAGAAAACCTTAGGCATGTAAATCTTATTATTTTGTCTTTGTTATGAAATATATGAATACTTGAAATACAAATGACCAATTGAAACTGAAAACCTTGTGTGCAGAGCTGTAGTTTTCAAATATTTAATTCTATATGCATAACAGTTTTTGTTGTGGAATTGATTGGATATATAGATACCAGTATTTAACGAATTTGATAACAAGACTTTATCTAAAATATAATTTTAAAAAACTTATGTTTTGATTTTTAATTAAACTGTTTAATATGGAAAGTTATAATATCGAACCTTGTTTCATAGATATTAAATGAAATTATTTTAGACATATCTATGTATCAAACTGATCTATTGTCAACCTTTTCAATTATAAGGATATGATTTAAAGGCCAAACCAGTTAGCCATATAACAATAATTGTGCTCAGTCCATATTTATTTCTTCAAAGAACAAATTCACACATATATCATACTTTTTTAAATTACAATCGCGTATTTTATATTTCGAAATTAAAAATGATCAAACAATTGAATATTCTAGAATCGAAACATTCAATATAAGGTAAGCGGGAAAAACACAAGCAAAGTTGTGTAACGATACAAGATATTACATGTCTGTAATGTTGTCAATTTAACACTGATCATTTGTAAGATCTGTTTGATACACAGTTCTTTTTTGCAAGATCCATTACTAAAAAAATTGCCCTTGTTTATTAAATAAATTTCGTAAATAGTAACACTTTGTTTACACAAGAACACAGCTCTATTTAAAGAAGCAACGGCACTCGAAGATAACCGTTACATGACAATGATAACAACTGTAATGGATTTGAAGGAGCGTGTGCTTTTTTGTAAAGTTGTAAGCCGTTAAAAGATCAAATATGAGATGCTTTATGAACATGAGTCGGCTAAATGCATTTGTTTTGTAGCATAAGTTGTGTGCGCTTTAATATGTTGTATGACAAAGCAAAGCTAGCTTGCTATAAGTTGATTTATTTCTAATAAGTATAGAATTTCAGACATTGTAAGAAATATATTAAAACGGTTTTTTTATATTTTGAAAAATAGTGCTTTGTATGTTTAATTTAAGTTAATTTTAGTGTTTAATTGTTGATTTGTTAACCATCAGTTAACGTCAAATCACTTTTGAATATCATGATATAAAGGTTAATGTTTTTAAAATCAACTGACACATTCGATTTGTCAATATTATTGATTTGAGGCAGTAATGAAACCATGACTAATCGAATATTGAATGTCAACATGATTTGAAATATGCCTCTTATAAATCCAACATTGCTTGCCGAATTAAATTTTCCAGTACAAGTTAACCAGTATTAATTTAAAGTTGATTATTTAGGCCAAACGCTTGATATGTTACTGGCCATAGTTTTTCAAACGTCACTCAAAATGAACCCAGTAGTTTAGAAACATGAGTAAAAGAAAAGTCATAGGTATATATGAATAATATTGAATGTAATTTGCATTTATCGGTAGAACCATTATACAAAATAGTTTATTCATTACGTATTCCACAAAACTTGTTGATAAGTTAATTACTGACGATTTTACAAAACGTAAAAATAAAAATAAGCAAAGAAAACGCCCCCACACAAAAACAAACAACAACAACAAAAAACTAATGATTACATTCTTACTTCTTAAAAGTCATTGGTCTCCATACATTTTTATTACAAATTTTACTTATTTGGTGTATAATAAGCTGGCATAAAGATTTAGTTATAGCAGATTTTTTATGAAACATTGCATGTGAAACAGCAGTAAAATATTTCGCGACAATTTCTATTTTGTCTCTGTTCAAATATTTCACAAAATAGCGTGTCTTTGTGAATAATCACTTGTATAAAACGGTAATTACTATGCTGTTTCAAGATATTTATGACGTAAATATAAAAGTTTTCAGTTTCGATTGGTAGAATGACAGACAATGCCCAAATTACATGAACAATTTATGTTTTTGAAGACATTCTGATTGCAGTTCAGTATGTCATCGGATGAAATCTAAAATGTTGTCCAGCGGGATGCTAAAAGTAGATAACACTTGATAGGAAAGTTGACCTGATTAATTTGTTCGGTCAAATAATGAATTTTATTTGATTATTTATTACACGACGGTTTTATTCATGTAATAAGGCACAAGTGCAATTAATATGACATCGTCTTGGCGTTTTCCTTTCGCGTATATGTCAAATACTTCATACTATCAAAGTAGTTATTCATTATTTTTGAGGTGCCTGACTTATTTTTCAACAAAAATATTTCAACCAATACTTAGCTAAACCTCATTTATTGTATTAAATGGTCAATATGAGACCCATCATCCTACAATGCTTCGGCCAGATTTATTGTTTCCTGGCCAAGTTTGCGCTACTCGTCTTTCATTGCCTTTGTATCGATGATGCGAGTCTTCGTTTTCCTTTTAGAGGACATGCCAGCCCATTCCATGAAGCCGCTTGAAAATGCATCGCGATTTACAAACTGCATTTTTTACCAATGTCTTCTACCTTTCTGATATAGCATACCTTTCATCGCCCATAACTTCCGCCTAAGTTAAACGTAGCCTTACTGAAGTTTCAACGCTTTTCCATTGGTTGTATTTCAGTTTAAGATAAAACTTCCAAGATGTGCTTCTTAATTTGTTTCAACAGTCAAGCTTAACTTCATGTACACGTACATTTTGTATGCATAGGTTGTAACAAAACCGATAAGCCACAAAAGGCACGATAAACTCGTGCATATGTTTTACAGTGCACGGGTTTCTTTTGTTTACAAATGAGTCAGGTACCTCTCGTTTTACAGACCTTCATTTTAATGACTTTACTCCAAGTTAGTACTTCTAGTTAGGACTGGTAAATATACATCAAACACCGCCGATGTCTTAAGCCTCTGAACAAAGAAGTATACACCATATAACTAACATGGAAAATAACACTCTCTATAAATGTATATAGTTTATATGTGATAGATACATATATCAATATCTTACAGATGTAACGTTAGCAAGTCGTCGTACGGCATAATGACGCAATAAAACACTTGTTACCTGTCATAAATGGTCTTTTAATTTTAATAAAATTAATCACGATTCACTTTTCAGCGTTTTGACAAACGGAACACTATTAATGTATTTAAAGAATACAACTTATATATTTCTCATTATTATCTGCCATTATTGTATTATTTTATTCTTTATATGCTTGTGCTGTACATGTATCAGCTAAGGTGAAGGCTGTTACAAATTGGTACATTGCCTCAGCATCTATTTTTAACTATTTTAGAACTAAGATGCTCGAGGACATTGATAACAACACTTATCGTCTCGCAGCAGTTTTAGTGGTATTACGTGTTCTGAATAAAACTTTACAATCAATAAACTTTGCGGTCCCAATAAACTTCAATTGAGAGATATTATTGAAACGACGAAGTCCATTTCAAATGATTATTTCTGTTGAATGAATTTGTTCAAGTGTAAACATGATATTAACATGACATTACATGCTATAACAACAGGCATATGAAACCTTTGCATCACCAGACCTTTGCTGTTAAATTGGAATATATCGTTTATACCAGATATGATAATGCATTGTTATGTTTTGTAAAAATATCATGTAAAGATAGCTGCAACTTAAATAAGTATTACTGGTAGAATCCGAACTAAAACATTAATTTTGTTATGTACCTTTGTCATTTATTTACTTTTTCTTTTATCCAAACAACGTTTTAATATAGATATGATAGATGTACATTAAAACAAAGTCATTGCGCATTGCTATACCAGTCTCAATAGTAAATGCTGAACTTTTTATTTCAATTTCCGTTTTGTCCATATACTGATATTATACTTATTTAATTTATAGTTTTTACCAACCTTGAAAGTTGGATAAAAGGATCAAGTTTCCATATTTTTAATTAATACAGAACGTTGTCAAAAAGTGCCTTTTGTCAACATTAAACATTTAGATTAACAATTTTTTAGATAAATTGAAAAAAAAATGAATTGAAATGTTTGCAGAAGTTAATTTCCGGTATCATTTCTCTGATTGGTAATCTTTTAAAAGCTAATGCTACAAAAGAGAGAGGGAGAGAGAGTTTGTGAGACAGTGAGCTTGTTTTGTGTGAAACAGTTTTCCTATAATCTAGTAAATGTAAGTATCAGAAAGTGAGCGAGGAAGGATTTTTATTGTGATATGTTGTCGTGGAAATGATTGAAGAGACTATGGATGTACATGATAATAGTAGTGTTGGATATCTTAGTACGTACATTAATCAAAGAGTGATTGAAACTTCGACAATGTCTCAACATGATGTGATTGATAATGTTACGGTTGTAGATGTCCCTTTAATAAAACAGCCTGAACATATGATAATAGTGTATTGTGTATCGTATGTTCTTGTGTTTGTAATCGGATTAATTGGTAACAGCTTCGTCATAGCTGTGATTTATAAAGATCCAAGCATGAGGAATGTAACTAATTATTTCATACTGAACATGTCAGTAGCAGATATTATCATTGCCGTGTTCTGTGTACCATTCACCCTGCTGGGCAATATTTACTCAGGTGAGATCAGCATCATTAAAAATGTATTATGTTGTTACAACATTTTTATTTCCAAACTAATTAGCACTAATTTATTTATGTTTTATTAATGTATGCCTGTATAGAAATCGAAAAATAATTTGATCTAAAACACGCCCTTCACATGTATATCAAATCACGCATAAGACTGGTCTAAAATTCCCAAATATAAGAACGAGCTCCTGAATCTGTCTCATTTACAACTATGCATTTTATTTAACAATTTAATATATAAAAAATTCATGCACTTTATCTGTATGTTATTTCATTAAATTTGAATAAACAGAGTAGTACATTTTTAAGCACTGTATATACGCGTTTTATTATTTATTCTGCATTCTTTAAACGAAAAAGAATTAATTGTAAACTATTGGACTTGAGATAAAAGATTGAATATAGATATGACATTTAACATAACTGAATGAACTTTTGGTTTAAATTATCAGTCTAAAATATCTATATGAAATAACTAAATGAATATTCTTCAATTTGCTATTATTTAACATTTATACTTCGTGTCGATTTTCTATTTTTTCTCTTTGATGAAACATGATGTAAAGTACCGTAGACTTTGCCTAATCTTAAAATAGGGCCGATCGTTTTGATATGATATGACATGATATTGATTTGATATGATATTGATTTGATATGATATGATATGATATTGATTTGATATGATATTGATTTGATATGATATTGATTTGATATGATATGATATTGATTTGATATTTATGATATTGATTTGATATGATACAGATATGATATGACATGATATTGAGTTGATATGATATTGATTTGATATCATATGCTCTTGATTTGATATGATATTGATTTGATATGATATGACATGATATTGATTTGATATGATATTGATTTGATATCATATGATATTGATTTGATATTGATATCATGATATTAATTTGATATGAAACAAACTCTCATATTCAATTAAAGAACTCAATACCGTATTTTGTATTTGTAAAGTATTAAGTATAAAATAAGTCGATTTCTTTTGTTTTCTCTGTTTTATTCACAAATATTATACATACATGTATATACAATGAGACAGCCAAACAAATTCCATTTTAGATATTCGTAAGTATTAGAATAACAACATACACTACAAAAAAGGAGAAAAAAGTGTCTCTTTCCCTTCTGTTTTTTTTTCTAGAATAATCTTTATTTTACCTAAAGAATAACGTTCGGACTGACAACCATACTAATAATCATAATAATTATTATTATTATCATCATCATCATCATCATCATCATCATCATCATCATCATAACGATGATGATAATAATAATAAGATAATAAGAGTGTACTTGTAAGTGATATAATTAAATGTAACGATTCGGAATATAGATATAGCTCACTTCTAATAACATAAATATTTATAAAATGAACATGGTTAAGAAATTCAGTTTTGTAAACGTAACAAAATACAGTCATACAAACCGGGGCGTCCGTGGCCGGGTTGAACGGTCGTTGACATCAAACCACTTGCCTCTCACAGGTGTAGATTCGAAATACTGCCAGAGACTCTTAATTCATTTGAAAAAGCTATTCAGTCAACTACGAAATGTCGGTGGTTCGAGTCTTAAGTAATGCAAGGAGGTGCACCTGAGGCTTCCACCACCATTAAAGCTTGAAGTTTGCAGCATGGCCTTAAACGTGTTGCTGCGAGGTAAAGTCCCACAAAAAGTTAAACAAAACGATTTGGAGCCGAATATTGATTTGAACATAAAAGCTTACAATAAGAAAAAAAAACGAAATAAGAGTCGAATAAGAAATGACATGTCTCATTCTGTATATACAGGAGACATTCATCTTAGGGCAATTTATGGAAATCAGTTCGAATAACGCCCAATTTGTCAAAGCGAAAGGTCCAATTTAATGTCACTAGCTGAAATATAACAAATAATTACGATGTATGAATATTTAGGCGTTTGTACCGTTTTCTTTAGAAATCGTTCACAGTATGAAAATGTTACATTGAATGAATGGAATAATTGTTATTTGTTTCGTAATATTTCAAATGTGCATAGCTTACACCAGATGCATCTATACAAAACATCTTGTAGTTAATAAAACTTTCATATTTGTACTTTTGACTTTCTTTATCCTATCCCCCTTTTTTGTTTGTTTAAAAACCCGAAAAGCTGTTTCTACTCAAATTTTTTTGTGGCGTTTTTTTGCATGAAAAATATCTTTGTTTTGCGTTTTTATTTCTTTGGTTAAATAGGGTTTTCGTCCAAAAGTTGGAAAATTTTTATCTTTGTTTGCTGGGAAATCTTAATGATTTTGGTTATCAAAAAACTTATCATTTTTGTCACCCGGTTTGTATGAAACTTTTTCAATCTCCGAAAAAGTTATTTTTTTTTCAAACTATAATTATTTTATCTCGGTTTATTTGACATTCGCCGACGTAATAGTCGACCTATAAAATACTGATCAATCTTAGATAAGATTATAAATGCAATAGATAACTCTATTAATGTTTGCTGATTATTTCAAATTACGATTTGTATGAAACATTTTATTCGCGTTGTTAACATCTTAAAAGACTGCTTATCATTTCCCCAGGTCGTTTGGAAAATAAAAGAAAATCATAATTATCTTTATAGTTCAGTTTTCTAGCTGCTATAATACATTAATGGTATGATTTATGTTATTTAATGTGAAAATTAAGTCTTTATTTTTCTTCTTTCATCATCAACAAAATAGTATTATGCCAAAAATATATATACAGTATATACATTTTAAAACAACAATATGACATTTGTTATTTACACCTGATTCGGTTCTGTTAGTTAAAAGAAATGTGTGTTTGGGTTTGTTTACAGCATAGTTATATCATTGATAAAATGTTGTCAATCAATAAAACCGTGATTTCTTTATTTCATCTGGAAGCCGGTTCTTGAATTATTTCCCGGATTCATTGAGTTGCGATGGCAAGGTCAGAAATCTAAATTAGCAATCTTTTCTTCGCATTATATACATTTGTTCATATCAGTACTGGCTGTACTCTATGGTCAGCCAATATTTCAAATTAAAAAAAAATATTTCTAAAGCAATGAGATAGAAAAATAAATTGTGAGATACACAAATGTGTCAGTGTGAACAGTGTGATTTATAGTTTTGACTTGTGTACGAACAATCTATTGCTATAATGATTCATACAACATCGCAACTATCAACTTTTAAATATTGCAAGATATTCTTATGCACATTTTTATTACAAATCTGAGGAGTAACAGACTGATATGAATAAAACATACTGATCAGTAATGGTTGTTATTATAATTTTCCTTGATGGTTTCATTATGGAAATATTACAGCTTGCTATGGTAATGCTTGCAAAAATTTTATTTACTTACGATTCTTGGCGGATAAACTTTTTTTGCTGACGTTTATTATCTTTTTAAAAACTTGGAAAAAATATTTTCCCTGTTTTTTACTTCCTTTATTGCACTCTTTTTTAAGGAAATGTTATTTCGGGAAAAGACAGGACCCTTTTTTTCATGTTTTTCTTTTCGATTACGCAGTGCAATTGTATTAACATCTTGTTTAATTAATCAAATGTTTGTGCTATGTATTGAGATTGTTTACGAAGAATACTATTAATTTTAAAGAAAAAACAGTATTCCAATATTATTACAAATAAACAAATTTTTTTTTAACTGACACATTTTAAAACCCCATAAAAAAAAAAACGGATCGGGAACAATTAAGCTTTAAATAAAAAAAAATATTTTTTTATTTTCTCAAGAAGTTGTATTCTTAAAATTTGTAAAATTAAAAGTTATGATGTTTTGAATATTTTTTGTTTAAAAACCAAAAAAGAAAAGTCTGTTTTAAAATTTTAGTGTATGTGCTTTGCTTTTGAAGTAAAATTTAAAAATTTGTTGTTCAGAAAATTGAAATATTTTGAAAAGAACGACGGGGGTTTATTTTTGCCCCCCAAAAAGACCCAGCCGCCCCACGCCATCACATACGCAGCGCGCGCACGCACACACACACAGCCCCCCAAAATTTGGTGTTTTTTCAAAGAAAACGGATTGTTATGTTACTTTATATCGTCGTTTCGTTGATATTTCAGAATTTAAATCACCTTTCATATATTTCGACCTACAAGAAACTGTTCAAGCATTGTTTAAAACGATAGAATCATTTTAAATATAATGCCTCAAATATATTTCCTCTATATTTTCAGGATGGCGATACGGTGCATTTCTCTGCAAAATCACGCCATATGTTCAAAGTGTAGCATTCAGTGCGCATCAGTAAATACTCTGGCAGCAATTTGCGTTTGACAGGTAAAGGTTCTCCTATAAAATCTTTTGAAAAAAACAAAATCATAAAATCAGTATCAAATGATCTTTAAACTAAAAAAAATAGCTTGCTGAAATATGTGAGCGAACTCCTGTAGAGAATTCGTTGATATATAAATATTAATCTTTATTATAACTTATATAAAAAATATCATCTTCATTACTTTTTTATTCCAATTTTCTTTTCTGCTGTTTGCTGTGTGAAGCAAAATAACATATAACTAATTTAATATATATTTCTTAACAATATTGCAATAAGTATGTTTAACTTTTAATTTGATGTTCAATTTTTAAGAAATATAATTCAAGATTTCACTTCATTTACAAAAAACTTATTTATAAAATAATTCATAGAAAAAACGCTTTGTACAGATATGTCAAATATAAAGAAATGATATATTCAGATACTTGGCAATTTGCTACACACGACATTCCAAAATTTCAACATGTGCTTCGCGGACGACAATAGCTTCTATTTGGATATTTGCCGGCTCAATAATGATCCCGCTCTTAGTTTTCTATCAGAAGTACATGCACCCAAAATTCCACGAAGTACCGATGTGTCACCAATTATGGCCAAATTTCGATCTTCAAAGAGGATATTTTCTCGTAGCCTTGTTTTGTGTTTGTTACTTGTTACCTCTAATTATGATTCTTCTATGTTATATTCTAATTGCCGTAAAGATCTGGAAAAGAAACGCGCCTGGCGTTCAAACAAATGGAAGATTAATTATCTACAAATCTAAAGTGAAGGTTTTAAAAATGTTGGCAGTAATTGTGATTCTGTTTGCTTTCTCGTGGCTTCCTTTGTACGCAATATACCTAAAGTTTTACTTTCAATCCGAGGATTTATCAGAGGGTGACCAAAAAACTTTATTTGAAATTGTCCTACCGTTCGCGCAATGGTTAGGCGCGTCGAACTGTGGCATGAATCCAATTATTTATTGTTTCTTCAGCAAAAAGTACAGGAGAGGTTTTAAAAAACTGCTATATTGCAGATTCCAAACGCTGGCATTCAGAAGACAGAGCAGAACTACACGATCATTGAGTACAAGATACATAAATGTAGAAAATTCCAGCGGAAATGTAAATGACACAAAAAACAAAAAACTGCCAAAGTAAAGAAAACAAAGTGTCAAGTAATAAGTACATGGTGGTAGCTTTTAACAACGGAAGAATGACAGTGTCATTCCGGAAGGAAAATGCCTCTGACGATTCAAGCTTCTAGAGGATGTTACTCTGGACACGACCTGATTTATATTCTCCCTCACATTTATTTGAAACATTGCAATCGTTCACAAAAAAAAAAGAAAACAACAAAAAACACAAAATATTATCTGAAGATTTTATGAGGGTTATATTGATTAACATGGTTCATATTTAAAAAGATCAAAACATACATGTATTTTAAAAAGAATATATATTTTTTGAAATGTACATACATTGTAAATTAAATAAAAAAAGTAAATTTAACGTTTGAGAAACCTGTTGTGAAGTATTCACATTAATTGTACATGTTTGAGATGACTACAAGACATAAAGACGAATTTCTGAACAAACTATGAGTGTTGTCATTGAATTCGTAAGTGTTAATATGACATGTACATGTATAGTGGTAATGAAAAAAAAAACAGATATCAAATATTGTCTCGTAAACGTATTTAAAAATATGGGCAACGGAATATTTTAGATTATTTTAATGTTTGTTGAATGTATATATTTTTCATGGTGCAGGACATCGTGTAAAATGAGGTTATAACTAAACATGTGTTTTTCTTGCTGAAATGTCAATTTGCCATTAAGAATTGTGAATAAAGTGAATTAAATCATAAACAAGTTACAATCATTGCAACCTAAAGTTTGATTTTATATAATCGTTGAACGATATGTACAGGATGATACAGGAAGACATTGAGATCAGTATCCTTATTAACTCTAAGCATTAGAGCACCAATAGGAAGTCACTTCTTATGTCCTTTCAAATTTTGATTCCATGGCTAAAAATAGCTTTCTCGGGAAATCCTAATCACAATAAAGGCGAAACAAATACGGTGCCAATCAGATCTACATGCAAGAAATAACTTAAGTCAGATTGACATTTAGATTCGACATAAAACAGATTAGAAGAATCGCTAATGTGACGGTTGAAATACCACAAAAATAAATAAATAAAAGATTCTCAGTTTAAATAAAATGAGAAAGTATTTATACCAATTACACAGTAAAATCTGATAACGGACGGCTTAAAAGTCATGTGTTTATACTGATTATACTTGGCAGAATTAAAATGGATCAAGAACTTACAAACGCCTTTCCCACTTGGCCTAAATGACAATATTTTTCAACAAGGTAACATCTCTAAAGATCCAAACATTGATATATTTTCTATTCTGAATATTCGTAAACGTAAATCCCGATCTCACGGAGTACGTAGAAATGGCAACATCAAACGTAAATCTAAAATTACCCTGTCTGTCACCGACTTAAATATTATCTTAAAGAACTCTGGTAAACATGCAATGTTATCACGTCTTACTTCCCTTTCATTATCATCTCTGAAAATCTTAGACGCGGAAGCAGATAATATAGTTATTCAAACAGATCCTTTATATACAGCAGCTTATCTTATTCAAAGTTATACTCAGCACGTCTTAAGACCTCATATCGACAACACTTCTGACCACAACAGGCATTTCCTAAAAGTAACCTTTCTTAATAAAGGTATCGATTTCATCGATTTACCAAGTATTTTTCGTGATAAACGTGTCACTAATTCAGTTCCTTTATACTTCAAAAACACCGAGATACCAATTATTTGCTATAAATATAAGAAACCTGTTAGAAATATCATATTTAATTACAACAAAGTGGTTTCTGACTTAGATATTCAGTCTAATACTCAAACAACTTGAGACTGCAATACTTCTAAATTCTGTAATTCAGATTTTGGCCATATAATCACTGGTAATTTTGATATAATTGCAGACAAAAGAACTCGTAACTTATTCTTGAAAGGACCTAAATACAGAATTCCTTCTGAAATTGATTTTAATGCTTGTCGTGGTCAGATTGCTGAATCTATAGAGGATTTTTCGGTCAAATGGTGTCGCCGTGAAAATGCGGATAGTAATGCTCTAGTTACATGGAAACGTAACATCTTTAAAATTATTGATTCACGTATTAATTTTTATCGTGGAAATGAACATCTTTTGCCACCTAAAACAAGACTTACTTTAAGACATCTGAAGAAAGATATTCTAGCTTTTCATTCAAAATTTGTTTTGGTGCCAGCGGACAAGGCGGCTAATAATATTATAATTGTATGACGAATCCATTACATTAACGTTTTGCATAAGGAACTTAATAGTACTAATGCGTATTCTAAAACCTCTGCCTCCGAAAAGGACATTGTAAACAGTCATATTACTAATATTTCAAATCTTAAAGTACAAATTAATGAAAAAGAACTTAAACTTCCTATTATGTATTGGATTCCTAAATTACATAAAAAACCTTACAAAGCTAGATTCATTGCCAATTCTACATCTTGCACTACAAGTAAACTTTCTATTTTATTGACGTCTTGTTTGACTGCCATTAAAACACATGTAATTAGATATTGTGATAAAGTCTATGAAAACACAGGCAAACATCTCTTTTGGTCAATTAAAAATTCTAGTGAAATCTTGGATGAATTCAAAATTAAGAACTTTCAAGCTTCAACTGTCAGTACATACGATTTTTCTACACTTTATACAACTTTGCCACATAAATTAATCAATGATAAACTAATTTCCCTAATTCAGAAAACTTTTGCACGGGAAAAAGTTACCTTTCTAGCATGTAATTCTAACAAAGCTTTTTTTACTAACGGTATTGTAAAACATTATACTATGTGGACCTGTGACGAAGTTTGTAGAGCACTCTCTTTTCTTTTAGACAACATTTATGTCAGGTTTGGTAATACCCTATTTAAACAGATCATAGGAATTCCTATGGGTACTTATTGTGCACCCCTGGTCGCCGATTTGTTTTTGTACTGCTATGAAAGAGACTTTATGTTGAGTCTCTCTGAAGATAAACAACAAGATGTTATAATAGCATTTGAAAATACTTCCAGATACCTTGATGAAATTTTTATTGTGATTATTATTATTTTGATCAAATGGTGTCTGCTATTTATCCCCATGAACTAAAACTTAATGAAACGAACTCTTGCAATTATGGTACATCATTTTTGGATCTTCATATTACTGTCAGCAACAATTCTATTCACACGAAAATCTAGGATGAAAGAGATGACTTTGATTTTTGTATAGTTAATAATCCATATTAAGATGGAGACGTATCCCATGCAACATCTTACGGGGTATATGTTTCTCCCTTGATTAGATTCGCTAGAGCTTGTATCAACGTAAAGGATTTCAAAGGGCGGAATATTCTTATTTCTAGCAAGCTTCTAAAACAGGGCTACCGCTATCATAAATTACGGAAATATTTTTACTAAATTTTTACAATCGTAACTTTTGATTTAATTTCCAAATTCAATAGTGATTTAAAAACTCTTCTGCGACAAGGGATTAGCCAGCCTGGTTTTTATGGCGATGTGATTTACAAACTTCATAAGATTTTGGGTCATGGTAATTTTTCTGCTGTTTTTACTAAAATCATTAAACGTTTTATTAAAAAGAGGTTATGACCCTACTATTTTAAGACATACTGCATGTTTAGTGTTCAACCCTTTTACAGTTGGACACTACGCTTTCCTCTTTTGATTGCATCTGACGGACCAAGTGGGAGACTCTATGATGGATAGTTCGTAAAGCCCTTTGGGACTGAATTGTCTTAATGTTCGTCTTCTGCCTTGCTTCGTCGGGCCCTTGTAGGTGATTTTCTTGTTGCTCTGTCTTCCTTTAGGACATTGAGTACTTTTGTTATGGTCATTGGGTTTACTTTTATATGTTTCTACATGATCATTTTAGTGTTTTACTTATTTAACCTTTTGTAACCATGACAACTGTTAGAATTTCACTTGGCGGGGATTCATTTTATTTACACTGTCTCGTTTATAGGAACATGGTGGGGCTAAGAGCGAGGTTTGGTGCACCATTAACCGGTTTAAACTCCCCAGCAGTCATTATTATGCTGCTGACCGTTCCAAGGCGGCGCCCCACTGTGTTCCTCAGATGTATGTCTTATGTTGTTTCATACTGTTTTGGTGGCACTTTTGCTTGTGTCCCTTGTTGTTTTCTCGTCTACGGTAAGTATCTTCCCCATTGCCTCTAGTTTTTAATTCTTTGATTACTCCCCACCCCCTCCCCCGGTCTCCTGTCCCCTTCCCCTTTGTGGGCCTATTTTTATTTTCTTTGAATTCCTAATCAGTTACAAATTAATTATCATTTAATGATTAACCTGTCCGTGCTCTGTCTTTGCCCTGTCCTGTTTTTGTTTGGGGTCCCCCTGGGCTCCTTGCCGTTGGTTCTTGTTGCTGGGTCATGTGGGGGTTGCGTTCATTGAACGCCGCCTTTCCTCGTTGATCTTGTTTATCATATTTTGAGGGGCATGCACTTTGCCATATTGAATAACGAACCCGATAGGAATTACATCTTATATATCTACATGTATATTTCAACCGTCAGAAGAAACTGTTACAGTTATTTAATCTGCATTTACCCTTGACGAAACCAACTCGAAGTATCATGTACATGTAATTTAATGTTTCAACACCTAAAGAGACAATTGTAAAAAAATATGTCCATTGATCCTGAAGTTTAAGAAAAAACGTGGCAATTGCTGATAATAATTAAGTTGATTAAGCACAATTTAAGGTTAATGGCTTACTTTAATCAATTTTCCTACATTATAAGTAAGTTTTTAACTTCAATGTGCTTCTTGTAGGTGGTTTCCCATCCTTTATCATACATGTAAGATATTACTTTACGCAGATAACATTTCTATCCGGTTTTATTTTTTGAATCTAATTTTCTTTGATTGAAGGAAATGGAAACAACATCTCTTATTTCCTATCTGAATTTCTTTCATTTACCCTAATTCTTACATCTGTCTTTTTACTGACTACAAAACTGCTGAAAAAAGCTTTTATTTTCAAGGTTATAGTTTTAAGATGTCATATTGTGATTAAGGATTACTTAGAATTAATATGATAAACAAGATCATCAAGGAAAGGCGGCGTTCAATGAACGCAAGAATAATCGCATGATTAAAGTAAAACATATTACTCGTATATTGACATAAACGTTCATTTAGTGACGAATATCAATTAAAACGCGAATTTAGTTTTAATTTCTTATTATTATTCCGTTTTAATGAAGCTTGTATTGAGGCAAACACAGAAACAAACGCACGCACATAGAATTCAATTAACAATCTAAAAATGGTTGAATTCATATTTGTTTTTAAAATGTTATAGGATTGTTATCATTTTATCATTCCTTTTATGTGACAGATAAAAACCACCATTATAAAGCGTGATTAATATCCACTAGGATTCCAGAAAAGGGACATATACCGGAAACTTTTCCCCCTGTTTATTTGTTTATTCAGCAAGCATTGAGAAAAATCAAGTACATTTCTATTTTCAACAATCTTGAGGTTCCACGATCTTGTTCGGTTCCCACAAACATTGGTGCCTTGTCGGTAATTCTTAATGACATGGTGTAATCTGGATCAGCGTCCCTTGAAAGCTGTTCTTGATTTTTACCCCCGTAGTTCACAATTTTCTCTAGCAATGCCTTAGGAAGTGACGCACAATATTTCATATCGATAATTATTCTCAATTAACACTGATACGAAACAGTAAGATCTGTAACTTCTATTCAATTTTAAATACATGACATATTTTCAATCGACACAGTTATTCGAAATCAATTTTTATAATGACAATAGTTAAAGTTATACGAGATAATGGTCACATAAACGAACTATAACAATACCATACAATTTTAATTTCCTACCAACGTGATTTATAATTAAGATATAAATTGCTTTAATTTAGAGACAAATTAAATTTTGAGTTTTTATCAAAACTAATTTCCCCAGTAAACCTTAAATACAACGTCTTCCTTTCTTTATTTCTAAATTTCATAAGGTCGACGATTTAACAAGTTTATTTTATATCCAAAAGTAGTTTAACTGATTGTTACACTTTATTTTAAGAACAAATTTGTTTTCACACAATAACACAGTTGTTAACAAAAAGTGGTAAACAATATGGTTTGTGTCTGAATTAAAGGAATGAATCAAATGGAATGCTTTTTTTCATATCTAAGATTTGTAATTGCGATTACAAACAACACTGAGCAGTACTCGAGGAAAATATTTTTGTCGTTATTATAAAAAATTGCAACGACGTACCCGCTGTTGAACTGACATTATGCCCACCTGAGTGTAACGGTAAAAATCAAATAACTTAATATTTTATTGTATTAATGGTGTTTATTTGTATATTTTTTTCCATGCAAAAATAATCAATAATCCATGTGACGCACGGAAATTTTATAAATTTTTGCATCTGGAATTTATAGGTAACGATTCATTAAAACAAAAGACTGGCCAAGGGTAGTCGTTTTACCTTTTTATAACAGTTATTATATTTAAGCCTTGGCATTATTTGACCATCTTTTACCGGTCATCACTATCATAACTGTCTATCGTTTGTAAAATTTTACACATTAAGGCTCGACTTGAAAGTTAAAAAATGACTTTATAGAGAATACCCGGGGTCAGCCAAATAAAGGACGGATTAACAATTATCTGATAAAAGCGAAACTACAAAGAAAGTATGTGACGTTTTAATTTCTTATTCTATTAAATTATTATTTCACACCTTGTAAAATATAACTAATGCACTGACTGTATTTGTACCACATGATGTTCCATTATAAATCGTTATTGTGTCCAGTCTTATAAATGTAGCCTCTTTTTCTTTTCAATAAGTTTCATATTTAATCCATATCACACCCAGTATAGCCTCTCTTTTATTTTCAGATTTCAAAAGCTTCATAGCAACTCCATATCGTACCCCATTACTTTTTTTCTGAGAGTCCAAAACCCATACAAATCCTTATTGTTATTGAAGTTAAAAAGTTGTAAAAAAATGTCAAAAAATGTTGTTTTTTTTGTTTTTTTTTTCAGGCCCCGAAGGTGACCCCATTTATTGCCACCGTCGCATGACTATTTAAGGGTCGGAGGTCAATCCCTTAATAGTCTTACAATAATGTGTTAAAACATGAAAAATTAACATAGTATTAACATAAGTAATTTACGGCAAATTATTTTTTGAAAAATTGAATATGTAAAGGAGGTTTTAAGTTCAAGACATAGAAAACTATTACTAAATCTACATTATGCCTTAAACAAATACATAATTACTTTTTTCTATATTTATGAGTAATACACAAACTAATGCTACTAATGGGGTTAGCTAGGAGGCTTGACGATAGAATAAATAGACATACGAAAAAGGATGATTATTTACAAAAGAAAACAACAATATAACACAACAAAAACATCAAAGACAAATACTTTGCGGCCAGGGCACGTTAAAAAATACTACAAACATGAATTTATTCTTCCATGTATGCTCAAACAAAGCTAGGTTTGAAAAATGAGAAGACAAAGGTCGCTTCTAACACCAACATACGAACAAGTATTTTGATGATTCACATTAATCATTATCAGATTGGAACAAATAATTTGGATAGGTCTCTATTATATTATGATTAATGACATATATTTAAAATAGTATGCCAGTCTTTTTTAAATTGGTCAAGATTTCCACATTGGATAGCTTTTTCTTCATTTACCTTTAAAACATATGAAATATACTTTATAGCACCAGCAAAAGAAAGCATTGTTTTATTAGTTTTACATTTAAAAATATACATTTTGACATATAAAAGAACTAAATTGTTTACAATATTTATTGTATTGTTTCCTTTAGTGTAACCAAAAAGCATAGTTTCTTTATTCAAGTTTGGCATGTTTAGTTTATCTATACAAATTTCGTGTATTAATTTATTGCTGTGAATGCATTCCCAAAGGATATGTTCTATATAGTTTTCATCATGAAGATTACAAAGGCTACATAAGGGACTGTTAATATATTTCATTTTGAACAAAAGATTATTTGTACCCAAAATCCTATGGATAAGTCTTACTTGAAACCATTGTAAATAAGTATCTTTTGTCAATTTGAATGGTAAATTATACATATTCTTCCAGTATTCATCATCATTTGGGAGGCATAGTTTTTGTGACCATTTGACCTGACAAACGGGCTTGCTGAAATTGACATTAAGCGAATCATACATATATTTTGAGCCTTTTTGGTCTTTAATTATCCCTTTAATGTGTATTGGAATTGTTGGCAATTTTTCTCTCTTAAAAGTTAAAGGGTTGAAGCAGACATTTTGAAAAAAGTTTGTAACTGCTTTTTTAATTCCTAAATATAAAAGATGATTGATATTTATATTGTAGATCTTGCCTAATTCTTCTGGTGTATAAAACTGGCCATTGTCTTGTAAGATATCATAAATACAACGAATTCCCTTATCATACCAAGATTTCCAAAAAATACTTTTATTCCCAATAGTAATGTTCTGATTGTAAAATAAAGGTAAGTTACAAATGTCTTCTTAATCAAATTTCTGATGCTCAATAAACAATGAAAATGCATTTAAAGTGTGTTTCCAGAATTCAGTTTTTAATAGATTTTGACATTTTCTCGACATAATGCTTTCCAAAACGTGACTAATTTTTGTACATCAATACCCTGTGTGTTAAAATACTTATCCAACACCATCACTTGAAATAATTCTTCTTATCCATGTAAAGTTTTAACGCATTCATAAAAGCATTTATATTAACCATTCTTAAACCCCCTTCCATGTAATCTTTAACTAACACATTTTTATTAATTTTTGAAGTTCCATTCCAAATAAAAGCATATAATTTATCATTAATTTGTTGTGTATATTTATCCGAGGGATTCGGCAACATTATAAATAAATGGTTTAGTTGTGAGATAAGTATTGTTTTTATTACTGTTATTTTACCGATTGGAGTCAAAGCTCTCCTATTCCATTGTTTAATCATTTTTTCTATATTGGATATTTTTTCTTTAAAGTTAAGATCTACCATTTTTTCAAGATCAACATGGAATGTTATACCAAGCATTTTTAAACTAGTTTCGTTCCAATTCAGTTTCCATCTTGTTTTTATGCTATCACTGCTGTACTTTTTAATGCCTATCCAAACAACCTTTGTCAAAAAATGTTGATGTGAAATAAAGAGGTCACTAAACATGGTAGAGAACAATACCGATTATATTGGACTCGTACACAGCTGCACATCAGGCACGGCCAGCGCCTCGTTCAATATAGGTTAAACAACTGTGTTCTCGTCCAATATATAATAACCTCATAATATTATGTTTGGTTGATTTGGGTTTACGTTACACCGACGCAGTATAGGTCATATTGAGGCGTTCCAGCTTTACTGGTAGAGGAAAACCTCGGGAATCCTTCCATGTACCTAAGTAGAACCATCGACGTTCCGTAACCTAGCTCACCTCACATGAAAGAATCCAAAGACCCTGTTTGTTCATTATGTCAGGCACAAACGGGCACCTGAGTAGAAACACCGACGTTCCGTAAGCTAGCTTGATAGCTACCTAACCTTATATGAAAGAATCAAACAATCCTGTCGGGAGTCGAACACACAAAGTGATTTGAAGTCAAAGACCTTAACTACTGGTTTAAACATATTTATTTAAGCTCGATTGCGAAACAAATTCTTGCAACTTATATTAATCACTTTCCAGTTCGCTTCCTGGAACCGACCAGTCCTGGTGTCATTTAGAGAAACATGGTCGTGACCCGAGTAGGACTCGAACCCATGATCTCTGGGTTGAGAGGCAGACACTTTAACCACTAGGCCACCTTAACTACTCGGCCACGGACGCATCATATAAATTTACCGAAATTAATATATTTGGCTTAGGAAAAGGAAGAGCTTAATACTGCATCAGGTCGTTCAATAAAATCACATTTACTATTGCTTTGTTGTTTTTTTTTTACTAAAGAACCGCTTAGTAACATAGACATGCCTTACATACATAAAGATAATTTTCCTATATCTGTAAACTTAATTTTTCATATCATGTCAAGAATATCAAATATCTCAGCAACATAGATAGTGTTAACCTTTATCATAACTATACAATCTGTTCTTGATTTAACATTAAGATTTATTGTCTGGTTTTTACTTTCCGGTGGGCGTTCCAGCTCAAATTGGAAATCATTATAGTTGAGTAATTGTTTACATATGTTATTTCAGTGAAGTAAATTAAAAATATCGTGTTTACATTAGCAGGTATTTTAGATTATAGAGAGTAAATTGATAACAAAGTGTGTGTTTGCTGGGGTTTTGATAAATTAATTGTTATTTATGCATAAATTTACTTTTTATTATATTCCAGAATTAGGGCTTAAGGACATAAAGGAAATGCGTATCTAATGTGATACTGTTCGTCTTATAAATTTAAAAGGACAACACATTTATGATATTCCTAAATTGACAACAGCTAGCGCAATTTTAACTCAACCACTGAGTGCAGTTAAAGAAAAAATGAAATATACAAGTCAAACAAAGTAATTATGTTACCGAAGGAGAACGTAAGTAAAAATATATAGACGTAATCAGACATAAAGTGTTGTATTTCTTTTTCAATAAATAACGTGATTTTTTGACAAAATCGATAACGAATTAGCCAAATTTATTTGAAAAATGATAAGGACTGAAACCACTTATTTTATGATCCTTCAATAGCCCGAAGTGGGATTAACAAATAACCCACTAACAATCCGAGGGTTGATAAATCAACTAATAACTGTTAGAATGTTTCGTATATATGTGGTTGATGTTTGTATCTTATAGCATCTTCAAGATTATGAATCATAATGATTTTGTATTGGAAAAAATATTTGCTTTTTTCCGCAATTTAATAAAATTTAATGTATCAACGAAAATGAACGGCGCCTGATTTGTATGAATTAAATAATGTTTTTGTACACACAATTTAATTTTTTTTGTCATTCTTGGACATTTTAATTTCGAGAGCTAAGTTAAACAAATATGTGTGAGGTGAATAATTTTAGCATTTGTATTCAACTGTGGCATTTCCTAAAATGTTTTAATGGGATATGCCACGGTATTATCCAATGACAAATGGTCTCAATACAGTATATGTGTAACATCTCGGACTACATATAATAAAAATAGAAATCTCGTAAGTTATTAGTTTCACAGCTGAGTAGCTGTTTAGAAAAAAAAAACATACATGTGTTTGGTGAGATATTTCTTAGGGAAGTTAAATATAAAAGGAATCAATAAAATATTTATAAAACATAATTATGTCCTATTCGCATATACAACATGTACAAAGTCATTCTTTCTTTATTATGTATCATGTTTCAAGTCATGCTTGCCTGTAAGCTACATGCCTCCAGATAAGAGATAATATTTCATGAACATTAAACTTGAGAAAAATGTATTAGGATAAAATAAAGTAAAAATCTACAATGTATGTGGGATAAAGGACTTGCAGTATTTTAAACAATAGTTTAACTGCGTTCAAACGCTGTTAAGGCTAATTAGCTTATTTTACTTAGTTAACTAAGCATAAATCAATAAAATTACGCTCAGCTTACTTTAAAAAATCAGCAAGAGGCAAATAGTTTTATTACGGTAAATAATGAGATAACGGTAATGGCGAGAAAACGCAAGAGTTTTTACTCGGAGTTAATCTCAACATTTCTTTTTTATTTGGAAATTGTGTACCGCATTTATGAATTGTAATTGTCAACCTTTATAGTTTTCTGGACGGCAATTCCAAGTATGTGTAGTGAAGCAAATACTAAAATTGGTATTGTGATCTTATCTCGTGTTTTCTTGAAACCGGAAGCTAAAATCATCATTTAACATCATAAAAAGCTGTTATTTCAAGGACAGCCTCAGATACAATCTCATCCTTGAAAACAGACAGGAACGGTTTGTAATTAATATTGTACATCTTCTCGAAATCCTTAAATAAAACCAGATTAGATTTCTGATAATTCGGAAGAAATATCAACAACATATAATCGGAAAAGAAGATATGCAAAAGACAAATGTTTATTAGAGAGATACAGAAGTTACCAATAAAGATATATAAAAGTGAAAATATTTCGCCATATTTGTAGTTAACTAGGAAAAGACATTCTCATTCAAGTAACTTATATGGATTTATTATCTGTAAAAACCTTAAATCAACCATATAACTTGTCCTTTTACAGACCAGTAATTGGTGATTAAGAATGATAGTCCTTAGGCAGTATAACTAAAAATATTTTTATTATTAAATTTTATTCATTTTCATAAGAAACATCTGTGTATCTGAAAACAAGTTTAGCATGAGTATGAATAATAGATATTTATTATTCATACTCATGCTATCGGAGCATTTTGGAAGGGAAGATTGGTTCAAACAAACTATACTGACTACTAAGCGTACGCATAGGAAAAGAAAACAGCTTTTGTTTGATACAATATGTCAAGAAAATCATGCTTTCTGTCTGAAAGGTAATTCCTACTTTATCATCTTGTGGGATCGTTATGCGTTTTACACATCGTGGATAAATAGAAGATAAGACCTTTCTTACATATATTTTACATATGTTACTTAACGTAAGGTAACATTAGGACGTGCCATTTGCCAGCAGTAAATCAAAAAATCCAGATTTTCGTTCGGTTGTCACTTTTCAACTTCCGCACAGGTAATCATAGGCTGCCCATCGAGGTTGGTCGGTGGGCTCAAAACCACGTACCACATCATGAAAGGAAGAGTCCACTATGTACGTCCAATGACCTAGGTGATGAGATGCATTATCTCTTGACCTGCCCGTTCTTTAATGTAGAAAGGAAAAAATATATACCATCAAAATATTACCAAAGACCAAATATAATTAAGTTTAGAGATTTACTTTCAACTAACGACACTGGTCTTCTTGAGCGACTAAGTTATTTTGTTAAGAAAATTATTCGACAGTTTTCCCGGAATTAATCTTTCTAAGAACCTTTTGTACTTATTTCTGTGTGTATAATATCATAATTTTTCTTTTGAATTATTATTGTTTATATTCATCTCTGCTATATTGACATGTATTGTGATTTGTTTACCTCATGTTTTGTAAAAATCTTACATGATTTACAAATTAGTGACTGCATATAAATTACTTATGAAAACATTTTTCAAACAACAATTTACCATATATCAATCCATTACTTTACAATACTTTATTATTTTATTATAATTCTACTAATTAACAAAACAAGCCGATTAACTAACTTACCTTTAATGTGTATAAAGTTCCAGGTTTCCATATTTATTCCTGTGGTTTAAATATGCTCAACTAAGTCACTTAGTCATTTTCCACCTTCACCTGTCAATCCAACCCCTTTGCTCTATCAGCCAATCAAAAAAGATAGGCGGAAACCAATTTCATTTGTTATTTCACCAGTCAATGAAATACCCCGCAAGAAGTGTCACGCTTTCCACGACTTTATCGGTACCATGCAATTCTCCCAACTAAGATTTAAACGGGCGCAACTATGTTCAAATAATAGGGGTGGCAACATGATAGTTGCAATTTATGTTATTCACTATTTATTATGTATGTGTTTGGATTCTATTTTCATTTTTTCTGTGTGTTACTTGACTTTTTTGTTAAGACCATGTAAATGTCACATAATTGTGCATATACATATATATAAACAAAGAATGAATACTGTAAATTTCTCTTTTCTCTTGCTTCATACATGATATAAACAATTAGTAATGCATACTAAACCACTGAATATTTGATACCATAATTATTTGTACATACTTAATGATATTTGTTGCTTGTTCCTATACTCTGAAATTTCTTTAAAGATATGATCACCATCCCCATATCTCACCATCCTTTATAGTTATAGTTAAAAATGCTGTGACATATATATTATGTTGTAAAATAATTGTTTATTTGTTCACATGTTATTACAAAATGTATGTTTTGTAATCTGTGTCTATGAAATAAAAGAAATGTTCTGTTCTGTTTAAATGTAGCTGGGTTGTGTCGGGGACTGGGTTCTGTGATTACAGAAAGCATATAGTTTCTTTATAAAATAATGGACAAACAAAACAAAATATCGTTTGCGGAAGTTATGTCAGAATTGAATATTATTTTCAAAAACTAAAGGTTGGATTAAAGTGGCATTATGCCCATCCAAGGGTATATAGTGAGGTGAAGATAAAAAAAATTTCATTTTGCCATTATCCCTTTAAAGAAAATTATCGCACACAAATATTTTTTATGATGAACACATATTCAGCATGATTGAATAAATATTATATGGTAAAGCATACATAATTAGAGTTTTACAATATAAATATTGGTTTTAGAACAAAAAATTAATGTATTGAATATTGCAACGTTTAACATGCCATATTCACTTCCGAACAATAATACGATCATGTTAATACTCTTTCTAGTTCAACGGTATGTAATTAGATATTTCAAATCCTTTTCGTCTGTTTGGTTTGTCTCTCATTTTATTTCTCTTCAAAATCATATAGAGCTTATCTGTAATATAAAGTTATAATTGTTGGTTCATATTTGTTGAGTCAATGCATTCAAATTAAGAATACGATACAACATATAATAGTACATATTCCACAGGAACATCAGACGCATACCTGGAAAAAAGAACGTATCGTATTCCTTGAAATTGATATAATAAAGTTATAGATGTACTTGAATATATTCTATTGTTTATACAACAAAGTAGATAAGTCATGTTTTAATGTTAGTGCTCATCGTGCTTATGCTTTCAGGTACAATATGGATTGTCTGTTCAGTCAATAGTAATATCGTTGAAAGAACGACGGCGGGCTATTATTTTATTGTCACACACACAAGCCACCACGCACGCACACACACGCACATACACATACGCACGCGCGCGCACGCACACACACAAGGCACCGAATATTGGTGTTCATACTAACTACAAGACGAGATTGTTATGTTACTTTATATCGTCGTTTCGTTGTTATTTCAGAATTTAAATCACCTTTCATATATTTCGTCCTAAAAGAAACTGTTCAAGCATTGTTTAAACGATAGAATCATTTTAAACATAATGTTCACATATCTTTCCTCTATATTTCAGGATGGCGATACGGTGCATTTCTCTGCAAAATCACGCCATATGTTCAAAGTGTAGTTCAGTGCGCATCAGTAAATACTCTGGCAGCAATTGCGTTTGACAGGTAAAGGTTCTCCTATAAAATCTTTTGAAAAAACAAAATCATAAATCAGTATCAAATGATCTTTAAACTAAAAAATAGCTTGCTGAAATATGTGAGTGAACTCCTGTAGAGAATTCGTTGATATATAAATATTAATCTTTATTATACTTATATAAAAATATCATCTTCATCTACTTTTTTATTTTAATTTTCTTTTCTGCTGTTTTGCTGTGTGAAGCAAAATAACATATAACTCATTTAATATATATTTCTTAACAATATTGCAATAAGTATGTTTAACTTTTAATTTGATGTTCAATTTTTAAGAAATATATTCAAGATTTCACTTCATTTACAAAAAACTTTATTTATAAAATAATTCATAGAAAAACGCTTTGTACAGATATGTCAAATATAAAGAAGGAATGATATATTTCAGATACTTGGCAATTTGCTACACACGACATTCCAAAATTTCAACATGTGCTTCGCGGACGACAATAGCTTCTATTTGGATATTTGCCGGCTCAATAATGATCCCGCTCTTAGTTTTCTATCAGAAGTACATGCACCCAAAATTCCACGAAGTACCGATGTGTCACCAATTATGGCCAAATTTCGATCTTCAAAGAGGATATTTTCTCGTAGCCTTGTTTTGTGTTTGTTACTTGTTACCTCTAATTATGATTCTTCTATGTTATATTCTAATTGCCGTAAAGATCTGGAAAAGAAACGCGCCTGGCGTTCAAACAAATGGAAGATTAATTATCTACAAATCTAAAGTGAAGGTTTTAAAAATGTTGGCAGTAATTGTGATTCTGTTTGCTTTCTCGTGGCTTCCTTTGTACGCAATATACCTAAAGTTTTACTTTCAATCCGAGGATTTATCAGAGGGTGACCAAAAAACTTTATTTGAAATTGTCCTACCGTTCGCGCAATGGTTAGGCGCGTCGAACTGTGGCATGAATCCAATTATTTATTGTTTCTTCAGCAAAAAGTACAGGAGAGGTTTTAAAAAACTGCTATATTGCAGATTCCAAACGCTGGCATTCAGAAGACAGAGCAGAACTACACGATCATTGAGTACAAGATACATAAATGTAGAAAATTCCAGCGGAAATGTAAATGACACAAAAAACTGCCAAAGTAAAGAAAACAAAGTGTCAAGTAATAAGTACATGGTGGTAGCTTTTAACAACGGAAGAATGACAGTGTCATTCCGGAAGGAAAATGCCTCTGACGATTCAAGCTTCTAGAGGATGTTACTCTGGACTCGACCTGATTTATATTCTCCCTCACATTTGTTTGAAACATTGCAATCGTTCACAAAAAAAGAAAACAACAAAAACACAAAATATTATCTGAAGATTTTATGAGGGTTATATTGATTAACATGGTTCATATTTAAAAAGATCAAAACATACATGTATTTTAAAAAGAATATATATTTTTTGAAATGTACATACATTGTAAATTAAATAAAAAAAGTAAATTTAACGTTTGAGAAACCTGTTGTGAAGTATTCACATTAATTGTACATGTTTGAGATGACTACAAGACATAACGATGAATTTCTGAACAAACTATGAGTGTTGTCATTGAATTCGTAAGTGTTAATATGACATGTACATGTATAGTGGTAATGAAAAAAAAAACAGATATCAAATATTGTCTCGTGAATGTATTTTAAAATATGGGCAACGGAATATTTTAGATTATTTTAATGTTTGTTAAATGTATATATTTTTCATGGTGCAGGACATCGTGTAAAATGAGGTTATAACTAAACATGTGTTTTTCTTGCTGAAACGTCAATTTGCCATTAAGAATTGTGAATAAAGTGAATTAAATCATAAACAAGTTACAATCATTGCAACCTAAAGTTTGATTTTATATAATCGCTGAACGATAAGTACAGGATGATACAGGAAGACATTGAGATCAGTATCCTTATTAACTCTAAGCATTAGGATCTGACGGGGACCAATAGGAAGTCACTTCTTATGTCCTTTCAAATATTGATTGCATGGCTAAAAATAGCTTTCTCGGGAAATCCTTATCACAATAAAGGCGAAAGAAATACGGTGCCAATCAGATCTACATGCAAGAAATAACTTTAGTCAGATTGACATTTAGATTCGACATAAAAAGATGAGAAGAATCTCTAATGTGACGGTTAAAATACCACAAAAAATAAATAAATAAAAGATTCTCAGTTTAAATAAAATGAGAAAGTATTTATACCAATTACACAGTAAAATCTGATAACGGACGGCTTAAAAGTCATGTGTTTTTACTGATTATACTTGAGGGGCATGAACTTTGCTATATTGAATAACGAACCCGATAGGAATTACATCTTATATATCTACATATGTATATTTCAACCGTCAGAAGAAACTGTTACAGTTATTTAATCTGCATTTACCCTTGACGAAACCAACTCGAAGTATCATGTACATGTAATTAAATGTTTTAACACCTAAAGAGACAATTGTAAAAAAATATGTCCTGAAGTTCAAGAAAAAACGACAATTGCTGATGATAATTAAGTTGATTAAGCACAATTAAAGGTTAATGACTTACTTTAATCAATTTTCCTACATTATAAGTAAGTTTTTAACTCAGATTATTAAGTGCACGAAGAGTTCAATGTGCTTCTTGTACGTGGTTTCCCATCCTTTATCATAAGATATTACTTTACGCAGATAACATTTCTATCCGGTTTTATTTTTTGAATCTAATTTTCTTTGATTGAAGGAAATGGAAACAACATCTCTAATTTCCTATCTGAATTTCTTTTATTTACCCTAATTCTTACATCTGTCTTTTTACTGACTACAAAACTGCTGAAAAAAGCTTTTATTTTCAAGGTTATAGTTTTAAGATGTCATATTGTGATTAAGGATTACTTAGAATTAATATGATAAACAAAATCGTCAAGGAAAGGCGGCGTTCAATGAACGCAAGAATAATCGCATGATTAAAGTAAAACATATTACTCGTATATTGACATAATCGTTCATTTAGTGACGAATATCAATTAAAACGCGAATTTAGTTTTAATTTCTTATTATTATTCCGTTTTAATGAAGCTTGTAGTGAGGCAAACACAAAAACAAACGCACGCACACAGAATTCAATTAACAATCTGAAAATGGTTTAATTCATACTTGTTTTTACAATGTTATAGGATTATAATGATTTTATCATTCCTTTTATGTGACAGATAAAAAGCACCATTATAAAGCATGATTTATATCCACTAGGATTCCAGAAAAGGGATATGTAACGGAAACTTATCCCCCTATTTATTTGTTTATTCAGCAAGCATTGAGAAAAATCAAGTGCATTTCTATTTTTCAATCTTGAGGTTCCACGATCTTATTCCGTACCGACAAACATTGGTGCCTTGTCGGTCATTCTTTGTGACATGGTGTAATCTGGATCAGCGTCCTTTGATAGCTGTTCTTGATTTATACCCCCGTGGTTCACCATTTTTACAATGCCTCAGGAAGTGACGAACAATATTTCATATCGATAATTCTCAATTAACACTGATGCGAAACAGGAAGATCTGTAACCTCCTATTCAATTTTAAGTTCATAACATATTTTCTATCGACACAGTTATTCGAAATCGATTTTTATAATGACAATAGTTAAAGTTATACGTGATAATGGTCACATAAACGAACAATAACAATATCATACAATTTTAATTTCTGCCAACGTGATTCAGAAATAAGATATAAATTGCTTTAATTTAGAAACAAATTCAATTTTGAGTTTTTATCAAAACTAATTTCCCCAGTCAACGTCTTCCTTTCTTTATTTCTTTATTTCATAAGGTCGACGATTTAACAAGTTGTTTTTATCCTTAAGTAGTTTAACTGATTGTTACACTTTATTTTAATAACACATTTGTTTTCACTTATAAAACACAATTGTTAACGAGTGGTAAACAATATGTTTTGTATCTGAATTAAAGGAATGAATCAAATGGAATACTTTTTTCATATCTAAGATTTGTAATTGCTATTGCAAACAACACCGAGCAGTACTCGTAGAAAATATTTTGAGCCGAATCACGACAAAACCAACATAATGCGTTTGCGACCAGCATGGATCCAGACCAGCCTGTGCAGTCTGATCAGGATCCATGCTGTTCGCTTACCAACTCTATTACAAGTAGAGAAACTAATAGCGAACAGCATGGGTCCTGATCAGACTGCGCGGATGCGCAGGCTGGTCTGGATCCATGCTGGTCGCAAATCCATTATGTTGGTTTTGTCGTGACGCGGCACATTTTCGTTTATTATAAAAATTGCAACGACGTACCCGCTGTTAAACTGACATTATGCCCACCTTAGTGGAAAGGTAAGAGTCAAATAACTTAATATTTTATTGTATTAATGGTGTTTATTTGTATTTTTTTCGATGCAAAAGTAATCAATAATCCATGTGACGCACGGAAATTTGATAAATTTTTGCATTTTGAATTAATAGGTCACGATTTATTAAAACAAAAGACTGGCCAAGGGTAGTCGTTTTATATTTTGAACAGTTTTTATATTTAAGCCTTGGCATATTTTGACCATCATTTATCGGTTATCACTATCATAACTTTCTATCGTTTGTAATATTTTACACATTAAGGCTCGACTTGAGAGTTAGAAATGCTTTTAAACAGAACAGACAGAACAGAACAGAACAGATTGTATTATTCAATATGACTTGAACATAACAGTTCCTCGTCGTTACACAAATATACAGCATACATTAAATACAGCGAGATTGAAAATACAAACATACAAATTTAACATTTGATATTATCATACTAGTTATATACATTATTCATATTTTCATTTCTAATACTAAATGCTTTATTACAAAATATTGCTAATCTTTTTAAAGTATTTGTATTACATGTATTTAACAGATCAATAAATTTAACCATACTGGCATGCCTATAGTAATAACGTGGTATATACAATTTTCTTAAATCTGAATAAGTAGGACAAATTAACACAAAATGATATTCGTCTTCTATGTCGTTTACATTGCAAAATGTATATTTTCTTTCCGATCTCACAATGTTTCTATGTCTGCCAGTCTATATATTTAAACGGTGCGAAGACAATCTTAGTTTAGCTATTGTATTTCTCAATTTTGTGCAAAACATTTTATTTAAATAATTTGATAATTCAAAGAGAAGAGAGTGAGCTTTTATTATTTACACCTTGTCTCCAGTTACTGATATAGAAGATATCTATAAGTCTTGTTCTAAGTATTGGAATAAAAATATTAACATTGACAGATTCAGGAAATAACCAAACATCATTAAATCCTGTTTCTTGTAACGATTGCTTAACTTTAGTTGCCCAGTTAGTTTGATTTACATCTCTATCATCAATTTTTCTAAGTGACAAAATTACAATTTCTAGCAAACAATTATTACTTTTTTCTAAGTGTAATTTCAAAAAAATATTTTACAATTCTTATTTGCCGTATTATAAAAAGCGGAAAACGACCAGTTTCACCGTACAAGCAGCATTACATGTAGTCATTTTTACATTTAAAACCCATTTTTAAAAACTTTCTATGAACCTTTCTATTTTTGTTCAGACATTGTAAATCCCCATACTTCACAAGAATAATTTAGTATGGATGCAACATAACTGTCAAAAAGATTAAACATATTTTTGCTGGTATTTCCAATGGTCTTGTTACTGAAAGTAAAGAGCTCATAGCTTTTAGTGCTTTTCCTGATAGAGTCTGTATAGCATTTGTAAATGAGGCACCGCTAGATAATACAAGTCCAAGATAGTTTAAAGAGAATACCCGGGCTCAGCCAAATGAATGACGGATTAACATTTATCTGATAAAAACGAAACTACAAAGAAAGTATGTGACGTTTTAATTTCTTATTCTGTTAAATTATTATTTCACACCTTGTAAAATATAACTAATGTACTTACTGTATTTGTACCACATGATGTTCCATTATAAATCGTTATTGTGTCCAGTTTATAAATGTAGCCTCTTTTTCTTTTCGATAAGTTTCATATTTAATCCATATCACACCCAGTATAGCCTCTCGTTTATTTTCAGATTTCAGAAGCTTCATAGCAACTCCATATCCCACCGCATTCCTTTTTTCTGAGATTCCAAAACCCATATCAAATCCTTATTGTAATTGAAGTAAAAAAGTTGTGAAAAAATGTCAAAAAATGATGATGTGAAATAAAGAGGTCATTAAACATGATAGAGAACAATACCGATTATATTGGACTCGTACACAGCTGCACATCAGGCACGACGGCGCCTCGTGCAATATAGGTTAAACAACTGTGCAATCGTCCAATATAATTCAGTACTGTACTCAACAATGTATAATAACCTCATAATATTATATTTGCTTGTTTGGTTGATTTGGGTTTACGTTACACCGACACAGTATAGGTCAAATTGAGGCGTTCCAGCTTTACTGGTAGAGGAAAACCTCGAGAACCCTTCCATGCACCTGAGTAGAACCACCACACATGAAAGAATCCAAAGTCCCTGTTGGTGCATTATGTCAGGCACCTGAGAAGAACCACCGACGTTCCATAAGCGAGCTGGATAGCTTCCTAACTTCATATGAAAGAATCAAACGATCCTGTCGGGAATCGAACCCTCAGCGGTGAGGGGAAAGTGATTTGAAGTCAACGACCTTAACCACTCGGCCACGGACGCATAATATTAATTTAACCGAAATTGATATATTTGGCTTAGGAAAAGGAAGAGCTTTATACTGCATTAGGTCGTTCATTAAAGTCACATTTACTATTGCTTTGTTTTTTTTGACGAAAGAACTGTTTCTAACATAGACATGCCTTACATACATAAAGATAATTTTCCTTTATCTTTTAACTTAATTTTTCATATCATGTCAAGAATATCAAATATCTCAGCAACAGAGATAGTGTTAACCTTTATCATAACTATACAATCTGTTCTTGATTCAACATTAAGATTTATTGTCTGTTTTTATTTTACTTTCCAGTGGGCGTTCCAGTTCAAATAGGAAATCATTATAGTTGAGTAATTGTTTACATATGTTATTTCAGTGAAGTAAATTAAAAATATCGTGTTTACATTAGCCGATATTTTAGATTATAGAGAGTAAATTGATAACAAAGTGTGTGTTTGCTATGCTATTACTCGCGAAAGATAGAAATAACAAACGGATATATTGCAGATACTTTGCAATTTGTAACACGCGACATTCCAAAATTTCAACACGTTCTTTGTAAAGGAAAATAGCGTCTATTTTGATATTTGCCGACTACCTAAGTTTTCTATCAGAAATATATGCACCCAAATTAACGTGAATAACAAATATGTGTGAGGTGAATAATTTTAGCATTTGTATTCAACTGTGGCATTTCCTCAAATGTTTTGATGGGATATGCCACGGTATTATCCAATGACAAATGGTCTCAATACAGTATATGTGTTACATCTCAGACTATATATAATAAAAATGGAAATCTCTTTAGTTATTAGTTTCACAGCTGAGTAGTTGTTTAGAAAGAAATAACATACACGTGTTTGGTGAGATATTTCTTCGGGAAGTTACATATAAAAAAAGAATCAATAAAATATTAATAAAACATATGTCTTATTCGCATATACAAAGTCATCCTTTCTTTATTATGTATCATATTTAAAGTCATGTTTGCCTGTGAGCTACATACCTCAAGATGAGAGATAATATTTCATGAAAATTAAACTTGAAAAAATGTACTAAGATAAAAGAGATACACGTGTTTAGATTCAAGTAATAATCTACAGTTTATGTGGGATAAAGGACTTGCAGTATTTCAAACAATATTTTAACTGCGTCACAATCGCTGTAAAGGCTAACTAGCTTATTTTACTTCGTTTTGGTAATTTACATGGACTGTAATGTGTAAATTATTAATTTGTTCACTTTAAAATATTTATTTTTAAATACATTTTCAAATTTTTCCTCAAAATAAGCATGAATCTGGCGGCATCCTGCCTTAATTGTTCGTGTTTTTCTTATTACTTTGTCATTTTCAGAGTCAGGAGCTTTTTACATACTTGTATCTATCTTTGACGATTGGCTAAATGTCATATTGTGTTTTACATGAAATTCAATTATTTAGTTCTTGATCAGAGCGACAAATGATATGACATTACTGTTATTTTCCATTCTGTTAATTCTTTTAAGCTATAGAGACAGAAATGTCAAGTATATCACAAAAAGATGGTGGTGTAAGATTCTACCAAAACACAGGAGAATGAGTTATCAGATTTTTTTTACAATTTACAATATTTGACCATTTTTTTCCCGTAAACCGCGTGCCCAATGTCAATCAGAATGGAAAAAAATCCAAAATGCGTGTTCGGTGCACGCAATGTTTCTGCCGAGTTACATATACAAATATTGCTTTCATGTACAAAAACTCAAAACCTGATTTTAGGCATCATCGGGGTCAACAATATTTGGAATATTTCCAATAAAGAAATAAAATTCTTTAATATACAAGGAGGGAAAAAACATGTTTTTTTACTAATTTCAACATTCAAAGTGTGTCAGGCTGATTCATGAAATGCTTTCTCACCGTTCAAATAAATATCGTATCAATAGTGTGTTTTACATTAGCCGCTACTGGGAAAACAGTATCATTTTATAACAATAATTATATTCATGCAGTATACTCACATTCTACATTTTTTACTGCAAGTATAACACCAAAATTATGTTGAACAGACATTTTTTAACTTTCATTAGTAGACCTTTTTTAATTATTATTAAAATGAGTTAACTAAGCATAAATCAATTAAATTACGCTCAGCTTGCTTTAAAAAATCGGCAAGAGACAAATAGTTTTATTACTGTAAATAATGACCCAGGCGAGAAAACGCTAGAGTTTTTACTCGGAGTAAATCTCAACATTTCTTTTTTATTTGGAAAGTTTGTGTGTACCGCATTTATGAATTGTAATTGTCAACCTTTTTAGTTTTCCAAGTATGTCACATAGTGAAGTGAAGCAAATACTTAAATTGGTATTGTGATCTTATCTCGTGTTTTCTTGAAACCGGAAGCTAAAATCATCATTTAACATCAATAAAAAGCTGTTACTTCAAGGACAGCCTCAGATACAATCTCATCCTTGAAAACAGACAGGAACGGTTTGTAATTAATATTGTACATCTTCTTGAAATCCTTAAATCAAACCAGATTAGATTTCTGATTATTCGGAAGAAATATCAACAACATACAATCGAAAAAGAAGATGAGCAAAAGACAAATGTTTATTAGAGAGATACAGAACTTACCAATAAAGATATATAAAAGTGAAAAATATTTCGCCATATTTGTAGTTAACTAGGAAAAGACATTCTCATTCAAGTAACTTAGGTGGATTCATTTTCTTTAAAAACCTTAAATCAACCATATAAATTGTTGTCCTTTTACAGAACAGTAATTGGTGATTTAGAATGATAGTCCTTGGGCGGTATAACTAAATCTATTTTTATTATTTATTCATTTTCATAAGAAACATCTGTGTATCTGACAATAAGTTTAGCATGAGTGTGAATAATATATATCTATTATTCAAACTCGTGCTATCGGAGCATTTTGGACGGAAAGATTGGTTCAAACAAAATTATACTGACTACTATAGGCGTACGCATAGGAAAAGAAAAGAGCTTTTGTTTGATACAATATGTCAAGAAAATAATGCTTTCTTTCTTGAAGGTAATTCCTACTTTATCATCTTGTGAGATCGTTAAGCGTTTTGCACATCGTGGATAAATAGAAGATAACACATATCTTACATATATTTTACATATGTAACTTAACGTAAGGTAACATTAGGACGTGCCATTTACCAGCAGTAAATCAACAAATCCAGATTTTTGTTCGGCCCTTATCTTTAAAATGTCGACTTCTGTTTGTTAATTACATTCTCCATGATATTCATTAGATGGCAACGTCGGCAAACTAAATGAGGGAGAAATATTAAAAAGTCTCGTAAAAGAAACAATTTGTTTTAAGGGTGTTGAAAAGAATTTCCATATTTTATTGTCCTACATGTACGTAAAAAGGACATGTGTTTAGTTGTTACTAAGATCGATACTTTGGAATATTCATACTAATAAAATAAACCTAGTTACAAAAATAAACGTCTGTCTCGTCTGTCAGAATTTACCACACTTTTTATATATAGTTACGTTTATTCACTTAATTAATGACATATAGCATGGCATGGCCTATTGCAGCGGCGTTCAGTTAACGTGTGCAATTTATTGAGCTAGACATACATACTTAAGTTTAAGGAAGCTAATGCATCACGTACAGCATGCAACTTCATTTGTAATTAATTATGTAACATCACTTTATTAAGTTTACATTCAGGTTTCCTTCAAGTACTAAATTAGCATTACAATCAGACGTTCCTTCTGCAATTTTGTTAAGTTAGGTTTTGTTCAGATTCAGAGGATAAAGAGTATTTTAATTCAGTGCAGTTTAAAATCAAAAAGAAATACTAACTTTAGCCGCTACTGCTCGTGTTATATAGACCATTTATGATTTTAATGATAATGATATTATACATAACCTTTAAACTTTAAAAATTGAGAAATACGTTAAACCATATTTAAGTTGTTTGTATTGTTTTCTTATAAACTATCATACTATTGGGACGAACTGAAAATGCACGCTTGATGGCTTTACCTACATAAAATATGACATAAGACTGGCAGTCTCAGTCTATCAAATTTGACTATAACAAGGGCATGTCTTTCTTTACCTGTTTTCATTTCAGAAGAATTCAAAATCAACGTTAATCTTTTTCATTCGGCGGCTTATTCTGGCTGTAATACAGTATTACATAAAATGTCATGTTTTATTCTCGTCTTGTTTTTAAATTAAACAACAAAATGTGAATATGATATTAAAATGACATCGTGTTTTACAAGATAAAGTTATATGACATAAACACAACGTACTTTTGAAAGTCTCATAAATATAGGGAAGAAAATGTTTAATGTCCTCCAATTACAAACTGTTCTCAAATTTCTTAACCCATTCCTTTGTAATCTGTAATTTAATTTTTTTCCTGCTTCAAAGTAATTATTAAAACAGTCTATAATTTTATTAAAAAAAGAATAAAATGAAATAGAATTCCGCAAAATAATTGAAAAAGGCACAGTAAGAAGAAACAATGCAATTTAATAAATGTTTTTAAACGAACAGGAATATTCTGAGAAGAAGTTGTATTAAATTAACTTGGACAGAAGCAATGAAGCAATGCATCAATAAAAGGATTGGTATCCGGTTATATTATGACTTGTAACAAACAATGTCGGTTTCAATTTTTCACAGACAGAAGAGTTTTGAAAACTATTTATAGATCACTTAATAACATGTTTTTAACAGTTTCAATTGAATATAAGCAAGTAATATATCATTTATGAAGCAATAAGTTGTTCCCCAGACATTTTGTAAATAACAACTTATGATTTACTTCGAAAACGAGATACGTTAAAGAAGAAGAACCAACAATGCTGTCATCGCCTATTAAACGCATGCACAATTTATCGGAAGTTGTTCATTTTCTGTAAGTGGTTTTTATTCAATATTGTGTGATGACTAAAGTATTTTTTGTCTTGTGTTTGCTAATTGAAATCCATTCCAGTGTCTAGTACTTTGAATCTAATGTTCATTCGTTTCCAACCTCTGACTCTACCACACTGCTCTGTCACTTGCAGAGAAATTGGTCATTACTATGTAATTATTCAGGAAAGTCGGTAATGTGGACTAACCGTCGGGATATGACAATAGATGTGTTAAAATCAGCGTAAAAGTCAGGCAGGCAAACATACAAAGGCTGAGATAACCGACTTTATAATCTCACATGTTTCATTAACCATTAACTAAAGTATTATGTCATAGACAATAATATGTTTCTTACAAAGTCTGTCTTTAATGAACAGCTTTCTTTTCACTTTGATATAAATGACATTTTCGTAGTTTTATTAAATTTAACGAGACCAGCAATAATGCTTACCATTCCGGAAACTGTATTACATATCATATGTCTACGAAAGACCATTGTTTTAGATATTGTCTAGCTTCACAATGTTGTTTCTATTCAAGTGAGAAATTTATCATCTTATTAAATTTTCTGAAGGCTGTTTCACTCAAATTCGTGATAATTATGGTTTAGTTATTGCTAAAAAATTAATGGAGAAACTGACAAGAGGAATATTGCCAAAGAAAAGACATCTCAGACAGATTAATTAGTAAACAGAAATGATAAATTTATTTGGAAAATCACATGGACACATCCACACAAAACTAATAATTCGATGTTGTGAACGATCAATAATTTGAAAACAACAACAACAGAAACAGCAACAACAACAAAGAAACAAAAACAGAAAGCACTAACAACCCCCCCCCCCCCCCCAACAAAAAAAAAAACAATAAATAAAAAAACACACAACACAAAAAACAAACAAAAACACAAACAAACAACAACAAAAAACAAGCAACACACTAAATACTTTAAGTTAATATTGGAATGTAGCTGGGTTGTGTTGGGGAATGGGTTCTGTGATTTCAGACTTTATAAAATAATGGACAAACAAAACGAAATATCGTTTGCGGACATTATGTCAGAATTGGATATTATTTTCAGAAACTAAAGGTTGGATTAAATCATTTTGAAATAAAGAAAGAAGAAAAAGAGGAAGAAAAAGAACCGCGATTATCTTCAAGAACTTAAAACAAAAATGAATCAGTAGGAACAATAGAAAAAGACCATAAACAATGGAATAGGAGTTTACACCAACATCACATTGTCATTCTAGATCACAAGAAAAAGACGCTCCACATTTGTTATACGTTAAATTAATGATATCTTCAAATAATTTAATTATTATTTTTAAGAGAATTTAATTATGGCAGGTAACGTGAATGGCAACGTCTGATGAGAATGATTAGACCATTTGTATTCTTTGAATACAAGCTGAATTTCACGGTGATTCTTGAAATGAAAGTTAAATTGAACAGTATGGGAAAAAGGATAAAAAATAAAATATAAAATTCGATATATACATGAATAAAATTCGATATATACATGAAAAATTATTTGTTTATAATGTAGACGTTTCCTTATATTGTTATCTTTAAAAATGCCTACGTTTTTATAATGATAACTTAAAAGCGATGATGATGATACTCCTGTGAAAGGAAATGTGTAAGTAAAAATACATTTGTTCCGTGAAACATAAATCATATACGATTGATTTGTCTACATCTATAAACCGAGTAAGCTAAAAACGAAATTGCTACATGCTTTTTACTTATAAAGAGGATCTCAAACTACTGCAGCTTTTTAAACAGTTTTATGCAGATTCATGTTCATCTTTCATGTTCAAAATTAGATGAAGAAATTATCATTTTATACCGACTTATTTCAAATAATTAAATGAGATAGTCAAGACATATTCATCTCGTTATTTTGATATAATATTTAAATTACATTTACATCTACATTCTTTGTAACTATTAGAGGGTCAGACTTACAAAAATACTATCTGATACAATTGGCTAATGATATTTTTGCAGATTTTACTGGCTGACTGTTACTTTCTTTACCAAATTGATGGTTTAATATATCATAAAATGTTCAAGTTGTTAAAATATCAATTGTTACTATAATATAATATTGTGTTATTTGTATTTGTTGAGAAATTGTCAATGATTGTTTTTTTTTCTGATTTCACTGCAATGTAACTTTTTCCGCCAATTGCATCATAACAAAAAATTTAATGCGAGTGCAATTTGTCTTAAAATATTCCATCATAGTTGAACATTGTCTTTCGTTTTCATGTTTATTAATATAAAAACTATTTGTTGATTAATGTTAGTTTGTATAGCAATTTATAGCAATTCTGGAAATAAGGCTGAAAACTGAAAACATGGTTTTATTTAGTCTGACATAATCATGCAAACACTATGAAGATAATCACTGAAAAGGACTGTCATGATACTCAATATCGGACTCTATTTACTTGAATAAAGGCATTATCATTAATGATGTTCGCATAAATCCCTCACCAGGTAGGCTTTCTATATTGTTTATCTAATTGTTTGATCCCTGTCTAACAAAGTACGATACATAATGATAATACTAACTTAAAGGCAGAAAGTGATACTTAAAGTGACATTATGCTCATTTTTCGTTGTCGAGTTGAGTTGACTTGGCTATATATTAAAAAAAAGATTGACAACTATACCGGTCATAGACTAAAAATTGGAAAGAGTGTAAAGGGTAAATTATAACAACTGCCTTACATAGAAAGAGACTTCCCTCTCTTGCTATCAATTGAACATGAACGATACATTCCGAAGGCAATTTATAGAATTCTGAAATTGGTAACAACTTTGGCAAATTCTAAAGTTATTTTAGCTTTGACCTCGTTCGTATAATACCACTTATATATTAATAGCGATATGTTGCAGCATGATAAACATCAAAATATTAAATTAAAGGATAAATAATTGTAACAGAAATATAAGCTAAAGTAACAATATAATTACGGAATACAATACGAAAATGTATTATTTGATATCAAATGTATTGAGACAGCCTGGGTAATTGATCTTTTTGGCATCACAGTATTATGATTGATAAATACTCCAATTTTCTGTTCCAATTCTTCAATGCAAGCATAACATATTTTTGCTTTGTTTATATACCGAACAGTAATACATTCATGATAATGCTCTTTCCAGTTCAACAGTATATAAATAACACATGGGTTTGTGGGTAACAGTAAAAATATCATCCCGAGGAAAATACTGTTACCCGAGGCGTAGCCGAGGGTAACAGTATTTTTACGAGGGATGATATTTTTATTATTACCCCTCACTTTTTTCGTAATGCTAATTTCCCATAGGCCTCTGGGAGTTATTTTTACTGTTAATGCAAGTGTACCACGTGACTAAGAATTTTGTACTGTTACATAGGTAACAGTATTTTTTAACAGTATAAAATCTGGTAAAGACTTTAGTTAAAATTAATGGTGCATATTAGTTGAGTCAATGCATTCAAAAGAAGGATACCATACACCATTTAGTATATACTACAGCAGACACATATCTGAAAATATACAAACAAAGATCAACAAAGTAGGACAACGTTTACACAATCCTTTCTTCGACACAACACACTAATGCATTTATAATCACGCCGTCGTGTGTCATGTTTCCTGCAATAAAAAAAGTTTGTTTTTTTTGCTAGACAATGTAACAACAGGAAACGATTTAGATAGACGCTGAAAGCATTGAATACGTACTTTCTGGTGTTCCCTGTGTCACTGGATTTGTAAGACAATTATTGTATCAATTGCCCAGAACAATTTGTAATAGTTCATCGCGATTTGTGTTGGTTATTCAGACTTTACAATAAACAGTGTAAAGATTTGTATGCGTGTATTTGAACCTACAAAGTATACGTATCTAGATGAATCCAAGGAGGAAGATGTTATGCTACCCCATTTAAAGAAAAAACACGTGTCCGGTCCATATGTATAAAGGATCTAACAACTGAAAGTATATAAAAAAGAGAAAACGGAATTACCAAACAGCAAATCTGAAAATGTGTAATCTCGATTTGAGCCTGTCCATGGACTGTAGTGGTAAATGCATGCTTCGGTCCGCGCTCCCTTGTACCGGCTTAAACAGAATTCAAAATTTAAACACGAAAATGCTTATTTTTTTATTTTAGAAACATCCAGATGTTGTGAAACGGCGTTTATCATGGCATCTTCAATGTGACACGTTCGTGCAATTGAACGAAAAGCGGAGTATGATCCTTCAGTAAATGCGTGTGACCTAAACAAACTTTACCAAACAATTATTAGCTAGTTCCGTAAGCTGACTGTATAGCTTTTTTATTTAACAACTCTTGCGCATGCAGCTGTAAGGTAAAAGTGGCTTTAATAGAGAAAAATAGTATCCCTATAGAAAGCACAACACGGCAAAATTGAAAATGTTGCAAGGTCGGTTTGATTGAGCCTGTTCATGGAAGGTACTGACAAGTGCATGTTACCGTCCATGCCCCCCCCCCCCCCAGCCCCGACTGAAGCAGAATTCAACATTTAAACACGAAAATGGTGAACTTTTGAACATCTGCAGATCTGTTGAACGACCTTAACCACCCGACCGCGGACGCTCCAGCATATAATAATTGGAATTGTCTATACGTTTATTTAAAGAAAACACTAAAAACTATTGAAACAGTCTATAAGTTTATTTTAAAGCTGTATACATCCAAATGAACCAAAATATTTCAAGACGATGAAATTTGAGAAAAAAGTACTGAGATTTTCAGATAATTAAAAGAATTCATGGTGAAAGTAATAATTTCCATGTTATGTGTGATTTATGACCGATTTTGCCGTATTCTTTCCCATCTTACTAACACTGTGAGTTTTTTTTTGCATATTTTGACCTCTTTTATGTAATTTACATTTGCAGTAGGTGTTGTTTACAATGTGTAAAATATTTCTTTTGTTCACTTCACAATATGTTTTTCTTTTTAAACAGTTTCCAAAGTTTCATAAAAAATAGCATCAATCTGGAGGTAAGCTGCTTTAAAATAGAATAGAGTTAACTAAATTTATTTTACCAGCTAGTATTACACGGTAAACACACGTGCAGGATACATTTTGATAAAACATAGGCATTACTTCACCTTGGAAAAAGAGCAGCGATATACCAATGAAACAGGAAAGGGTTACCGGCTTTACTCGCCTTGTAACACAATATTTCGATTTCAATATTTCATAGACAAAAGATTTTTGAAAATCACTGATAAAACACGCAATAAAATGCTTTATAACATTTTGAATATAATCAAATGTTCACATGTTATTCATGACTTGTGGAATGAATTACAAACAATAAGAAGTTCTTCAAACACTTCTGCAAAAACTTCTAATTGGCGAGAAAAATGCTTAATTTACACCACAAAAAAAATAACAATGCTTACAAATCAATTTGTGTCGTCACATATTAAGCATGAGGACATTTTATTGATGTATTGACTACACAAGTTAAGAATTGGTCTTATTCTGTAAGTTTTGTTTTTGCAGCATTGGCTGTCTTCCTTTTGCTGTACTAACTAAATGAAATCTATTATAATCCGCGTACATTGAGTTTAATGGTCATTTGTCTCTCGTATCAGCGTAAAAACAGATAATCAAACGAACAAATAAATGCTGATAAATATACATTATAATCTCGCATATGTAATTAACTCTCTACTGAAATGATATGTTTACAAAATATCATTATTTCAGATTTTGTCTTCACAATGTTGTCTCTATTCAAGCAGAACATTTATCATCTACTCAAATTTTCAGACGGTGGTTGGATTAAAATTCGTGGTTAAACTATTAATTATCAATTAATGGAGAAACAAAACAAGCAGATTATCGCCAAAGAAAAGACATTTCACGGATGAAGGAATAAACGGGAATTATATATTTATTTTGAACAAAAACATGACACAACGACAGAAAACTATCAATACGATGTTGTGAACGGTAAGTCATTGACAAAAGTAACGTTACATCAATTCAATATGTCTGTTACGTATAATAAGACAGTAGTTAGTGTACGTAATAACATAAACCTTTTTTATAGTTTTACAGAGACCTTTGTGAGAACAAACTTAATAAAAATTAATAGTTATGTAAAGATTATTTTGCGTCATAACAAACCGTTCATAAGATATTACATAAATCGAATGAGTTGGAAATATTGATCGCTTATATCTTCTTTAGTTTGCCCGATTTCGAGATTTAACCAGAAAAATTAATAAGAATGATCCCTTAAGCATACATATTTTCATAAGGATGTCTGTTTTATTAGATTAATAAGTTTACCCATGGCCATGTTGAGCATCAAAGAAACAATATAAAGACTCTTTATAACAAAAAACCTCCCAATGTCTCAATAATGTTTTTATAATCGTGTCATTGCGCTTATGTTTTCCCGCAATCAACTACCACTAAGTCCAAATGTTTTCTTTCCCTATACTAAACAAACGGCATAGATGTACGTTGAAAGCCTCGAATCACTACGTTCCCGTGTGGATTAATAGGATCCACATGAGGTGATTAGTTGCTAAAATGTTTAGAGTTATTTTAAATACGTCATAGCAATAAGTGTCAGATATTCAATCTATACATTTAAAATAAGGAATGCGCGTTTATGTTAAATCTTATACATTTAAAAAATGAAAATGACGGAATTTTATTTACTTTAAATCAGGAATATATTATAGGTAGACGACACTATGAGATATTACTTGTTATGACTTATGGTTTAATGAAATCATGATTGACAAAACGCTTTCTCTGTACTTGGTCTATTGGATTATGTCATTAATTTTCGATAAGTCCAGAAACCGACTAATATTATTTATTCATATCCTATAAGATTGTTCTGATATGGTAGAACAATTATTGCAAACTTAAGTATCTTTCATTTCAAATCTATATAATCTACAGATATCCAATGAATAAAGCAGAATTCATTGTCATAGCTTACTTCAAACCACTTGTTTCTCTGACTCTACAACTTAAAAGTGTATGAATCGATCAGTATTTATAAATTTATATTAAATTTTGGAATGAACTAGTTATTTTTGAGATAGTTGTATGAATGCTATAACTATCAGATATTTACGCTTCTGTGAAAAAAGCTCACAGCTTGAAACATATCATATCAGTGCGAACTACTATATTGAATATGCATTTTCTCTTTTCCCTATATAATTATGAAGCGATTCAATAGGTAATTAGGGCAGTATGCATATTTATCATTGGTTGCGGAATACCTTATTAAACATTGTATTGGTCATGCTTATAAAATGTCTTCAGGAAGGATTAGATTTAAAACATTTGGCATGAAGGAATGAAGATTTTTGGAAAAAAGCACCAGAAACTCAAACAGTAATCATTATGACAAAAATCAAACAAAATTACAAAGGACAATTTCCCGCATAAAAATATCTGTCTATGTCAAATACTTTCTTTGTTCAATTAAAGATTTCAAACGGATGAAGACGTTTCATCTTGTGTACTTAATTATTTACGTACATGTTGTTTGTAACGCGAAAACATTTGAATATACGTATTCCTTGGCATTGATGAATAAACTAATACCTATAAACATTAATACTGATTTTAATATACTTTACCAAATTTCATAAACATTTTGTTAATTTAAATACTATTTATATTTGTTACAAATGTTCTTTAAAATAGTTTCCATAATTACTCTGTACAAAATATGTAAGCAGTTTGAAATTACATATATAGCTATGAATATATCATCGTAGAAATTGTTTGATTGTTTAAAATTCTAGAACTATATAATTATACAATTCAAAGTGTAAGAAAATATTACATTGTTGTCACATGACAGGCACAAACTAACCTTAAGTCAATGCCATATTATCAAAGTTCCCAGTTACCAAGAAACGTGTTAGCTTGATTTGATAGGTCCTATTGGTATTTACTTGCATCATTAATATTTGCGTGTCAGACATTTCAGATCAATATAGTTTTACACCGGTTGATAAGGATGCTATATGTTAGCATTTTAGCTATCTATCTCAGTGTAACGTAATATCTTATCATGAGAAGAAACATTTCATTAAACTGCATATTGAATTGTTGGCAATCTAACATTTTTTAATACTATTTGCCAACATAAAGTGAAACTTATGGTGACGGAAACCAGCAAGGAAACTCTCCGATATTCCAAAACAAAATACGCTTGGTGTATCTCACATAAATGTACATAGTGGCACCCACAATGTTTATTCTTCTTCCTCAAAAGGTCTTGTGCATTTTTTTCTAACTTTATAATATGATTTCAAGACGAGATGTGTTACCGTTGTTTGGTTGTTACGGTGTACCAATCTTTTGATTTTGGATTTGACCCATTATGTGTTACGACATATTTCCATAAAATTTCAACACAAATATATAGAACTTAAAAAGTAAGTTAAAAATGTTTGATATTGTTATTGTAAATATATTGAATTAAGTTCAAAAATGAAGTTTTTGTTGTTGTTTTTTATTTATTTATTTATTTAATTACGTATCGAGAGGAAAAGCTATCACAATTACATTGCATTTGTTATATGAGTGTATTAACATATTGATCCTTAAGTTTATGTAATTCACTAAAATGTAACGAAACATTGCACATTTACACTTCTGTTTTCTTTTATTTCTTCTTAATTGATCTGCCTTTCGTTGTATAATTTTAGAAACAGTCAAAATACCACATTGACGTAAAAGAGCTACAAAATTATACAAACTCACCCTCTTGCCAAAGCCATCAATAAAACTGATTGCATTAACCTTATTTTAATTATTGTTCATTACCTGTTTATTACTTTAATAGAAAAATAACTGAGTTATCGCTCTGTCTTGTTGATTCTTCATGCCGTTCCTGTCAAGTTTTGAAAGACCCTAGCAATCATTTCCTCTCAATATGAAGTACTCTCCTGGTAAAACGGTTAAACATCCCAATTTTATTCCATACTAAGCACCAATTCGGACGTATAAAAATATGTGGCAATTAATTTAAGTCTTACCTAACTGTCACTCTACACTAAATTTATCCCTTATAACACAATTTGAAAGTGAATTCATACTGTTTTTTTTTCTTTAAAAACATTTATTGTAAACACTGCATAAACAATGGAAAATATTATTTTAACACTAATACTTAATATCTAAGATTAGCCCTACATATGATATTGTCCTTTTGACAGACTTCATCAAGTTTTAGTTTCTTTTTGTAATCCGTTTCCTAAATTTATGTGTACAATATTACTTTATTACTGGTGTTCACTTTTTATGTTTTTTTTCGACGCAAAAATACTCAATAATCCACGTGACCCATGACAAGTTCTATAAATTTGCGTTTGAAATTGATAGAAAAAGTTTTATCAAAACGAAAGACTTGTATTTTTTACATTTAATCCTTGGCACATTTACCATAATTATTTATTAGTCATCACTATCATAACAATCATTTGGAATAATTTACACATTTAGCTCGACTTGAGCGTAAGAAAATGAACCTAAACCCGCTTTAAAGAAAATAACCGGACACACACACACACAAAGACGGATTAAGTTTGATTTATATAATCGTTGAACGATAAGTACAGGATGATATAGGAAGACATTGAGATCAGTCTACTAATTAACTCTGCGCATTAGGATCTGAAGGGCACCAATAGGAAGTCACTTCTCATGTCCTTTCAATTGTGATTGCATGGCTAAAAATAGCTTTCTCGGGAAATCCGAATCACATTAAAAGCGAAACAAATACGGCGACAATCAGATCTACATGCAAGAATAAACTTTAGTCAGATTGACATTTAGATTCGACATAAAAAGATTAGAAGAATCTCATATATGACAATTAAAGTACTACAAAAAAAAAATATCAGTTTAAATCAGAAGAACCAATTACATAGTCAAGTCTCATAATGGACGGTTTAAACTTCATATGTTTAATATACTGATTATGCTTGAGATTGGAGAGGTGAGGGGCATGAACTTCGTTAATATTGGCTATGTATAGCTGAATTACGAACTCGATAGGAATTAAATCTTACATGTCGGCATGTATATTTTAACCGTCAGATGAAACCGTAACAGTTATTCAATCTGTATTTAACCTTGAAGAAACCGTCTCGAAATATCATGTAATTAAATGTTTCAACCTATTGATCCTGAAAAACCTTTAAGAAAAACCGTGGCAATTGCGGATGATAAGTGGTTTAAGCACACTTTAGGTTTAATGACTTGCTTCAATCAGTTTTCTTACATTATATGTTAGTAATTAAGTGCATGAAGAGTTGAATGTGCTTCTTGTACGTGGGTTCTCATCCATTAACATATTACTTTAACATTTCCTGTTTTATATGAATCTAATATTCTTTGATAGAAGGAAATGGAAACAACATCTAAAATTTCCTATCTGAATTTCTTTTATTCATCCTCATTCTAACATTTTTCTTTTTAATGACTATACAAACAAGGAAACAAAACTGCTCAAAAAAAAGCTTTTATGTTCAATGTTATAGTTTTAAGATGTTATATTTAGATTAAGGATTACTTAGGAGAATGGCATGATTAAAGTAAAACATATTACTCGTATATTGACATAATTGTTCATTTAGTGACAAATATCAATTAAAACGCGAATTCAGTTTTAATTTCTTATTATTATTCCGTTTTAATAAAGCTTGTATTGAGGCAAACACAGAAACAAATGCACGCACACAGAATTCAATTGACAATCTGAAAATGGTTTAATTCATACTTGTTTTTACAATGTTATATGATTGTTATGATTTTATCATTCCTTTTATGTGACAGATAAAAAGCACCATTATAAAGCATGATTTATATCCACTAGGATTCCAGAAAAGGGATATGCACCGGAAACTTCGCCCCTGTTTATTTGTTTATTCAGCAAGCATTGAGAAAAATCAAGTGCATTTCTATTTTTCAATTTTGAGGTTCCACGATCTTGTTCGGAACCCAAAGACATTGGTGCCTTGTCGGTAATTCTTTGTGACATGATGTAATCTGGATTAGCGTCCAGTAAACACAATTGTTAACGACAGGTGGTAAACAATATGTTTTGTGTCTGAATTAAAGGAATGAATCAAATGAAATGGAATATTTTCATATCTAAGATTTGTAATTGCGATTACAAACAACACTGAGCAGTACTCGTAGAAAATATTTTTGTCGTTATTATAAAAATTGCAACGACGTACCCGCTGTTAAACTAACATTATGCCCACCTAAGTGTAAAGGTAAGAGTCAAATAACTTTATATTTTATTGTATTAATGGTGTTTATTTGTATATTTTTTTCGATGCAAAAAATAATCAATAATCCATGTGACGCACGGAAATTTTATAAATTTTTGCATTTGGAATTTATAGGTAACAATTTATTAAAACAAAAGACTGGCCAAGGGTAGTCGTTTTATATTTTGAACAGTTTTTATATTTAAGCCTTGGCATTTTTTGACCATCATTTATCGGTCATCACTATCATAACTGTCTGTCGTTTGTAATATTTAACACATTTTGGCTCGACTTGAGAGTTAGAAAATGACTTTAAAGAGAATACTCGGGCTCAGCCAAATAACGGACGGATTAACATTTATCTGATAAAAACGAACTAGAAAGAAAGTATGTGACGTTTTAACTTCTTATTCTGTTAAATTATTATTTCACACCTAGTAAAATATAACTAATGCACTTAAATTATTTGTACCACATGATTATAAATCGCTATTGTGTCCAGTCTTATAAATGTAGCCACTTTTTCTTTTTAATAAGTTTCATATTTAATCCAAATCACACCCAGTATAGCCTCTCTTTTATTTTCATATTTTAAAAGCTTCATAGCAACTCCATATCGTACCCAATTCCTTTTTTTCTGAGAGTTCAAAACCCATATCAAATCCTTATTATAATTGAAGTAAAAAGGTTGTGAAAAAAATGTCAAAAAATAGTGATGTGAAAAAAAGAGGTCATTAAACATAGTAAAGAACAATACCGATTATATTTGACTCGTACACAGCTGCACATCAGGCACGGCCAGCGCCTTGTTCAATATAGGTTAAACAACTGTGTACTCGTCCAATATAATTCAGTATTGTACCCAACAATGTAAAATAACCTCATTATATACTATTTGCTTGTTTGCTTGATTTGGGTTTACGTTACACCGACACAGTATATGTCATATTGAGGCGTTCCAGCTTTACTGGTAGAAGAAAACCTCGGGAACCCTTCCATGCACCTGAGTAGAACCACCGACGTTCCGTAACCTAGCTGGATAGCTCCCTAACCTCACATGAAAGAATCCAAAGACCCTGTTGTTGCATTATGTCAGGCACAAACGGGCACCTAAGTAGAACCCCGACGTTCCGTAAGCGAGCTGGATAGCTTCCTAACCTCATATGAAAGAATCAAACGATCCTGTCGGGAATCGAACCCACAGCGGTAAGGAGAAAGTGATTTGAAGTCAACGACCTTAACCACTTGGCCATGGACGCATCATATAAATTTACCGAAATAAATATATTTGGCTTAGGAAAAGAAAGAGCTTAATACTGCATCAGGTCGTTCAATAAAATCACATTTACTAGTGCTTTGTTTTTTTTGACTAAAGAACCATGTAGCAACATAGACATGCCTTACATACATAAAGATACCTTTCCTATATCTGTAAACTTAATTTTTCATATCATGTCAAGAATATCAAATATCTCAGCAACAGAGATAGTGTTAACCTTTATCATAACTATACAATCTGTTCTTGATTCAACATTAAGATTTATTGTCTGGTTTTTTACTTTCCAGTGGGCGTTCCAGCTCAAATTGGAAATCATTATAGTTGAGTAATTGTTTACATATGTTATTTCAGTAAAGTAAATTAAAAATATCGTGTTTACATTAGCCGGTATTTTAGATTATAGAGAGTAAATTGATAACAAAATGTGTGTTTGCTACGCTATTACTCGCGAAAGATAGAAATAACAAACTGATTTATTGCAGATACTTTGCAATTTGTAACACGCGACATTCCAAAATTTAAACACGTGCTTTGTAAAGGAAAACAGCTTCTTTTTTGATATTTGCCGACTACCTAAGTTTTCTATCATAAATATATGCATCCCAAATTACAACTACCCCCCACCCCGATTAGTATTGGGGTTTTGATAAATTAATTGTTATTCATGAATAAATTTACTTTTTATTATATTCCAGAATTAGGGCTTTCTTTAGGGAATGTAGGGATTCTGTATTTATCTATTTTATAAAAAAAAAGACATAAAGGAAATGCGTATCTTATGTGATACTGTTCGTCTTATCAATTTTAAAGGGCAATACATTTATGATATGCCTAAATCTCATCCTTGAAAACAGACAGGAAATGTTTGTCATTAATATTTTACATCTTCTCAAAATCCTTAAATCAAACTAGATTAGATTTCTGATTATTCGGAAAAAAATCAACAACATATAATCGAAAAAGAAGATGTGCAAAAGACAAATGTTTACTAGAGAGATACAGAACTTACTAATAAAGATATATAAAAGTGAAAAATATTTCGCCATATTTGTAGTTAACTAGGAAAAGCCATTCTCATTAAAGTAGCTTATATGGATTCATTATCTTTAAAAACCTTAAATCAACAATTTAACTTGTCCTTTTACAGAACAGTAATTGGTGATTAAGAATGATAGTCCTTGGGCGTTATAACTAAATCTATTTTTATTATTTATTCATTTTCATGAGAAAGTGTGTATTTGAAAACAAGTATAGCATGAGTATGAATAATTTATATTTATTATTCATACTCATGCTATCGGAGCATTTTGGACGGAAAGATTGGTTCATTACGACAAACAAAATTATACTGACTACTATAGGCGTACGCATAGGAAAAGATAAGAGCTTTTGTTTGATACAATATGTCAAGAAAATCATGCTTTCTGTCTGAAAGGTAATTCCTACTTTATCATCTTGTGAGATCGTTATGCGTTTTGCACATCGTGGATAAATAGAAGATAAGACCTTTCTTACATATATTTTACATATGTAACTTAACGTAAGGTAACATTAGCACGTGCCATTTGCCAGCAGTAAATCAACAAATCCAGATTTTCGTTCGGCCCGTATCTTTAAAATGTCGACTTCTGTTTGTTAATTACATTCTCCATGATATTCATTAGATGAACGTCGGCAAACTAAATGAGGGAGAAATATTGAAAAGTCTCGAAAACGAAACAATTTGTTTTAAGGGGGTTGAAAAGTATTTCCATATTTTATTGTCCTACATGTACGTAAAAAGGACATGTGTTTACTTGTTACTAAGATCGATACTTTGGAATATTCATACTGATAAAATAAACCTAGTTAGAAAATAAACGTTTGTCTCGTCTGTCAGAATTTACCACTAAACAGAGTATTAACTTCTTATATATAGTTACGTTTATTCCCCTTAATGAATGACATATAGCATGGCATGGCCTATTGCAGCGGCGTTTAGTAAACTTGCAATTTATTGAGCTAGACATACATATTTAAGTTCAACATGCAACTTCATTTGTAATTAATCATGTGACATAATGTAACATCACTTCATTTGTAATTCATTATGTAACATTATGTAACATCACTTTATTAAGTTTACATTCAGGTTTCCTTAAAGTACTAAATTAGCATTACAATCAAACGTTCCTTCTGCAATTTTGTTAAGTTCGGTTTTAGATTCAGACGATAAAGAGTATTTTAATTTAGTACATTTAATATTATACATTACCTTTAAACTTATCAAGAAATACGTTAAACCATTATTCAACAAAATGTGAATATGATATCAAAATGGCATCGTGTTTTACAAGATAAAATATGACATAAACACAACGTACTTTTGAAAGTCTCATAAATATAGAGAAGTAAATGTTTAATGTTCTCCAGTTACAAACTGTTCTCAAATATTTGCTAACTTGTATCTTAACCCGTTCCTTTGTAATCTGTAATTTTTTTTTTCCTGCTTCAAATTAATTATTAAAACAGTCTATAATTTTATTTAAAAAAAGAATAAAATGAAATAGAATTCCGCAAAATAATTGAAAGAGGCACAGTAAGAAGAAACAATGCAATTTAATAAATGTTTTTACACGAACAGAAACATTCTGAGAAGAAGTTGTATTAAATTAACTTGGACAGAAGCAATGAAGCAATGCATCAATAAACGGATTGGTATCCGGTTATATTATGACTTGTAACAAACAATGTCGGTTTTAATTTTTCACAGACAGAAGCGTTTTGAAAACTATTTTATTTATAGATCACTTAATGAAATGTTTTAACAGTTTCAATTGAATATAGGCAAGTAATATGTCATTTATGAAACAATAAGTTGTTCTCCAGACATTTTGTAAACATCAACTTATGATTTACATCGAAAACGACATACGTTAATTAAAAGAAGAAGAACCAACAATGCTGTCATCGCCTATTAAACGCATGAACAATTTATCGGAAGTTGTTCATATTCTGTAAGTGGTTTTTATTCAATATTGTGTGAAGACTAAAGTACTTTTTGTCTTGTGTTTGCTAATTGAAATCCATTCTACTGTCTAGTACTTTGAATCTAATGTCCATTGGTTTCCAACCGCTGACTCTACCACACTGCTCTGTCACTTGCAGAGAAATTGGTCATTACTATGTAATTATTCAGGAAAGTCGGTAATGTGGACTAACCGTCGGGATATGACAAAACTTAAAGATGTTTTGTAAAAATCAGCGTAAAAATCAGACAGGCAAACATACAAAGGCTGACATAACCGACTTTATAATCTCACATGCTTCATTAACCATTAAATAAAATATTATGTCATTGACAATAATATGTTTCTAACAAAGTCTGTCTATAATGAACAGCTTTCTTTTCACTTTGATATAAATGACATTTTCGTAGTTTTATTATATTTAACGAGACCAGCAATAATGCTTACCATTCCGGAAACTGTATTACATATCATATGTCTACGAAAGACCATTGTTTTAGATATTGTCTAGCTTCACAATGTTGTTTCTATTCAAGTGAGAAATTTATCATCTGATTAAATTTTCTGAAGGCTGTTTCACTCAAATTCGTAATTATGGTTTAGTTATTGCTAAAAAATTAATGGAGAAACTGATAAGAGGAATATTGCCAAAGAAAAGACATCTCAGACAGATTAATTAGTAAACAGAAATGATAAATTTATTTGGAAAATCACGTGGACACATCCACACAAAACTAATAATTCGATGTTGTGAACGATCAATAATTTGAAAACAACAACAACAACAACAGAAACAGCAACAGCAACAAAGAAACAAAAACAGAAAGCACTAACAACCGCCCCCCCCCCCCCCCAAAAAAAAAAAAACAACAAAAAAAAAACAAAAAAAAAACAAGCAACACACTAAATACTTTAAGTTAATATTGGAATGTAGCTGGGTTGTGTTGGGGACTAGGTTCTGTGATTTCAGACTTTATAAAATAATGGACAAACAAAACAAAATATCGTTAACGGAAGTTATGTCAGAATTGGATATTATTTTCAAAAACTAAGGGTTGAATTATATCATTTTGAAATAAAGAAAGAAGGTAAAGAGGAAGAAAAAGAACCGCGATAATCTTGAAGAACTTAAAACAAAAATGAATCAGTAGGAACAATAGAAAAAAACCATAAACAATGGAATAGGAGTTCACACCAACATCACATTGTCATTTGAGATCACAAGAAAAAGACACTCCGCATTTTTATATACGTTAAATTAATGATATCTTCAGATAATTTAATTGTTTTTTAAGAGAATTTATTTATGGCAGGTAACGTGAATGGCATCATCTGATTAGACCATTTGTATTCTAATCCGGAATACAAGCTGAATTTCACGATGATTCTTGAAATGAAAGTTAAATTTAATGGTATGGGAAAAAGGATAAAAATAAAATATAAAATTCGATATATACATGAATAAAATTCGATATATACATGAATATAATTGTTTATAATGTAGACGTTTCCTTATATTTTTATATTTAAAATGCCTACGTTTTTTATAATGACAACTTAAATGCTATGATGATGATACTAATGTAAAAGAAAAATTGTAAGTAAAAATATATTTGTTCCGTGAAACATAAATCATATACGATTAATGTGTCTACATCTATAAACCGAGTCAGCTTATAAACGAATTTGCTACATGCTTTTTACTTATAAAGAGGATCTAAAACTATTGCGGCCTTTTTCAACAGTTTTATGCAGGTTCATGTTCATCTTTCATGTTCAAAATTAGATGAAGAAATTATCATTTTATACCCACTTATATCAAATAATTAAATGAGATAGTCAAGACATATTTATCTAGTTATTTTGATACAATATTTATATTACATTTACATCTACATTATTTGTATCTATTAGAAAACAAAAGAAAAGGGTCAGACTTAAAAAACACTATCTGATACAATTGGCTAATGATATTTTTTGAAGATGTTACTGGCTGACTGTCACTCTCTAAACCAAATTGATGAATTACTACGTCATAAAGTGTTCAAATTGTTAAAATATCAATTGTTATTATTATATATTATTAATTTACTTTTCAATATTATGCACGTTTCACTTCAAATGTAAGGCAAATATGACTTTCAGCACGGCATTATGAATATAAAACAAGGTCATTATGCACTATGAAGATAATCACTGAAAAGGACTGCCGTGATATTCAGTATTGGAATATATTTACATGAATAAAGGCATTATCATTAATGATGCTCGAATAAATTCCCACCAGGTAGGCTTTCTATCTAGTTTATCTTATTGTTTTATCCTTGTCTAACAAAGTACGATACATACGGCAGAAACTGTTACTTAAAGTGTCATTATTGGCCCATTTTTTTGTTGTTGGGTTGAGCTGACTTGGCTATATATTTAAAATGACTGACAACTAAACTGGTCATATACCAATAAATGGAAAATGCAAAGGGTAAAATACAACATCTGCCTAACATAGAAACGGACTGCACCACTCTTGCTATCAAATGAACATGAACGATACATTCCGAAGGCAATTTCTAGAATTCTGCCAAATTCTAATGTTATTTTTGCTTTGCCCTCGTTCATCCATCAATTACAATTAAATGGGCATAATGCTACTTTATATATATTTATAACGATATATTGCAGCATAATAAACATCAAAATATTTAATTAAAGGAGAAATAATTGTAACAGAAATATAAGCTCAAGTAAAAATATAAATACTAAATACAATAAGAAAATGTATTCTTTGATATCAAATGTATGGAGACGGCCCATGTAATTGATGTTTTTGGCATCGCATGATTATGATTGATATAATTATATTCCAATTTTCATTTTCAGCAATTCAATGCAAGCATAACATACTTCTAGCTGAACAATTATACATTTATGTGATTGATCTTTCCAATTCAACGGTATGTAATCTTATATTTTCAATCCTTTCCGTCTGTTTGGTTTGTTTATTAATTTATTTCTCTTCAAAGTCATATAGATCTAATATGTAACTGTAATATAAAGACTTCAGTTATAATTAATGGTCCATATAAGTTGAGTCAACATACGATACGACATTTAGTAGTCTATATATTCCACAGGAACATCAGGCGCATACCTGGAAAAATACGAACAAAGATCAACAAAGTAAGACGACGTTTACATAATCCGTTCCTCGACACAACATGGCCACACTAATGTTTTTATAATCGTGTCATGTTTCCTGCAATCAAAAACCACTAGGTTCAAACTGTTTTTTTCCGCTAGACAATCTAACAACAGGAAACGATTTAGATAGACGCTGAAAGCATTGAATAAGTACGTTCTGGTGTTCCCAGTGTCACTGCATTTGTAAGAATTTTTATTGTCTCAATTGCCCAGAACAATTTGTAATAGTTCATCACGATTTGTGTTGGTTATTCAGACTTTACAATAAAGAATGAAAAGATTGGCGTGCATTTGAGCCTACAAAGGAGATTTCATTTGTTCTTTTTTGGAATTAGTTTTATTTTCTTGTTGCAAAACTTAATCATAAAAAAATGATTATTTCATTAGATTGAAAAAAAGTATGGAAAAATCATTCCGTTGTCTTTTACACTTTTATATATTCTCACATACAGATAGTTTTGTAAACAAATCAACTGAAATAATGTAATATTATAAATGTGATAAAATCAACTTTAACGTTTAATTTTTTGATATGCTAGTTGTGAAAGCGAATATTTAAGTCTTAAAGGTAAACGCAACATAGAATTATGTCTCGCTTTTCAATGCAATTTCCAAGAAAAACTTAAAAGGTTAGTAAAGATGTTGTGTGCACATCTTAAAGAAAAAAATGGTCATGTTAATTAAATCAAATTACTTTACTGTTCAAAATGCCGGGTTCATCAATTTAAGCAAGAGCATACGTATCAAGATGCATTCAATGATGAAAATGTTATGCTTCCTCGTTTTCAGAAACAAAAACAAAACAAAACAAACATATATAATTGGATCTTTCAACAAATGAGAAAAAGGAATTCCCAAACGGCAAATCGTGTAGAAGTGTGAGAATGTGTAATTGATTTAAGAAACATGGCCGATAAACGGCGTTTATCATGCAACCTTCAATGTGACACGTTCATGCAATTAATTAAAAGCAGAGTATATTCCTCAAGTAAATGCGTGTAACCTTAACAATTTTTGGCCAGTTCCGTTCGCTGGCTGGATAGCTTTATAACATGACGCTTGCGTGGCTAGAACCTGCAGAGGTAAGGGACAAATGGTTTAAATAGAGAAAAAACAGAATCCCTAAAGAAAGCACAACACGGCAAAAATGAAAATGTTGCAGGCTCGGTTTGATTGAGCCTCTTTGTGGAAAGCACTGAAAAGTTTGTTACCGTCCACGCCCCCTAGCACCGGCTGAAGCAGAATTCAACATTTAAACACGAAAATGGTGGCATTTTGAATTCAGAAACATCCACAGATTTGTTCAACTACTTAACCAATCGGCTGTAGACGCTCCAGAATATGATTAATGGAAATGGCTTTAAGTTTATTTAAAGAAAACACTAAATCTAATGGAACTGTCTATAATGTTAATTTAAAAAAAATATAGAATTAACTAAAATTATTTTACTACCTAGTTTAACGTGATAAATTCACGTGCAGGATAAATTTTGAAGACAAAAACATTGGCATAATTTTATCTTGAAAAAAGAGAAATGATATACCAATTAAACAGAGAAGGTTTACCGGTTTTACTCGCCTTGTAACACACAATATTTCGATTTCAATTTGCCATAGACCAATTTGAAAGATTTTTTGAAAACACTGATAAAACACGCAATTAAATGCTTGTTAACATTTTGAATATAAGCAAATTATCATACATGTTATCATAAATTATGTTATTCATGACTTGTGAAATTAATAACAAACAATAAATAGTTTTTAAACACTTCTGCAAAAACTTCTGTTTGTGAGGAAAATGCTAAATTTACACCACAAAAAAGAAGACATTACAATGCTTACAAATCAATTTGTGTCGTTGCATATTAAACATGAGAACATTTTATTGATGTCTTGATAACGCAGGTTAAGTATTGTGCTTATTCTGTAAGTTTTGTATTTGCGGCATTGATTGTCTTCCTTTGACTGTAATAGCTAAATGAAATCCATTTAAATTCTCGTACAATTAATTAAATCGACATTTGTCTCTCATCTGACTCAGAAATTATATCGGATTATAAGGCTCTTTTCATCGAACGCATTGTTGGTGAGTTTTCATCGTAAAAAACAGACAAACGAATAAATAAATGCTGAAAAATAAACATTATAATATCACATGTGTCATTAACCCTTTCCTGACAATTTATGTCTACGAAAATTTAGATTCAGATATTGTCTAGATTCACAGTATTGTCTCCAAGAAATTTATAATCTATTTAAATGTTCAGACAGCTGTAGGATTACACTTTGTGGTAAGCATGGTTAAACTAATGCTTGATAATTAATGGAGAAACTACACGAGCAGATTATCACCACAGAAAAGAGATTTCAGACGAATGAATGAATAAACGGGAAGAATATATTTATTTAGAAAAAAACCCTGACACAACGACAGAAAATATTAATTCGATGTTGTGAAATGTCAGTCATTGACAAAAATGTCAGTCATTGACAAATACATTAAGTCAAAATGTCTATTACGTATTTATCAGGCAGTAGTTTGTGTAACATAAACAAATTTAAAGTTTTACATAGACCATTGTCTGAACTTAGTTTTTCAATCTTATTAATTTCAAAAATATAAATGACGGCATAGTTTTAAGTTGAATTTTAAATATGAGATGGAATGTCTTCTACCGTATTGGTAAAATTCGTTTATTGTAAAATGGCAAAACTTTGATAACTTTTTCTTGTTTCATCATTATTTGGTGTCAGTTGAATGCGACATTAGGCCATCATTTATTTACTATTTAAAAATACAAGTATTATCAATAAATGGACATATAAATATGTGACAACAGCTTTTATATACAAAACTGTATACTTCAGATTAAAAAGGTTACATATCTTTCTAAGTTCAGCCATTTCTTCTCCTGTTTCTGAAAAAGAAAAACAAACAACAACAAAACAACATACTTTTTTAAAAAAGCAATACAAACAAATAAGCAAAACAATTTTATTTTGCAGATTTTGCATTATTTGACTCCAGTGTTTCAAAGTTTTAAAACATGTTCACTATATTTATATAAAAGCATAAATGTATCTATTTTATGCAAATTAATCATAAGATTTGTTGGAGCTTAACTGTTCAGAATTGAAAATAACAATAAAACACTACTGGATAACTTAGATCATTTTAGACGATGAATAACTAGGAAGACTTAAACTAAATGCGACACAATAAGGAATATAGATAAAGAAACCCGATCTCATTCTAAATATCAACAAAGAGATATACCGCCGTTTTTACACATTTAATTAATGATATCTTCAAATAATTAAATTATTTGTTACTGTAGTTTTTTTTATCTGAGAGAAGTTAATTATGGCACGTTACGTGAATATCAATGATGTCTAGTGAGAATGATTGGTCAATTTGTATTCTAATCTGGAATACGCTTTCAGATAAACACAGAAGCAGAATATCAGGGTGACCCTGTAAAAAGAAATTTGGATTGAATGGTATGCATAATTCAGAAAAACTACATATATATAAGATTGAATATAGATAAAAAGCGTTGTTTTCGTATCTTTATTTTCTCAAAACACTGCAGGGTTGTTTTTTTTTTGTTTTTTTAAAATATTTTTATTCTTTCTCTATCAATCTTACCAAAGTTCATGATAAAAATATCATATAATGACGAAAAAGTGCTTAGCTTAACGTTTCAATCCTTATCTGATCTCAAGGTTATGCTGCAGCGATAAAGTTTGATTTAATTTTAATGTGTACAAAGCTATATATCTACTGCAAAAATATTATTTCAATTTAAAAAGGAATACTTCTAAAATGCTTGTAAAAGGTAGTAAATTGCCTTAAATGTATAATTTAATGACCAATACACGAAATAAATGTTTAACAGATTAAACACTACCCAAAAGAGCGAACTAATATTTTGTTCCGGAACATTTATTCTGTTTACGAACAATATTTATGTGTGTTGCATAGTTGACCATAAGTTTAATGAAATACTATAATTTTACTGGTAATACTTTGTTTAAAAATATATTACATTAAATTAAAAAATGAAATGAGATAAGCCAATACATATTCATCTAAGTATCAGGATAGAAAACGGCTTCTCACTTCCCCTCGGAGCGTGCACGTCGCTGAGAAGGCACAGGGCATCGGCAGATGATGGAAGTTCGAGTTATAATCGGCTGCTTCGTTAAGTTAGCTGCCGGTGTCCTCACTAATGCCGAGGGGAGTGGCCCTACAAAGTAGGCTGAGACGACGAGGATGGTGTACTAGGGTGCGTGAGCCCCTAGTACAGATAGACGGCTTGTAAGGCAGGCCTATAGCTGGCACCAACAGCCCTTTTCAGGGCTAAACACCTTTCCTATTGTCACAGGTCACTGTACATTTAGGTTCTCATTGACCGCCGTACAGTGACCTACTTTTGGCTCAAAATTCATATCTTTGGCTAATACTCCGTGGAAATTGCATGGAGGTAAATTATCACCATTTTGTGCTTCAAAATTAACTCTTTAAGGACATGACTGGTGACATGTCCGGGGTCCGTACTCGACAGCGCAAGCTGCATTTTGTGCCCGAAAGGGCGGATGGACCCTCATTAAGCATAAACTAGAAGAAGAAGAAGAAGATAGAAAACGGATTGTTATTACATGAATTTGACATACATGTTCTATAATTTAAAACCGAACGTCACATTATGTAAATTATCTGACACAGATGACCGCTTATATAGGGAACGAAAAAAGTCATTTCATAGCTTCGTAACATACAAGATAAAATGTCTTATCAAATTATTGTTCATATAATTTTAAAAAGTTGTTAAGTTGCCAATACTATTTTTATGTAATAAAGATTTGTTAACAAATGTTGATGTATTTTTCAGAATCTAATGTTACAAATGATAACGCTACATTCACAAAATCTAGCACCCGACACAACCAAGCCGCACCGGCAGGACAACAGGAAGGGCATCGAAACCATAACAGTCTACTTAAAAATATTGATAAATAATGTTACTCCTGTCTCACTAATTTATTTATAATCGTGCCATCGTGTGTCATGTTTCCTGCAATAAAAAGCAACCAGGTACGAATTGTTTTTTTCCCCGATCGACAAGTTAACAACAGGAAATGGTTTAGATAGACGCTAAAATCATTGAATAACTTCTTTTTCTCGTGTTTCACAAGTCAATGAATTTGCATATGACAATTATTTTCTCAACTGCCCGACACAATTAAGAATAATTCATCTCAATTTGTGTCTGTTATTCAGGCTCTACAATAAACAACACGAGAACACATGATTAGCGTGTGTCTGAATTTAAACAATTCTGCATTCCATTACATTGTATTTATAGTAAAAAATGTGTTTTCAAACTTCAATTGAATATATTCTCGCTTGATTTTAAGCATCGTATGATAAGAAACGTTTCTGAACTGTAATAATAATTACTGTTTATTCATCATAACTTCATATTTTTTCTCATTAAAATAGTTTTGTAAACAAAGTAACTAAATATATAATATAAAAAAAATCTTTATACATTGTAGTGTTATTTACGGCCTTCAGCCTACTCACAAACAGAATACATTACAGAATATCAATGTAGAGTGCAGAACAGTGACAATTTACAAAAATACCTTGCAATCTTCATACTAATTTGTGACTTTTTACACGGTCAGGTATAACATTAAACATACAGTCACATTCAAGCACTTTATATAATTGCATATCAAGTTCAATATACAAAGATAAATGTATGTTTCTTTTTTAGAAAATAAAGTTAAATAAAGATAAGTTTTGGATAGTGTTTATATCAGAACATGACATTAACCTGTAAAAAGACTGCAGTTGGGACTTCAAAATACTTGGCAGCTAAATACTTAATGTGAATATCTGTGAACAAAAGACAAGGCATTACAAAATGAAACTCATCTTTTATATAACCATCACAATACAAACAGGCTCGATCAAACATGTCTGCCATGCTCAATCCTCAAAGTATGGCTACAGCTTGGAAACAAAGCTAAACATACGTCAATGTTTAGTATACACTGTTATGTTTTTAAATCAGTTTTATAGTTTACATAGTGAAATAACCGTTTCGTTTTCACAACATTTAGCATACCAAACAAAGTAACTAAAGTATTGTGTTCTTAAATTAATTGACCCTGATAAATATTTCCACATCCATCTAATTATGTGTAATTATGATATTCAAATTTAATATTTGCTTCCTGTTGATTTATGCCTCACTTTTTAATGCAATCTCCAAGCCAAGCAAAACTTAAAATAATAGTTGAAATGTTTTGTTACATATAGTCAGGAAAGTATATATTGCACATCAACGGAAGATCGTCAAAGACAATGAATAGGTTTTGGCTCTAATCAATAAAATGATATTTCATTACTCAAGATACACGGATCATCCAAATAAACACGAAACAACCACATAAACATGTATATATAAATTTGCCTTGGTCGATTGAAATATTGTTATAATTTTTCATCAACGAGACAATTTACATCCTATATTTTCTAAAACAAACACAAAACAGAAACGCAACAAATAAATTGAATTTGTATCAAATTCTTTTGCAAATGATTCTTTTATCAAGTAAAATTAATATCAGAATGTCCGTGAAACATCAATGGGATATGGAATATTTGCAACCTAATCAACAGTCGCAGCACAAGAGTTTGTTTGATAAAATTAATGATATCTTAAGATGATTTAATAATCCGTTCTTTTCAGCAAATAACAAGAATATCAATGATGTCTTAGTGACAAATATTCTTCTTCTAAACGAATGAAATAATTGTAATGATGTGTTTGTATGATCATTAAGGTGTTCAAAAATTGTTTGTTTAGACCTCATACCTCAATAAATGAGTAGTGTAATCGTTTGTAACACTTGATATGAATTGCGGTAATTTTATTTGTTTGCTGTGAAACAGTGATTACACATCAATTGTACAATATATACCTTATTTATTGACGAGTCTGCAATTAAACAAGGCAAAGTAATTGCTTTTGACAATGCAACACAGATAAATCCTTGTTTAATTTACAAGTAGTAAAATAACAGAGTAATTGTCATTACCAGCTAAATAATACATTGCAGGGTAATACATCTTGAATAAGTGTATTGTTTTTCTCATTTTCATTTAAAACGGTTAAAACTGGCACTTATCTAACTCATAAAATCATCATTTAATGAATTCTAATCTTCAACGACTACATTAATTGACATTTTGAAATTCATTCATGTGGTATGTTGCTATGTAATTGGAAAAATATGACTCAATGATTTGCCCAGTAAATGATTGATATATTATGGCAGGCGATGTATGAATAAATCACATTAAAGTGGATTGATGTCATATTTAAGAGAACATCCGTAGCGCATGAAATCTTTGAAGATTATATAATTCATTAAATCTTAATTATTCAAACTGCAAGTAGATAAAATAAAGAAATCCGGTCTTAATGTTTAATATATTATTTCATTTCAAAAGCCCGAATGATTCTACCATGTGTACACTCATTTTTATTGCATTTTCCTTATGGATAATAAGTATAGTCATTTGTTCTATCTTAGCATACCACTGTGATACATTTTACATTTAACTTCTTCAATGTAGCTGTCCCTTTAAATTAGTGGTTTATAGTTTGATGACGTTAGCTACTTTAAGGCAATTTAAGTTTGAGTGCACGAGTTAAAACTACTCCTTTTACAGTCATATCCTTAGAGACACTTTATTTTCATTAATGGATAAAATACTTGTTCAATATAAATGTCGTGTTTGCGGTCAAGGTTATGACAAACTACTCCATGAAAAATTTAACGGATTTGTAGACATTTCATATTTAGGTTTCTCATTTAGTTTTTACTAAGAAGAACAGTAACCACGAAGTTTGTTTCAGTACAGTGCTATAGAAGAACGGTATTTAACATAATTATAATTGCAGGTATTATATACGTAAATATATTTGATATGTAAGAGACGACGATAGTACTGTTAAAAGTATGATTTCGTTATATTTTGGTGCATCACATTAGGAATATTTCATATTAACATCGTGCTAGATTGTACAAACTTTAATCATAGCATTAATACATTATTTTGTTTGTCCGAGCTTCCCTATGGCTTATAACCAGCAATACTTAATGGCTAACAACCACCAATACTTATTCCTACTATTTAAGCAATTATAGTTAGTATTTACTTTATAAAAGAATTGTAAATTATAGTCTGCAAATCATTGTCTTAGATGATACATAGACAAATCAAAGCACTTAATATTGTTGATGTAAGTAAGTTCTCTCAATGGCATTGTTTGTTAAAATGATCCGATTTTAAGAAAATCTGCAATCAAAAAAGCACTCAAACTGTACTGTCACTGGATTATCGAACAACAGGAAGCGATTGAGGAAGACGTTAATAGCATTTTTACGTCATCAGATAATCACCTTTGCTTGTTTAATATGATTTCATACTGCCTCAATTGAGTCATTACCTCATTTGTTGAGAATTATATGTTATCCATTTCACGTATATAATTCCTAATGTAAACATAATAAAGTGAACAGTGTTTTATAGTTTTACATTAAATAGATAAATTAAAACGAGTTCGATATCTTTATCTCATAACATGAAGTGTTATGAAAATTATTAATATAATCATGTATTATTTGTCTTACTAAAATATATATTTCTTAAGAATTGTGCAAGGACTTAACAAAAGACGTATCAATTTTGTTTTCACATTTCAGGGGAGTGTTTGTCTATTTACGTTACAAAGGCGCACAAACACTATTTGGTTATATGATAAGACCATTTAGACAGAGGTAGTGTATGCAAATAAAGATGCCCACTTTCAATATATCTATCTTATGTAATTTATAAATGAGAGAGGAGCAGCCGTCTTATATAAAGGCTACTAGTATATTCAGGGCTGGGAATCAAAACTGCGTCGTATCCTACAAAATGTAAACAAACGCCGCCATCTTGGAACGAAAAACGTATGTTTTTGTTTATAACTCTTTTTGTTGGAAATGACTGAAAACCAGATATATGTATTAACACGCTACACTATTTTCCGCTTCGTTCGGTATATGTTGCTTGCACAACTATTTTGTAAAACAAAAGTTATAGCGAACTTGCAACTCGAAGCGGAGCAGAATTTTTATGAAAATGTGTGGATACGACGCAGTTCATATTGCTTTATCTATCGTTTTTTCCTTCAAATCAATTGTATACTCGTTTCAGAGTTCACCATAAACTTCAAAATATGATTTTGCATCATTTACTAAAATTTCATAAAAAAGAGATGTTTATTTTCCAAGAAAATAATGATTTTTACGAAATGATACGACGCAGTTGAAAATAAAATATGATACGACGCAGTTGTATTTTCATTGCAGGCAGCTATTAGATTATGTTCTTGGTATGCTTATAACGTTAAACAACATTTCTTGTTTACAACTTAAGTCAAAAGCAGAGGTCACTCATTGGTTCCAAAAAATGGAAAATGTAATAAAAATTCTATTAAGGTTTCATTTTTCGGTCGCATTTTTAGTTCCTGTCATAAGCATCTACAAATTCCGAAAAGCTGTATCAAATGCAATAATATACATTGGAAGACGTGATTGCACACCCATATGACAACGTGTTCTAGAGTTGCCTTAGCATGCTTATAAACTTGTTCCCGTGAGTTCGAAATTGGGGTGGTTACTTTTTTCATTTACAGAATTTTGATACAAAATTCAATATTCTCGGGTAACCTCTCCTGGACCCTGTATCAATCAGGAATGACCTTTGTTTTCGTTTTTTTTTTTAAATAAAGAATTACAAATTTTGTAAAGGTCTCTTGCTATCTGAAGAGAAGTATGCACAAATTGCATGCCTACCTTTGTTACTTATAATTAGCAACAATTTCCGTCAATTCCGTTATTATGTCTTTTACGTGCCGATTTTATTGTATTCATTTTGTTAATAATCGGTGAGAACAGATGAGCTTTATTATTTGAAACTGAACATTAAATTTTTAAAATTATATTATAAATGGTTAAGCTACGATATATTTTTACATGTAAGGTATGCGTTCCGTTCAGTCATTTTATGTTCAGCGCCGCGGAACTTTACCGCCGATTATGTCGTATTGCATTTCTTTATCGCCGATGAGAACAGGTCTACGGAATGTATTTTTTATTTTTGAAATAAAGTATCATTCTTCTCCATTAAAAAACTTTAAATTTTCAAAATCGAGTTACAAATGATGAAACTACAAATTATTTAGGTGTCCGTTTTGCAACGGTATTTTACGCTTTGCACCGATAAATTTGATACGAATGTATGCACGACAGGATGTTAAGAAGTTTTCACTATATTGAAGAGAAAATTTAGGTCAGATTAACGCATCGAATTTTCCACAGACTAGAGACATGGCATCTTAACATACTGTCAAACTAAAGTGTGATTTTTATTTGAAAATGAATTGCCTGAAAAATTATACAAAATTTTTCAGAAAATGACTTCTAAGAGGATTACCCCCTGTTTACATTGAAAATTTCTCTGCTATTCGCACCGACATATCAAAGTAAAAATAATCATAGAGATTAAGGAAATATTCCATTTCAGTAGGAAAGTTAAATGTTATTGTCTTTATAATTAATTCAAATATTTATAATCTTAAAACTTCACGCCAGAAGTTAATAAAAAAAACTAAAACTGCTTATTTGTACAGCTGACGTTAACAAATTGTTGAGAAAAAAATCAGACCGGTGTTCGACCGAAGCCGATCGGTTTATGTTTACTGAATTCAAGTCACTTGAACTGAACTGCTATGAATTCGAAAACCACCAGGGACTTTTGATTCTTTCGTGTGGAAACCTATCAAGCTACATGTAGTTTCAAAATGTCGATGGTTCTCTGCAGGTGCAACATTTTGCCTGAAATAATACAATAAGGCGCACCTGAGGTCATCGCCCCCAGTAAAGCTAATGTGTAGAGTGAAAGTTTGAAAACAAACCTAAAAAAACAGTCATTACCCAGAACATGCAGAACCACAGTTTACTTAGAGCGTAGCTAGCCAAAATAAATTCAGGTTCATAGTTATTTTTTTGCCAAAAAATAGGGATAATATTGAACATACAGGAAAATATAAGAAATTATTTTAAAAAATTATGATAAATTAAGTAACATGTTCATGTTTAACTGTAAAGTAGCTTCCGCAATGTAAACTTTCAAATTAAATGTTATATTGGACATGACACAATGTATTCTAAATAATCAAAAGCAACAGAACATCGCTATACACCGCAAATAATCTGGTTTTTTTTATCTAGCGCAAGTGATTATTCCATAAAATAGACATATATTGCCAAAATTATCCCTGTTGAAAAGACTGCCAAAAATACAACTGCGTCGTATCATATTTTATTTTCAACTGCGTCGTATCATTTCGTAAAAATCATTATTTTCTTAGAAAATAAACATCTCTTTTTAATGAAATTTTAGTAAATGATGCAAAATTATATTTCGAAGTTAATGGTAAACTCTGAAATGAGTATATAATTTATTTGAAGGAAAAAACGATAGATAAAGCAATATGAACTGCGTCGTATCCACACATTTTCATAAAAATTCTGCTCCGCTTCGAGTTGCAAGTTCGCTATAACTTTTGTTTTACAAAATAGTTGTGCAAGCAACATATACCGAACGAAGCGGAAAATAGTGGAGCATGTTAATACATATATCTGTTTTTCAGTCATTTCCAACAAAAAGAGTTATAAACAAAAACATACGTTTTTCGTTCCAAGATGGCGGTCTTTGTTTACATTTTGTAGGATACGATGCAGTTTTGATTCCCAGCCCTGATATTACTGTTTGTAAAATGACAATATTTTCAAAAAGGCCTATATAAAACATGACACTTGCTTGAAAATGAGCTTCATCGACACATGATAAATTATGTCAGATAAATGGCGACAATTTAGTGTCTAAGGTGTTCAGTTTGCAGTTTGAATAACAAATAAAAAGATGATTACTATCGGTCTGACAAGTACAAACCAAACTACTGCTACCATACTTTTGTTTGCCAATGAGGTTAATTTGAGTGAACAATATGTTCGGCTTCCAATGCAAAAGAATGGTAAAAGTGTAATTATTTTAATCATTTGGCTCAGTTATTATCTTGACATGAGCGATACACCATTGGTATGATGAAGAAATGGCTACTTGTGAAGAAATGGTCAATGTCCTCTAAACAGTTATAAGAGTTGTTACAAACTTGGACCTTCTGAAAAAGTCTTATGAGTCACGAGATGCGTTAATGGTAAATAGTCATTGCGTTGAGCCTAAATAGAGCTAAAAATGCCGTAAAAGGTATGACATGATATACCAATATTAAGAATAATACGAGAGTTGTTTAGACAGTATCAGACGGATTCATTAGTGTAACAGCATTTTTGATAATTCCGGGCGCGTCACCTCCTCTACTAGTGACAGGGGCGAAAGTGCGTCGAAGGCAGACAAAAATATTTATTAGACAAAAAAAAAACTATGAAAGAAATGATCCTTTCTTCATTTATTTAAGAATACTAGCTGATTATTTTCTTTGTTTTGTCGAGTTGAGAATAATATGGGAACCCCTTTCAAAACATGTTATTTTTTTTACTTCATATAACATCAACATAAATAATAATTCATATTTCAATTTGTTTTAGTTGTATACTAGAACCCCATGATACCGATGACTACACGATACCGGTGTACTCGTAAATCTCGCGATTTTTTCATCAAAGCGCCACCTGCCTATTGTTTACATCGGCACGCTCTAGTAACATTCAATACATCATCGTATAAAACCATTTTACTGAAATTGAGAAATTTCTGGTAAGAATTTTAATTAAAACTTCTTATTTTTAGTTTTTCTTTCCCTTTCCTCTATTTTTAAAACAGTTTTGCAGTATCTATGAAATGTTTCAATGTTAACTTCCATACGATAAATTTTGACAGCTAGTGACGTCATTCTAAGATTTCACGTGATCCATTTTTGGGCTGGAAAAAAATTAAGCTATGGAAGACCAATAATGTCAAATTTAATCAGAATTTTGTCTTTTATTTCTTTTTCTTTCTACAGAGCCCCCCCCCCCCACCCCAAATAAAAAAAAGAATCTCCAGTATGACAGGGAAAACTTGAAAAGAGCTTTTGAGGCAACCAGGAAAGGTTTTTCCGTTTTTAGAGCTGCTCGACTATATGCTGTCCCTGAATCAACACTCAGGGACAGATATCTTGGAATAGTGTCTGCCGATACACATATAGGTTTTGAACATACCTTTTCACTTAATGAAGAGGAGAAACTTGTCAATCATATATCCTATATGGCTGACATAGGATATGGATACAGCAAGTCCGCAATTCAATTTATGGCTTGGGACTATGCAAAATCCCTTGGAAAAAAATATCAAAGCCAAGTTTATGGCTTATTGAAACGATGGCCTGATCTACGGGTTAAGAAACCACAAACATTGTCTATTACTCGTGCCAAATCCGCTTCAAAGGAAACCCTCAGTAATTACTACAAAGAGCTTGATTCTGTCCTTTCTGCTCATAATCTATATGACAAGCCTCAGCATATTTTTAATATTGATGAGACTGGTGTAAATTCTGAACACTCTCCTCCAAAAATTGTTTGCGTTAAAGGTATTGCTCCGCAGAACATAACGTCTTCAAGGTCACAGACTGTCACAATCATAGCCTCTGGTAACGCTATAGCTAATTCAATACCTCTAAATTATGTCTTTCCAGGTCAACGTTGGAATCCTGAATTTCTTTCTGGGTCTTGTCCAGGTTCTTCTGGTGAAATGTCCAAGACAGGATGATCAAACACAACTGTATTTGAAAATTATATAACGAATTATTTTACAATGTTATTCTATTTGTTTTACCGCCCCACTCAAGTCATGTAACCCAGCCATTGGACGTTGGAGCTTTTGGTCCCTTCAAATCTATGTATTATTCTGAATGTCAGAACTACATGAAAAGAAATCCCGGAATCAATATTACTAAATATAAGATAGCAAGTCTCACAAGGAAACCTTATTTGAAGGTACTTTCTTCAGAGAATCTTATATCTGCATTCCGTAGAACTGGAATCTATCCATATGACAAGGCTGCTATCACTGAATCTCAGATGGCTCCATCAACTATCTATGGCAACTCAGTCAAGTCCACACAAATTGAAAATAAGTCTGATGATACTCAGCTTACCTCTCAGTCTCAACCTACACAAACAAAAGGCTTCTTTAGGTCTAGGACCAATACTCATGCACTAGTTAAACCCCCCAAAAAAGTGTGTGCCTCCTTTTTTGTCAGATAACCTACATAAAGAAGCCATTCAAGACATCCTTGTCTCTCAAGCTGCCAGAAAGCAATCTCATTTGGCTACTTTCAAGTCTTCTATGAAATCTATCGAGACATATCATGTTCTTCCTGATCCTTAACCATCTACAACAAGGAAGAGTGGCGTTCAATTAAAACCTAGGTCACAAATAAGAAAATGCCGCCGGGCGGCGTCTGTTTCTCCAAAAAATCGCAATATCGGCCGGCGTCCGTCCGACGGCAGTGACTATCGGACGGCAGCAGCTGAAAATTTTGCTCATCGGGCGGGCGCCTTCGAGTTTTAAGTAATACTTAAAAGCTAACTGCGGCCGGACAATAATTTTTGAGGTCACTGAGTATAAATATCATCGAGCGGACATCGTTCGGTCGCCGAGCGGCGACCGGACGATGATTTTTTTGATCGTGCGATTTTTTGTTCTACTAAAACAGCGTCCGATTTAAAAGGCGTCCGGGCGGACATCGGCCGGGCCCCGCCCGGTGCCTGGATAGAGACAAGTAGTCAAACGATTATCGCCCGGTACCTGGACGATTCATGTACAGGCACCGGGCGGTCATCGTTTTGTCATCCGGCGACCGGGCTGCTTGTGTTTGTTGTAATTTCAGCTTGAAGAAGTTGTAATTGCCTCAAAAATATATTTGTGAATTTCTTTGAATACTAATAAACATGAATTTTTTCTTCGATGTCCATGCGAATGTCTGATTGATTTTCGCCTTCTACGGCCTCGATACTGGTCGTTGGTGACTCGTTGTCAACAACACGGGCCAACTCCTTGGCCTTCCTCTTGGCTTTTGCAGATGACTTCTTTGCTGGCATAATTATAACTAGCTGATTTATCTAGGATGTCATTAAATGTAAAGTCATTGTCGCCCGGCGCCCGCGCGGCAACCGTCCGATTCACTTTTAAATCGCACAGGCGCCGTACGGACATCGGGCGGCGACCGCCTGATCCGTTCAATTCTTTCTGTAAAATCTACTCGGCAAAAATCGCCCGACGACTGTTTCATTCATGACCACGCAAGGTATCAGATTTAAAATCGCCCGGCGTCCACGACATCAAAAAATCTGCCGATTTTATAAAAATCGTTTAATCGGACGGCGCCCGTTTTATTTGTGACCTAGGCATAAGACAATAGTTACCAGAGGTTATTTGAACTAAAATATGAAAGAACAGATCAACAAGGAAGAGTGGCGTTCAATTAAGACAATAGTTACCAAAGGCTATTTGAACTAAAATATGTAAGAATAGTCGTCAGATCAACAAGGAAGAGTGGCGTTCAATTAAGACTATAGTTACCAGAGGCTATTTGAACTAAAATATGTAAGAACAGTCGTCAGATCAACAAGGAAGAGTGGCGTTCAATTAAGACTATAGTTACCAGAGGCTATTTGAACTAAAATATGTAAGAACAGTCGTCAGATCAACAAGGAAGAGTGGCGTTCAATTAAGACAATAGTTACCAAAGGCTATTTGAACTAAAAAATGAAAGGATAGATTAGCAAGGAAGAGTGGCGGTCAATTAAGACTATAGTTACCAGAGGCTGTTTGAACTAAAATATGAAAGAACAGATCAACAAGGAAGAGTGGCGTTCAATTAAGACTATAGTTACCAGAGGCTATTTGAACTAAAATATGTAAGAACAGTCGTCAGATCAACAAGGAAGAGTGGCGTTCAATTAAGACAATAGATACCAGAGGATATTTGAACTAAAATATGAAAGCACAGATCAACAAGGAAGAGTGGCGTTCAATTAAGACAATAGTTACCAGAGGCTATTTGAACTAAAATATGAAAGAACAGATCAACAAGGAAGAGTGGCGTTCAATTAAGACAATAGTTACCAGAGTCTATTTGAACGAAAATATGAAAGAACAGATCAACATTGAAGAGTGGCGTTCAATTAAGACTATAGTTACCAGAGGCTATTTGAACTAAAATATGAAAGAACAGATCAACAAGGAAGAGTGGCGTTCAATTAAGACTATAGTTACCAGAGGCTATTTGAACTAAAATATGTAAGAACAGTCGTCAGATCAACAAGGAAGAGTGGCGTTCAATTAAGACAATAGTTACCAGAGGCTATTTGAACTAAAATATGAAAGAACAGATCAACAAGGAAGAGTGGCGTTCAATTAAGACAATAGTTACCAGAGTCTATTTGAACGAAAATATGAAAGAACAGATCAACAAGGAAGAGTGGAGTTCAATTAAGACAATAGTTACCAGAGGCTATTTGAACTAAAAAATGAAAGGATAGATTAGCAAGGAAAAGTGGCGTTCAATTAAGACAATAGTTACCAGAGGCTAGTTGAACTAAAATATGAAAGGATAGATCAACAAGGAAGAGTGGCATTCACATGACACATTTCTACTCACTTGCTGTTTAAAATTTTCAAGTGTTGCTTTTAAAATGCTTGGACATTGTGTTTATGTTTAAACTGTTGTGGCTTTCCATATTTTAACATTTTTGTACATCTGCACCGATAGCATGGAGCCTGCAATTATGTCAGAGACAAAATGGTCGTCCATTGTTTACATTAATAATCAGTGAAAATATCTAAGAAATATGTCTCCTTTTCTTAGATTTGTTGGAGGATAAAATGTTAATTAAGACAATTTCTTTCTTCTTTTAGACAGGTTAGTCATGTTTGTATTATAAATATGTTATAAATAATAAGTACACCGGAATCGTGGAGACCCGGGCTAAAATACAGCAATGTATTTGGTACAGAAATCTGGAAACAAAGTGATCCCTCGGAAGCATTAATGACCACAGACACTTGGGGTTTGGAGCTCAAAACGCCTTTTAAATCCAAATAAAATGCATATTTGTCAATCCCAGCACATGTACTGATCATATATATCCAAAAAACTTAATATAAGCCGTTTTGAAAAAATTTCATATTTCAACATCTATAATAATACACAAGATAAAAATGTT